>NW_022900933.1:21138292-21172092 GCF_012274545.1 Fukomys damarensis | reverse complement strand
TATCAAAAAAAAAAAAAAAAAATCTTATTTCAAACACTTTGTGTGTATATGGTGTGTGTGTGTATATAGCGCCTCTTTTCTAATCTATTATTTATGAGATTTTAAGTCTGGCATTCTTTCCATCTGTATGTTTATAACAACTGTAACAGATACCTTTGCTATTTGTCAAATAATTGGGCACAAACTGCTATCAGAAAATTTAGCACGGCCCTTTGACCCTGTCTATCTATCTGTCCAAGAAAAAACCTTAACGTGTTAGTATTGAAGGGGAAAGTGATTTCTGTAATATGGTGTGGCACAAACACTCCCAACTACTAGTTTCCAGCATATTTCAGCTCTGGTTTAGTGTGTTTCCTGCTAGATTGAAATATAACTTTGACTTAGGCTAGTTTCTGATTTCTCTCTGTATGTTGTGAGCTTGCCTAGCTCACGGTTAGCAAAAAGCAGTCAACATGTACTGGTTTAAATGAATGAATGTGTGTGAACATTAGTCAAGGACTCAGTTGTTTAGGCTCTTTTGGGGTACGATGGAATTTTGGACCATTTGATATTATAGAAGATCTTTGGGCAGTGCTTATTCAACAATTCTTGTGAATTACTTGTGAAAAAAGAACAGAATGCTCAGGCTCATATGAGTTGCCTCCTTGGTACTTGGAGTTGATAAGTGCTTTGCATAAACAAAGACAATGTCTGAGAAATTGGTAATGCACTTTCAGGTGTTTAGGATATCCACTGGATGAAATTAAACTACTTTCTCTCAGAGGCAGAACAGTTGATTAGAACTTGGTCCACACACACAAACACACGTAAAACAAAAACCTTGGAATCATACAGTGATACAAAAAAGAGTAGCTGCTATGGTTTGCTTCAGAAAATATCCCCCAAAATGCTCCAATGTTTAGAGTCGGGGCTTTTGAGAGGTGATTAGGTCACGGAGACCCTAATTTCATCAATGGATTAATCCATGAATGAGTTTAGAGCTGAATGAGCTGTTAGGAGGTGGAGCCTGGTTGGAAGTAGGTCACTGGCTTTTCCTTGCTCTGTGCTTCCTGGCTGTTACGGGATGAGCAGCTTTCCTTACGACAGCCTCTTACCTTTCTGTTTATGACTTGGAGCCTATAGTCTGAAACCTTTAAAACTATGAGCCAAAATAAGCATTTCCTCCTTTAAATTGAATATGTCAGGTATTCAGTCCCAGTGATGAAAAGTTGATTGGTACTGTAGCATAAGCACCATATTTTATTCTGTCACCTTAAAAATGTGGGGCACTAAGTAGTTCAAGGCTTATTTAGAAATTTCCACAATCATGAGAGACTCATACTCTTCTATTTTTGTTTTATCTTTATGATACACTGTTCTTACTCATAACTTCCATCCTTAAAATTCCTTTACAACCCAATATGATTGCTGTAGTTCTATGTATTCTATCTATAATTTAGGGAGCAAGAAGAAGAAGGAGTATCCCTTGCACCTGAGTCAGATCCCTGTAAGCAATGCATAGTATGTATCAAGTTTTAAGTTACGTACCCATTTAGCTACTACTGATGGTGAGAAATATCTTTTTCCCCCCAAAGCTGGGCAAACTGTTATCATAGGTAAAATTGGAGATTTGCTAATTAAAAATAAAAAGAAGCAATAAATTTTGGTACTAACTGGACATTCCTTTCAATGGTTACATTTTAAAGCCTGTGCCTGCTCTTCTAATATTGTACCATATTTTAGCTTGCTCTACTTTCCACCAGACTTGCTAGTGATTAAAAATTCACTGTACAGCAGAGAAGGGCGACATCCCCGGAGAACCCCCTTAGCCACCTGGACCATGTTGCCTTGGTACAGTAGACGAATCCCTAAGTCCAGCAATGCCCATTGCTCTGGCTCAAAGACTGAACCGGTACATTTCACATGAGCACTGAAGAGCCACCAAAAAGCCAACATATGTGGGTGATAATGAGAAAAGCACAAAATGAAAACAAGGAATGCAGAAGCAAAGACATAGTACCTTTAAGTGTCTCTGGCTTTCTAAACTATAAGGCTTTGGCATTAGCGTTGATTCATGTGAGTCTCCAGATGCCTCTGTGGATTTATACAGTACCAAATAATGCATTGAAGTGTAGTGCTTGTCTATTTATTGCCACTGCATATATTGGATGCCAAATAAATGATAGCAGTATTATTTATCCACCACTTAGGATATTCCATATTTCAAGCTATGCATGATTCATGTAAAGTTTAATTCTCAGATATCTCCCATTTTACAGATGAATTAATACAATACTTCTAATGTGAGACAGGGTTTGTATACAGGTTGTCTGGTGGCAAAACCAAAATTAAAACTACTGAGCAATAACAATTTTATCTTTGGCTCTTAACCTGTGTCAGATACAATTTCTATAATATACTTCCATCCAGTTAGAAACTAGCACAATGAGGCTGCTCAGGTAGTTGGATTGGTTGTGCTTCTCATCCTCTTTGCAAAAGAAGAAAACTATCATGTTATTAGTAATTGAAACTGCACCCTAAATTTTATTTTCCAACAGTTAAACCATTTCCCTCTAAGGTACCCAGTCATTTTCCAGGTGGCCATCCAACAAACCAACAGCTAACTGTCCCCGGAACAAAATTCCATTTGCTAGGAAGGCAGCATCTCACCTTGCTGCAAAATAGCTCTCTCTACCAGGGAAGTTGTATCATTTTCGGGCATTAGCAACTTCCAGTCCCAAACCCATAATATAAAGAAGTAACTTGCACTGTACTTGACTTCTACTCCACAGTGGCTTCCGGAAATGATTGAACAATGTCAGCAATGATCTTATTATAAAAGCAATGACTTCTTTGTCCTGCTTCCTCAGAAAATGACATGGCAAGAGTGAGAATGCCTACTAAGGAAAGACTTGAGTCTGTTAGGAAAGGGTATTTCAGGGTAGTTTAAATTGCTATGTCTACCAACACAAATATTTATCAAGCGCCTACAAGTACAAACCTTTACACTAGACAGTGTGGGAGATGCCAAACACAGCACATTTAGATAAAATTACATAGGTTTAGTGATTAGTGCAGTGGCTGCTACCCAATAGGGTCTCAACAAATGCTAGTTCTTCCCTTAGCCTCCCTTCCTTATCCTGTCACTCAAGGGTTTTACAAGTTAACTGCAGAAAAGGACTATAAACAGAAAAACTAACAAATACCAACAGAAAACTCCAATAGCCATACAAGCAATTTCACTTGTTAATTACAAAATACTACCACCTAAAGTTTACTAAGTGCTTCTCAATATCTTTGAACATTCAGTGTACCCAGACAACAATATGTTTCTTTAAGAAGATGTTAAATAACACTGTGTGCTTTATTCTTTAGCTTTTTTTCTTTTCTCTTGGTTCAGAATCTTGACCATACTGGGTCACATGTATATCATGAAACATATATACTGTATGCTATCATATATACTATATGTCACACCCTTTACGTATTCTAAATTTAATTTCAAAAATCTCTCTACATGGGAAGATCCATTAAATTAGAGCTTATGCCTGTACTATTCACTTTGGTATTTCTAATGCAATCAAAGTAAGTGGCATACAGTGTATGTGTGATCAATATTTGGTGACTAGAAGAATTAAGGAGAATCAACTGAATCCACAACAAGAAATGAAAAACTGTACCGTTTACTCTATGTGGAGATGTTTAAGGATTGATAAGGGATGCTTAGTAAATTATCAGTCTCTGTTTCTTCCTCATTAACGATATAGTGACAATCCCTGATTGGTCTTCCCAGAGTAGATTTATTTGCTTTGATGTCCAAGCTACATGTGGTAGGATTTCTATTCTTACTTTGAAACCTGGTTACAAACATTAGCCATCTCCTCTGCCTATGTTAGTGTCTTTCAATAAACACTAACAAATCTATCAATTTATTCCTGTCCCAAACCTATACTCAACAAGCTCAGGAAGACTCTGATTCACCATTCAAAGGTGCTAATCACATGTTGTTCATCTAGACTTTCTCTGAATGAATTTATATTCTGGCATATGAATCTGGCAATAAGCCCTCAAACTCATTGGTAGAACAAGCCACTTCCTGTTTGGAATGTGGGCAGACAAAAGTTTCTCCATTTCTGCGTCCCTGGGACAGCAATCATTACTGGGGCACTTAATCACCACTGGGAACTCATATGGGTCTGGTGTCATATGACAGACATGTTTGCACACAAAGTTGCCATACTGAGTCACAGTGAAGGAGCCCTGTAAGTTTACAGTATATGACAAAATATACTATGAGGAAGATGAGGAATTAGAACCCACGTCTTCTGATTTGCAGTTCAATTTTCTTTCCATCTTGATGAAAAGCCTCCCTTTGAGGGAAAGAGTTAAAAAAATATTACGGGTCTGGAAGAGAGGAAAATCATCGAGAGCCAAGTTCCATAGGAGAACTGTGAAGAATATGATTTCTGGAATTGGGCCCAGGTATACAAGGCTGAAATTCAAAATGGCTGGTCAATAAACACCTTTCATCAGTGGATTCCCTGAAATTTTTGCATAAGTATTTTTAAAGTAACTTGAGGGGGAAAGAATCAACACATAAAAACAGCTGTTTTTTGGTGTTCGTGTGTTTAGAATTCTGACCCACTTGGAGCTGGCATCGATGTTCACTAACATATTGCCCATGTCACAGGATATTAGAAACGCCCTAGGTTCCCTGGAAACAAGCCATCGCTAGGCAGAGGAATGGCTGAGCAAGCAGCAGAAAAATTTCGTGGGCATCAATATCCAAATCTTACCCACAGAAAGCCCCTGTGTAGCCCCTCTACTATAAGGAGAGGTGATATATCTGGGGGGGTGCAGCAGAAGGTGACCTCTGCTTCAGCTTTTCTTCAAGTGAAGAAGTAAAAGGAAACGGAGATCAGGGTCTAGCAATGCCAAAGAAACAGGTTCACCATTTTCAGTACCCTTGCCAGGAACTATAACTTCTCCAACCCTTTCTACCTTCACTATCTTCATCAATCAGCTAACACAAATGCAAATAAAACCTTAAAATTTCACAGCATAAAGTAAACACAAGGAAAGGTAACACAGATAGCAATTTAATCCATAGGTCACCAAGTTCTTGAACTCTCCCTTTTACCATGATTTCCTCTGGAATAACTATATCAGTAATACAAAATCTTGAACCATATCGTTTCCAGGATCCTTTATTTTATCTACATGTAGCACAGCAAATAACAAGATCAAATGTAGGGTCTGACTGAAACTAAAAGAAAACTAAAAGAAATCAGGAATATTTATTAATAAAATCAGATAGCCTCAAAATAAAAATCAAAATGATTTCACAGAGAAAATATGGCTATGGGATATTATCTAGTCTACTTGAAAAAATAATTACATGTTAACATGTAAATATATGGCTCTAGCCCTCTGGTCTTGAAAAAGCTTAGTCTTGTGCTTCAATTGCCTACATTTATTTTCTCAAGAGAAGAGATGGATTCTCAGGAAACGCCCCCCCACACCAACTTATAGGCAAAGACTGGGCATCTCTCCTTCCCTGGATGAGAGATGATGGCTTCTTAAATTAGATTTTGTGGAAATAGCTAGAATATCACATCTATATCTACACAGTGTCTCCCTAACTCTCTGGGACAGAAATTCTGCAAGTGGTGAATATTTTTAATTTTTTTCTAAGAATTAGAAGAGTGTATTGTAAGCCAAGAGAGAGGCTTTCTTTGTCACAACTTCTTCATTTTTATCTGAAAAGAGTACTCACAACTGACTGGTATAATCAGTGCATGCACGCGCGTGCGTGTGCGTGTGTGCATTGGTAGGTTGTTTTTTTTCCTGTCAATTGCCATAGGCTCCTAGACAGAGGCTCAGGACCTAGTCGCTTCTCCTAGTTTGGGGTGTGGGATCCCACTAGCCACAGTCCTGAGTTAGTAGGGACCCCAGAGCCTACAGAATGGGATACCCTATCTGCTGTTGTAATGTGTGCTGAGCAGCTGAGGAAGACAAGGATTTGATGTGTCAAGAAGAGTAACACCTGGTATCTAGAAGATGCTGATTCAACTCATATAGTCATGATTTTAGAAAATCAAATTAAATATGTATATATTACACATACCTGGATATATACCAGGATATATACCTGAATTCTCTTGCCTCTGTCATCTACAAGGATAGTTTTCAAATATTTTTATTGTTAAATCAAAAAAAGATACATTTAATTAATATGCAGAACAAACATACACACCTACGAGTGTACATAAATGCAAGTGATCACGTGTACACAGATATATGCATAAATATATCCATATATAATTTAAACAAATCTTCCTGAATAATATTCACTCACTTGTCGAGATAAATTGGCCAAACTGACTTATTTATAATGACATTATTTACAAATTTTCATACACATTTATAACATAAGGTCTCTGTTAAAATTCCCTTGTTCATTCTTTTTTTCCATTTAAACCACAACAATGAATGGCTAAGCAAGCATTTTCTTTATACCACAGTGTGCCTAGGCAGTGTCACGCATAGACTAATTCACACTCCACTGAGTTCCTTGAAGGCTGTGGCTCTGCATTAGACATCTTGGTATCCCCCCAAATCAGAATATTAAGTCATCTATTAAATGCTTAATAAATGCCAATATGAATACAAATCGGTAAAATCAATGAGAAGTTAAAAGCCCGTGAGAATCACACTACTTTGTACTATCTAGTTCATGCAGAGAATTATGAGTAAAGCTGTAACTGTGTGACCCTGTGAAATCGTCCATCCTAACTGAAATAAGTGAGATTTCTGCCACTGTTCCCACATTCTAGGATGCATATAATTTCAACAGCTGCAGGTGATCATATGTTACATTAAAAATAGGTGTTTAAATCATCAGACATGTGTACATGACTATGGTATATTTAGAATATCATCTGAAGGCTGTGAACCATAGAGCAACTTCTCACTAGCCATTACTCTCAAACTTCTCTTCATGGCTAACTTTCTTAAATAAGGAATCAGGGTTTCTCTGACTTGTTTCTTGGCCTCCACGGTAATCGAATATCCACTGGGGAAGAAGACGGGAGAAGACTGAAGAGGTGGAACAACTGCACACTTCATCGTGAAGATTTATCCAGAGGTAACAAAAAAGACATTTGTTAATTTCCCTCCTGAGTGAGTTTTGGAGGTTTTCCAATGCTCAAACAAAAAAGGCTCATTAGCTAATTCTGGAGCAAACAACTGCAACAAAGCCACAGATTTGAGTACAGCCCCCTTCTACTATAGCAATCAGGGAGCCCCTCCATCAGCCTGACATGATTAACCAACAACAATCAGACAGTGCATCTCCTCCAATAGGCCTTCCGATCCATCACTTTGGGTAAGAAATGACCATTTGTCTTTGGCTCCTTATTTCTGCCAGTGAGGACCAGCAGCTTGGGCACACACGAGGAAGTGGTAGCAATGATGCTGCCAATCAAAACTAAGCAGTACCTTGATAGCACATACAAGGAACACAAGACCAAGAAGAGCCAATAAGCCCACTGTGGGATCCTACCCACACCTGAGAAGTCTTCTACCACTCGGCAGGAAAGTGTTCTCTTGTTAATGTTTCCAATGAAAATGTCCTGTGAAATAACTTTCAAAGAGCTCATCCTGACGTAGCCCTAGATCCTACCATAAAGATAGAGCTCTGGATGATGATCAGATGTGAAGTCAAGGTGACCACAAACAGTCTTTGCAAATGCTAGCAGACCTGCTGATATGACTTATTAATGACATTTAAGAAGAAAGGATGAATGGTCATCATGACCACAAGGGAAGATTGTGATGCTTCCCACTGACTACAAATAAAAGGATGCATTTAGAGAATAAAATGGAGAAAAACATCTCTCTTATGAAATACAATAGCAAAGATAGTGAATTTTCCCCCTGTACTAAATGGTGTATGGTTAGCTGGCTAGATATGGGTAGGGCTTTATATTTAACTTCTGTCTTATTGGAAAAGTTTTCTTTGAATTAACTTTGTATGCTATTTAAAAAGTAGAAAAACACCAAATTAAAATTAAATTGTTCTAAGGGTTTTAATTTTTTCTTTAAATTCCCTTCCTCCCACTCCTCTATAACAGGTCAGCCTAGTTTCTGTAAGAAAGACAATACCTCAAAGAAGACAGTAAATACTGACATTTTCCTTTAATTTCATCAAGTTCTTATTAACTGAAGAAACTTTTAAATTATTATTAAATTAGACTTTTTTCAAACATTGATTAACTACCTTCTTTGTGCAAGATATTGGTTAAACCAGAGAAATACTTGAGTATTAAACTCAAGAAATACTTGAGTCCTAATCTCTCCCCAAAAAGGAAAAAATGTGAAGAAAATGACAAAAAGAAGGTCTGATTGTAACAAGTGCCATAGACACAAACAAATCAGGTGTAAAGACAGCAGGGAAACAAAGCAACTGCTCTTCAGAAACCACGGGTGAAAAAGGCATCAGGCAATCTGAGGTAGAACCTACCAGATAGAGAAATCAGCCCGGAAAAGGCACTCAGTCCTACGAAGACAGGTGACATGGGGGACAGTAAGGCAAGTGAGGCTGCAGCTTCAGGCTCAGGAGGTAATGGTACAAAAGAAGGGGCTCAAAGGAAGTATCAGTGCTGAGTACCCCAATAAAGACAGTGAAGGGGCCTGTGCGTGCTTCCTCTGTCCTCTCTGGCCAAGGGTGTCCTCATTATTGTGTGTGTGTGTGTGCTACTGGGGATTGAACTTGGGACTATCACAGTGATCTATAGCCCCACCCTTTTTTTATTTCCTTTTCTTTTCTTTCTTGAGACAAGCTCATGCTAAACTGCTAAGTTGCCAAGCTGGGCTTGAACTGGTGATCCTCCTGCCTCAGCCTCCCAGGTGTGTGTGCCCTGACTTTTTAATGAAACCAAATTATTGTTTTGTTCAAAGAAAAATATCTCTGGAGAACTTTTAAATAGAAATTGAGATTCAAGAGTATTAGTTTGGAAGTTATTATAAAAGTCCTTAATAGAAAAGGAAGGGCAGTGATCCCAGATGTATTTCAGGTTTTTAAGTAGTGCTTGGCTACTGGCTGGTCTGGAAATGAGTCATGAGACAGGATTGATCTCCCTAAGTTCCTAGTTTCTGTCCAGGAGAAACTAGCAGCAGGTGGAGTAGACACAAAATAAAGAAGAATAGACATACTTGAACCTCAATAAAATATCAACAGATAATTCCAGCAGAGATCCCTGGCAACTAGTTGAACATGTGATCAAAAGTTAGATTTGGGCATCATTCAAAAATTATAATATTTGATGCCCACAAGCAAGAGAAAGTTACAGAAAATGGGCTCATCTCTAATGTTCACATATTTCTGTTTCTTAGTTGAACAGATCAACTCTTTCAAACGTATTTCGATAGCACAGTTTTTATATTTTGATAATCTTCAGCTTTTAAATTCCTATCTCAAAGACAAACTATATGTATTAGTAACTTTCCTGTCTTTGGAACAAATACCCAACACCCACAAATTAGAGGAGGAGTTTATCTTGGCTCACAGTTTCAGTGACTCTAGTCCATGCGTAGCTATCTCCAAGGAGGACAGAGAACCTTAGAATGGCATGGTGGAAGAGGACTGCTCATTGAATGGTGACCAGGAAGCAAAAAGTGGAGGAAGGAGCCAAGAACAAGAATACACTGTTCTTGTAACTGGATGCAGTGGCACACACCTGTAATACCAGCACTTGGGAAGCTGGGGCAAGAGGCTCACTGGGAGTTCTAGGCAGTCCTGGCCTACATAATGAATTCAAGGCCAGCCCCTGAACCACATACTGAGACCTTGTCTCAGAAAAATAGAAAGAAAAAAACAATACAACCTCCCAGGTCACACCCCTACTGACTCATGTCTTCCAACTATATCCTACCTCCAAATAGCTCAGTTAGATATAAACTCGTCAATGGTTTGACCCACTGATGAGAATAGCAGCCCCAGGATCCAAGCACATTCCAAAACCCCTTTCCCTGAACTTGAGATTTGGGGGGAATATTTTAGCTCTAAATCATAACTGTAGACAAGTAACTGCAAAACTCCACTAAGAACTGGCCAAACATTATTAACATATTCATTTCACTATTGGAGACACTACTAGGAGGGAAGCCACAACAGTTAGAAATAAAGAAAAAAGGGAAAGGGAAGATTATTTTAATAAAACAATAGGAGGAAATATTGTACACAACAGAAACACCTGAAAAGCAGAAGAACGTGTTTAGTGAGTATTTACTTTTTTAGGTTCAAAAATAAGTCAAATAAAAGGAAATAAAAACTACTGTCAATGAACTCAGAATGCTCTATTGGAACAATTAAATAGTGTTACAGTCTACACAGTCTTGAAGTAGACTATGTATTATGACATACATACAACACCTTATAGCTACATGATTTTTATGAAATTGGTAGCCTGTAACCAGGCAATAAACCCTATTGGGATGACATTAAGATTAGGAACACTTTACTGTGTTTTCCTTTCTCCTTTATTTGCAGTGGTGGAGTCTTTGCCATAGGTAGGTAAGATCTTCAGAGACATATGTTATTTAACTTCATCAATGTTCCAAATAAAAATACACGTTATGAATTCAAAGGGTTAACATGAAAGCCTTAAGTTCTGGCTTGTCCTAAGAAGATCAGAAAAATTTCATGGAAGTGGCCCTGCATTTCTGCTTGGTAGTAATTGGGAGCAGCTGAGCACTGGAAGACTCCTTTATCCCAGATTTCTCCAGCATGCCACAATCTCTACCACTCTGTCGTCTCTTCCACATAGAATCCAAGAATTAGAGACACTCGTCACTCTCTCCTGAATTATTTTCTGGACCTCTAGGCCAGTGGGCTCATTTACTTTTATGGCTACTACATGTTTATAACTTCATGACCTTTGCTTTAATGGAAAGAGCTACAGGAGAATGACTATCATCACAATACAGTACTTGTCTGCTAGTATGTTGAAGTAAATTGTGCGTAGTCTAGAGAAACAGGGTTCAACATGAAACTTATAGGAAGGAGGACTTGATCAGACATGGCGTTAGGAGTGTTTCACTTTGGGAATACAAAGTGGTAAAGTTCAAATGAAAGGGTGGTAAGTTCAGGCCATTTACTATAAATGATGGGGAGCATGAATAATATATTTGTCATGGGGGACCAGACTGTAAGGTAGAAAGAGTAGCCATGTCTTTACCATACAGACAGCTTGGGCTTGGGCTTCCACTGAAAACAAAGCAACACAAACCAGAAGCAGAATCCAGTTCCTCACAAAAGGATTACTGGAGGGAAATACAGTAGATTCTCAATTCCATTAGTCACGTGCCCTGTCTGTGTTTTCCTTCCCTCCCTCCTTCTTTTCCTTGTCTTTTTCCTCTGCTCTCTTTCTTCCTATACTTTCTGTCACTACAGATGCTCCAGGCTCATCTTTTCTGTCCCTTGTTCCATCTTTCCCGGAATCAGTCATTTCTCTAAAGGGTCCTGATCCCTTTTACTAGAGAATGGTATGAGAAACCACAGTCTGGATGCTAGTTCCCTGGTTCTTAAAGTTGCCAGGGGATTTGGGGATTTCTGGCTCACTCTTGTCCTCTCCTTCAAAATGAGATTTTCAGTCTGTCTCCCAGCTTTACCAATTTAACTCTGTTGGCTTCACATCTCTCCCCTGCCGAATCACCTTATGTTGCTTCCTTTTTCTTGCTCCAAAGCCAGGACAATGTCTCTGTAGATTCCAGCATTTGACCTTAACATAGTTTAGGTTTTCATCTTGCAATGAATTTTAACATCGTTACTTGTGCTGTGATGTTTTCTCCTTCAGACCCTGACCTCCGACCTTGTGCATCTAAAGTGCTCATATGAGCTTTAGTGACTGGCAACACTTCTCCTCCCACTCAGACTATTCAAGGATCTAACTACTCTTTGCTAGCCACCTTGGAAAATCTCAAAGCACCTCCAAGTATAAAAAGATAAAAAAGTATAACAAAGTTCACAGAAACAGGGAAGAGCAGAAAAGGGTGCATGCTTCCATAAGTAGACACAGAAGCATGATGTCATGTTCAAATAGCATGGTCTCTGTAGCCAAACTGCCTCAAACTTCAGCAGGTATCGTTTAATTTTTCTGAGATTCAGTTGTCATGTTAACAAAGTAAATTAATAGTATCCACCTCCTGTAATTATTGTTAGCGTACTTATTGAGTACATGTTCAAAGCAATGCTTGGAAGGCGTTAAATACAATATTGTACCAATATTTATTTTTGTTGTTTTTATAAATAGTATCAGGTAAGGACTGGGGATGTAGCTCAGCGGTTCAGTGGCCTGCTTTGCAAGCGCAAGGACCTGAGTTCGATCCTCGGTACACTCACCCACCCAAGAAAATGGTATCAGGTAAATTGAGATGTTGGATAAACTATATCTTACACACAGGTGAATAACAGACCATAGAGTGAGACACTGTTGGCTTCATTTTGGGATGGAGTGTGTGTGGTGGAGATGTGTGGTGTTTAGGATCTGTCTGGAACAAAAACAGAAAGATCAGCTTAAAGTAGAAGCTGTGCTAAGCCAGAGGAAATAGAACGAGGCACCTTCTGTTTTATTCCTCATAAGAGAAATTATCTCCACTTCAGATGAATCACAGCAAAATGTTTAGCAAAGACCATAATAAGCTCAAGAGAGGCGAGGAGGGAACTGGAGAGCAATTAGATCCTCTAAGTGGATTCAGTGATCGTACCAACCATTCAGAGATATTGAGGGGACCTACAGACAGGTCTGCAGCCTCGCTGTTAGAAATCATTAAATAATTAGGAAACAGATTCAGGAATTGGAGGTTGGAAAATGATGGCCTAGTTTTCAAAAGGCTGCTGAGTAGTGAGTAGATGTCCTGAAATACCTACCAAATTAACATGAGAGAAAAGCTCAGAACTGTGCATTTATTTCAAGCTTAAGTTAAGCTGCCTAAGTGAAATATATAAAGAAACACAGAAGATAAGTTTTTTAAAAAAAAAAGCATTTTTACATGAGAGAAAAGCTCAGAACTGTGCATTTATTTCAAGCTTAAGTTAAGCTGCCTAAGTGAAATATATAAAGAAACACAGAAGATAAGTTTTTTTAAAAAAAAAGCATTTTTCTGAGAACTGGAGCTGTCCAAATATGAAAGGAAGAGTCTTTCTTAGGTAATGCTGACATTTAAGAAAGTGTTTCTTTGACTATCTCTCCACTCCAGTCTCACCTCCTCCCACCCCCACTCAAACTCTTCATCATGGAAGGTAGATTTCATAATCTAGTCTAATTCAAAGCTGTATATTTAGTTACTATTTACTACTGGAAGGAATCACGGTACCTCCAAAAGTATTCATTTTCTTCCTGATTCCACATGGTATCAATATTTTCCTCTGCTTTCCCTAAATTTTTATTCCACCAGACTCATCCAGTCTTGCCAGTACTGAGAAATAGTTTCTGAGGGGAGTAGGGGAGATTCTGCTTAGGTCCCAAGCCTAAATATGTTCACAAGTTCTGTTGTGCAGATAACAGAGCTTCCACAGCTGTTAGGAACATGGCCCTGTGCCACCCTTTCTGCCATATTACCAGCTGCTGTGACAAGCACAGCACAGCACTGGTGCACTCAACTTCTGTCTCACCTGCCAGCGAGCAGAGCCACACCCCCACCTTCCCGTCAAGTAGGAAGCCTGGTCACACAGCATAGGATGGACCATCTGTCCGGAAGGTCCAGGCGGAAGTCTTGCATTGCACAGGGCTCTTCAAGGTTTTGCAGCAAGCTGTCTGCTAACCTCAGTCTAATTTTTTTTGATGATGATGTTACCCACAAAATGGCGGATCATATCTCTGAATTTGCCTCCTAAATCTCCAGCACCAATGATACTATACATACCACCAAAAAGGTAGTGAATTTATCAGTTCCTTTAAAATCTCAGCCCTTTCCTACAGTTCACTTGACTCTCCTTCCAATTTTAAAACAATTATCTCCTACATTTTATTTGTTGTTTGAATATTCAAATTTTAAAAGAATTATTTACCCTGGGTTTGAGCTAGCTGAGAAGTTTGGGTAGAGAAACTCCTAATATGCATTGTGAATTGCTTAACCCTTTGTGTCTCAGTCTTCACATTATGCCTTGAGGTTCACTCACTTCTTCTGCTTATAAAATGTCATTGTTTTTTTCACAAATCTGAGAGTGATTCCGGCTATATAAATAATCTTCTTTAACTCCCTGGACAGGGCTCTATCTTCTAAAACTTGGGTCATTCCTAGCACTTTCTCTAAACATGAACTGACACAGAGAGAAAGGAAGATAGAGAGGTAATGGGTCTGGTGAGCCACACCCAAGGGTTAAGGGAAATAAAGCTTGCATTTGATAATGAAGACCACAGTAAGAACCAGACATAAGAAAACACTTGTAGAGGGGAACTAAGGTTTGACTAGTAGTGCTGCACTTTCACTTTCAGTGAATGCCACGTGATTACTCACATTCCAAAAAATAATCAGGTGACATTTTTTTGTGTTCTGTAGTTTAAGAAGGAATAAAGAGAGAAATTTATCTCTGGAATGACATTTTTCTTATGTAAACTAATGTAAATCACACATCTCAGTGTTGAAAGCTTGGCTGACAAGCATTTCCAGAGCAAAAACAAATCTCCTAACAGGTTAGCTTGTACTGAGCTGATATTGGCAAAGGACATTTAGTACTTCAGAGAAGGCTGGAAAATAATTTCCCTGCTAGGAAAAAGTGTACCCAAATATCATGGTGTATTAAGGGATTAGTGTTAGTTTAAAAAAAGTCTTTCTTCTTCTCACAAGCAGGGACGATCCTCTGATCTACTCTAAGTCATAATTTAATTTTAATGAAAGTGGAAGAGCTGAAGATTGCACGGGTAGTGGATAGAGGGAGATCTCTTCTTTACTGTGCAGGGAGTTAGTCTGAATTTTTGGGCATTCCTACTTGCTGCTGCTGCATGGTCTAGTCAGTCACAGCTCTAAGAGGCCAGTAAGTACAGATGCAAACTTAAAACTCGGGATGCCTTGGCTCAGAACACATTTTTGGGGTTTGCGAGATAGTACTTATTTTCAAATTTCCCAATGTGGGACTGCATAACTTTGTAATCTTAAGTAAGTTCCTAGTCTCAACTGTGATTAATGTAAATTAACAGGTGAACATTTAGTAGTTCTAGGTAAATAGATAAAGATTGTTTCACTCCTTGTCTGCCCAGAAGGAATGTTTTGAAAACCTTTGGACATTCTGTAAGCATCTTGAGTAGACCCCCACCCTGCCTATCCCCTTATAAAAAGGACCTCCTCCCCTGAGCTGAAGCCTCTCTGAGCTACTTGGCTCCGGGAGTGCCATCTGGCCAGACTAGTAAAGGTCTGTTCCCTCTCCAATGTGTCCAGTGTGTTTCTTCCTGGGTGGATCTCCTGGCAGTAGGAGCAGTAAAGTTGAGCTCTTCGGAGTGGTAGAATCGAGCTCCTCGGAGTGGTAGTAAGGCCTTCGGTCTTACAGCAATTTTGTTAAATCTTATTGTTTTCATATTTAAAACTTCTCTTGAACCTAGTAGCTTCAAATGAAACAAACTGACACTTTTTAAAAATTGAGAAATTTCCTCCAAGTCACACAGAGGATGACTGGAATAACAAAGATTCAAACTCACATCTTTCCAACTAGGTTAAGCTGAATCCTTAATGGCCTTCAGATTTTTGTCAGCTCATCCTTGCCTTGGACAGACATCTGCTTATGAAACTGTTGTCCGGTAGTTCCTTTTTAAACGGCTTGCTAACTAAAAGTATTCCAAGTCCTTCTTGACTCAAACAAAGAATTGGACGAGACAAACCAAAAATGGTGCCCAAAGTTTATTTTGAAGGTGAGGGGTGAAGGTTAAGGGAAAAACTGCTCCTGCAGAGAAAACTCAGGCCAAGCAAAAGAGAAAAAGAACAAAAATAAAAATACACTCGGGTCAGATAGACCCAGGATGGGCTACGGTGAAGGTTCATGGTAGTGGTTTGGTAGTGGTTCTTCCTAGCGTCTGTTCTCCTTTAGGCAGATCGCATCTTGGTAGGCGCCCAGGAGAAGCTCTACATTTGGTTGTCCGGGGATCTTGTAATTGACAGGTCCCACCCACTTCTCCTGCCGGTGCTGCTGTGCTCTACCTCCTCTATCAAAACCACAGAGGGTCAACAGAAATTCAACAGAAATATGATCGACCCGTTCCTGTGACTATAAATTACCTAGGTTCCACAGTTCAAAATAGAACAAAGAAATATATGAAATTGATTTTGATACAATGTTTTCTCTAATCCGATCTATTCAAAATATTTTGATTTCGGGGTTGGTGTTGTGAGATCTAAAGTCTCACTTCCACTCCGCGGAGCATGAACAGCCAAAAGGCCTCCACGATGCTGAGTCCTATAGCCCAATGGTGACTCTGGACGCAAGACCCAGGGACTTACTTCCTGGAGCCGTGAACAGCCAAAAGGGCCTTCACGATGCTGGGACCTATAGCTCAGCAAGGCTCTGGGAGCTCAACGAGCAGCAAGGGTCACCCAGGAAGCAACACACCAGGCTAGATGGTAAACAGACCTTTATTAGTCTGGCCAGACGGCACTCCCGGAGCCAAGTAGCTCTGAGAGGCTCTAGCTCAGGGGCTAGGACCTTTTTATAAGAAGGATAAGGGGGATTTAACATTCAAAGCCTGGAGGGAGGGGACAAACGCTACTGGTCTGCTGGTGGTCAGCAGCCATGTACTCAGCAATCACACACTGATGATTAAAAGATGCTTACAGGGGTCTCTGAGGCATTTCGGACAAGCAAACAGTAAAACAATTAACTTTGGGTCTCTGTATATGGTACAAATCTTATCTCATTTTCTAGCATTTGCCCATTAACTCACATTATTCACAGTTGGGCCTAAGAATTTAAGATCACAAAGTTATGTAGTAAAGATTACACAAAGTTCTGCAGTCTTACATTCCCAAGCAAAGGTTCAAATGTAGGTGGGGTGCAACTACAAACGGGAGTGGTACACAACGGCCTCTGGGGCCAGTACTCATCCAACATGGAATCGCTTTAGCTCAGTCAGGTCTCACAGTGTTATAGTTCAGTGGTAGTGTTTGCCTAGCATGTATTAAGCCAAAGAGTTTGATCTACAACAATGCAAAAGAGGGGGGGTTGTCCTGTGTATTCACTTCAATACTTCAATAATGTAATAACTGTGAATAAGTTGTATCTTTCTAATACTGAGAACCTACCATCCAATGTATGTTTTTCCCTTACAGAACACTGCAATTCAGAAGCTAAACTTCTAGTGCTTTAAGTGAAACAAAGGTCTACAGAACAATAAACCTGTAGATAATGGAAAACATTTTGCACTGGTTAGATTTTTAAATTTAAAATGATTACTCTGAAAGAAAATATAAATTTTATTTTCCCGTTCACATAAGCCATATTTTAAATACTCAATAGCTACATATGCTAGAGGCTACTAAATTGAACAGAACAGCATAGCTCTACATAGACCGAAAGTACTATATAATACTTCCCTGTGCTACATCTATATCTAAGACATTCATAGTAAGCAACTACTAAATGCTGACACATTACTAAGGCAGGCAGAATGGAAGTCATTCACTGTTTTAAAAAAAAAAAAAAAACCAAAAAACTTCTATACACTTGTTCATCTTTGGTTGTCCCCAATAAGGACAGGACAGGTAGGTACTGCAGGCAGGTGGTCTGCTCTTCCCATTCTGTTCTCTTACAGCTGGTTACACAGAAAAAGTGGCATTTGCAAATGAGCATGGACTAACTTAAGGCTAGCATACTGTAGCTGACTTCCACAACTGATTAACTTTTAGATGAGGTGTTTTAGATACCTTTCTAGAGCATCAAATATTAATAAGCAGCTACATGTTTTCTGTTAAAGTATGCATAAAATAATGTTGAATGGAACAGAGAATTATTTCAAGTGCTGAGCAAGCATATATATTGAAAAAAATTTTTTTTAACAATTGTCTAATGGTGCTGCAGCTGTGACTCAGTGGTGGTGCACTGCCAAGAAGGAGTAAGGGCCTGGTTGGGAACCCAGTACTGATAAGAACTGTCTAACGGGAAAAGAAAAACCTACTGAAATCATCATAGTACCTTGGAAGATTGTCTAGCAAGAACTGAGAGCCATGTTGTTTAAACATCAACTGGTACCCAAAACAGGCTCTGAGATTCTCAGAGGAGCTCTAAACTCCGCTTTGCTGTCTGTGTGTAAACCCCCAAAGCTTGGATTGTGACTTTTCTCTCTTTCACCCACCTTTCCTAAGCTTATCCTTTACAGTCCTTCAGGCCACTTTGGCTTCAGAGCCTGACACTTCTCTGGATGAGAGAATTTATTGAATCTACCAAGTGTTGAGAAACTGAGGTTCAGAATATCAATTACCAGAAAGTCAGACCACTATTCGCCAGCAGCTGGGATTTTTTTTTTTTTCTTTTTTTCTGATATGGCACTTGCAACTACTTTTACCCATTCACTACTCTATGGACTACCTTTATTTAAAAGGATGCAGAACCGAAAGAATATAATGTTTATCCTGAAAGATGTACTATGTCTAGGACTTGAACTTTTCATCTTTCTTACTCTGCCTCTAAAAATGAAAGACTCTACACTCTGATCAGTATCAGTGACCCTTGAAGGCACCAATTTTCATCAGAGCAGGGAAAGGAAATGTAATTCAAACACACTCTTGGTCCCAGTGATTGTCACAGCCCTCCTTCCTCTCCCCCCAGATGAAGAACCACTAAAATAATATCCTATGGCAGCCATATTATATATACTTGTATTATTTTTAAAACTAACACTTAGATGAGTGTGTCACTTTTCAACAAAACTAGTATGAAAATGTTCTAATTTGCAAAACAGATAAGTTAGAATGTGGTTTTGCATTATAAAAGAAAACTTCAAAGGATTTTTCTAGGTAGTATGTTGCCCTGAAACATTTAAATGATGACTCCAGCTTTAATGAAATGATTTATCCACAGCACCTTAGGAGGATATCTATTGTGAAGCTAGGTACATGTGTGGCAGTAAAATAACTAGTTGTTCTAATGGGGGTTGTTACCATTTTATTATTCAGGCCAGTGGTGCTAAAGAAAGTAAAAAAGTTATATCATATTAATAATAATATTTTCTTTTTTAAAAAAATACTGAAATGACTCTGTTAAATAAGTATTCATCAAATTGAAGGTCTTTTTCTCTGCTATCGGAAATAATTTGTGCTTCATTCTAGGGTGACACTGAATAAACAAAAATAATGTATCTGTTGTTACCTTTTTAGGTTTCTTTGTCCAAATGTTAAAACACTAGAGATATAGCTTAGTGGCCTAGCATTCACAGGCCCAGGACACACACACACACACACACACACACACACACACACAAACACACGCACTATTTTTCAATACCTACACAAATACAAATGCTTCCTAAAATATTCTAACATTTATCTTCCTATTTCATAAATTCTACGGTTTTATTTTTGAAGGAGGTTAATAATCTCAATGGTAGTTTTTTTTTCTCATATACTAAGATGATACTAGAAGCAATCAATACGGAGGGGAAGAGAGTTATCTCAAAATGAGATCGTGAAAAATTTCTAATATTCTGCAGCACAGAAATATAACTAAAGCTGTTGACAATTAATGGAACATTTCAAATAGTAGAAAGGATTTTGAATATTCCCAGCACAAATGGTAAATGTTTGAAGTAATATATATGTCAATTGTTACACAGTACCCTACAAATATGTACAATTATTTTGTGCTAATTAAAAATAGAATTCTATTTTTAAAGTGTGGTTTTGTTTCTTAGTTGTTGTTGTTGCTCTCTGGGTTTTTTGTGGGTGTGAGGCACGCCTGTAGTCCCAGTACTCTGGGAGTCTACAGCTAAAAGACGGTAAGTGTGAGCTCTGCTTGGTTAACTTAACAACTTGGGGAAACTGTCTCAAAATGTAAAAATTATGAAAGGGCTGAAAATGTAGATCAGTACAAAGGCTGGGTTTAATGCCCTGTAAAGAAAAAAAAAAAAGACATGTTTTTCAGTAAGAAATAAGATTAAGATATGGACTGTCAGTCTAATAAAATTCATTGCATAAATATAAATTGATACGAATTCATATAAATCCAAATATGCAAAATCAAAACAATTAGTATATATTTATTTCAAAGTACAAGAATGTTAAAATATGTGGATTTATTTTTAAAATAATATTCCTAATGTGATTTGACGTGTCATTATTTTTTAATAAATCCACAGCTGGAAACTCCCAGGTTTCATATGCTGGTTGGCTTGGCATTCTTTGACTTCTTGCTTCATCCTTCTTTCTCCACATAGATAAAAAATAATTCTTACTGTTGACATGTGACAGAAATCTCTCCTTGGATCTGCCTCAGTTAAATGGCTTTTCAAGATTGTAGCTCAGTGGTCTAATCTTAGTCATACTGTTTTTAAGAAAGTGAAGGTGTGGGAAATCATATTAGCAGGTTATTTATAAATACACAAGATAGAACTGAGTGTTAGCTGATCTTAACTATCAGTAGAGGCTGAGCACAAACATATATTACAAAGAAAAAGTTATTATGTTGAATGAGTGACTTGTACTGAAGTCACAATTGGGTTAAATAAGCTCATTCATTTATAAAAAATTGAAATGTTAAGGCAATAATTAATTCAAAAAGGAAAAAATAAAAATGATACATTATGGTAGGCCAAAACTACCTCAGGACCTTAAAGTTACGGAAATGCATCATTTTATATTTATCATTTAGTAGGTAGTAAATTATAGTGTCTAACTTTGTACGAAATTCTGACTGGGTTCAGTTCTATGCATATTACTAAAAAGCAATCCAGTGAATCTCAAAAAAGTATGCTGAATGAAAGAAGCCAGACAAAAAGAAGACACTATATATAATTTCATTCCTATTAAGTTCTAGAATAAGAAAAGTAGACTATGATATAAAAACTAGAACAGTGACTGCTGGAGAAGAGGAGGATCAGGAAGACAAATGATGAAACTATCAGAGTGCATAGGGCATTTTTATCTTTTAGGGCTGTGGGGTCCACGATGCATTTGTTAAAACTCACTGACTAGCATACTTAAGATTTGAGCAATTCAGTTCTTTGCAAATGATAACTTAACAAATACAAACTGAAACCAAAATGTCCCACTCAAACATCAAAATGAACTCCAATGTAAGAAACTGGATCCGTCTTACAAATGACTGAGAGTCACAAAAGGTACCTTTTACAGAAGTAAACTAGATACAAGGGTCACTCAGCACTGGAAATCTTGTCGTTAATGAATCCTTAAAACACTGAATTAGAATTTTAGCATCTAAGAAGCAATGTCAGTAAGAAGACATTAGTATTTGAAAATGCTTTCATATTGAATACAACCTTAATTTTCATGAAAAATATAGTTGATTTAAGTATAAACTACAGAATAAATGTTAGAGGAATAACAATCTACCTTCAAATCTACTAAAATGGCATATTTTTTAATCTTTTTGGACAGAATTTTTCATATCAACATAACATTCAATTCATATTTTTCTTGCATTTGCAATTATGTGAAAATATTAATCACGGTGTGGATGGACCAAGACAGAACAAAGTTTTTATGCATATTGTAAAAAATTTTTTTAAATTCTAAAAGAGAGTTGCTTACAGACAAGGATAAAACCATAGGGCTATGACCGAAATCAGCTCTGTAAGTGTCATTATTTTTAACTGGTATGGTATGGTACTCGAAGGGTGACACTTCATAAGAAAAACAAAAATAAAACAAAGAAGTAAATTCCTTTAAACTTCGTACTTTTTTACTTGAACAGTATGTTTCCCATCCTGAAGCCTAAAGAGTACATGTTTTTGTAAATATTTTTCATCTAAACATTGCCAAAAGCTATAGGCATTATAAATAAATTTGTAATAAATCTCTTCTTGGTTGGCTGTGTGAAGACTCAGTGCTGTTAGTAAACATACTGGTTCCATATGTTTTAACCTTCTCCAGCTACCAATGTGTCTGTTTACTCGGTTAGTATTTATGGGAATTTGCTTTATAACGGAACAAAGAGAAGGAATTTTTTTGGAGCTAAGGCAGTGAGCAACTTCAGGAAATGCAAGGAATATGAGGGGACTTGAGAGATTTAAGGAAAATTCAAGTGAAAACCTTAACATCTGAGGCATACTCAGAATTTCTTTTTTGTAGGGGAGGGTACTTGGATTGAACCCCAGGCCTTTGCATCGAACAACATCCCCAGCCCTTCTAAAAAACATTTTTGAAAAATTTTATTTGAAGACAAGATCTGGTTAAGTTGGCAAGTTGGGCTCAAGTTTGCCATTCCGGGGATCCAGCCTCTTCTTAACCGAGGTGGCCGTTCTCAGCATAGCACTGAGGACAAGGCCACTGCCCTCATCCCCCAGGGATGCTCAGGAAGTACTGTTGTCTTGCATAGGGCTTGCTGGCTTTGGGAGGAATGAGCTTCTGCACCACAGATGCTGGGGCACAGGCAAGTGGACGTGAGGTCAACACTTCCTGGACAGCTGGGTGGTGGAGAAAGAGAAGGCGAATTTCAGTGCCTTCTCATACCTCAAGATAGCCGACCGGTGTTTTGGTCCACATGCCATATTCTTTAAGCATGCCCTAGAAATAGCTGGCTAACACTTTTAAGAATACTGATCTATGACAATCATCTCAGTGTGAACTGGTGCCACCAACACTTTGACAGTAGTTTCAGTTTGGTGGGACCGAGACTGAGTTGCTTTTGAACAGATCCTACAACTCTCTAGGTATAAAAAAAAAGGTTAAATATGCAAATAAAATACCCAGGATCTCGTGTTTTGTAAACTACATTGCACAAAACAAAAGTTAACTTATCATGCTTTGGTGGATAAAAGCTATTGTATGTGTTTCTGCAACCCACGTGTCTATGATACATTTTTTTATGTCATGGTACAAATCTGTTTTTCACTCCACAGCCATTTGATAGCATTTGCTTAATTTTTATTACATCCTTACACGATGGTACTGTTGTTATTTTACAGTAAAGTTTGAGTCAGCTCTATTTTAGCATCAGAGACTCATTAAGACTGAGCAATTTGGTGCTTAATGAGTTGTTAACCCTGATTAAATATATTAAAATAATAGAGTAATAAATTTAAATCAAATTGCATTGTGCTTGTTTTTTTTTTTAGATAATGTCTTCTGCAACAAGAGAAAGTACCACTTAAAAAGCAATTTTTGATAAAATATTTTCTGGATTGCTTACACTTACTTCTCATTTCTATCCATCTCTTATTTATTTGATTCCTTTTCTTAGTAACCCTGTTCCCCATCCTCTCTTAAATATTCATTATTCTGGGTATATAAAATTTTATTTCTAAAAGAAACATTATCTTGGGGCCTATACAATTGAAATAAAAGTTAATGAAGTCTTAAATAAAAATAAAAATTTCCTTGAGATAACTGCATGATTTTTGAAAGATATTGTAGAAATAAAGAAATTAAAAATCGAGTCAGATTTGCTAATGGTGAGTTTGTGGACAGGCAAGGTGGGGACAGACCCTTCCTTCCTGGCACATTTCTTATTCTCTTAATTCATGGTCAATATGATACTTTTTCATTAACAGCTTAGCATCCTGTGGTCTTCCAAAGCAGGTTGTTTACTGACACAAATAAAGTTCTACCATGATAAGTTCCACCACAGAGCTCCAGGGCCAAGAGAAGAGCGGGTCAGAATTTAATCTGTAATATGGCTCCTTAACAAAAACCATCAGTTTGGTTCAAATAGCAGAATTTATTTCCGCTGATAAGTTAACTGGATATAGCTGGGTTTTTAGTCTAGAAGTAGATTTGCAGGTACCAGTGACATAAAAGTTTATCCTTTGACTCAAAACGAAGCAGATTTGACTTAGGAGTGATACTGCAAAATCAAAACAAAACAACACAACACAAAGAATCATATAGGATTATAGTCATTTACATGACCATGACAATATCTTGATTTATAGAGCTATAGAAATCATGTAGACCAAAATTTCAGGTACAAGTTACTTATGGGTGAAAGCCACTTGTACAATAAAGTGGCCCAAATATAGAAACTGCTCAGAATTGACACCTTAATATGTAACATTTTCCTGGGATGAATCCGAAGTAGGCTATAATCATATCTAAGCATGATTATATGGTGACACTCACCTTGCTAGATACATGATCTACAAACTTTACTATCTAAACAGAAGATGAAATTCAAGGGAAAACTAATGATACAGGTGAGAAGTCAAACACAAATATAATTGGGGGAATTCAAACTCAGATTGCCTTTTCAAGTGAGTATTGCTATATCTACAAATACCAACAGATGAACATTTAGAAATTAAAGCCAATATTTAACATCACAAAATCAATTAGTTGGCTTTTTGTTGGGTTTTTGTATATTTGTATTTGAGGCATGCAGCAGCACCACTGAGCTAAATCCCCAGCCTGTGTATATTTGTATTTGAACAAGTGAATTAAATTCTAATCCAGGCTCCACTATCAAAGACTAAAATCTATAACAAATTCTTTAATTTTACAGAAACTATCTGTCCATCTGTCTGTCTATCTGGTGTGATACAAATATAAAGTGAATGTTTAAATATTTTAAAAATCACAGAAAAAGGCATATCAGTAATTTCTTGGAAAAATGCTATCCCTCAGCTCAAACTTATCACTTCATTCTTGCTACTTTCTGAAGCCACTCTGGAAGTTCTCTTACATGGGTGTCTTTTTGGGGCTGCCTTAATGTTCTGCATCGATTCAATACGTTTATGGCAATTTGTCCAATACAACAAACATTACTCTGAGTCTTCGATCGCTTTGTTTGCCAGACCTGGCACCATGCAACTTTGGCTTCTTCCCCAGGGTAAATCTAACCATGAAAGATAAACATTTTGAATCAATTTTGGATCCTGGGGCAGCCATGACAATATGGCTATAACTTTATTTTATTTTTTTTTCTCTCATTGAGTTTATTGGTACATTTTAGGTATACAGTACAGTTACATTCATCATTGGGATCTTGTACCTTTACATGACAGGTCTCGGTTCTCACTTTTTCCCCTTGTCCCTGCTCTCTCTTCACCCCCTCCTCCCCTCCCCATTTACAAACACTTTATTTCCATTTTTTATTTTCTAATATTTTTTCTTTTCCCTCATTATCTTTCCCCTCCCCTTCCCACTTTCCCAACACTTTCAGCCCTTTTCTTCCTATTTCACATTGTCAATTATATCATTAGTATCTTATGTACCATTATAGTTTTTCACTCCAGAGAAACTATTCGGTATTTACACATGTGTGACTTATTTATTTCACTTAGGAGTTTATCGTCAATATGTATCCATTTTCCTATGAATGAACCTAATTTCTCATTCTTTATGGCTGAGTAGTATTCCATTTTATAGAAAAAACACATCTTCTTTATCCAGTCTCCAACTGATGGGCAAATGAACTGTTTCCAAGTTTTAGCTATAACAAACTGTGCCTCTATATACATAGGTGTGCATATATCACTGTGGTATGATTCTTTTAAATCTTTTGGAAAGATACCCAGCAGAGGGATGGCTGGGTCAAATGGAACCTCTAGCCCTAGTTCTTTGAGGTATCTCCATATTGATTTCCACAGTGGTTGCACCAGTCTTCACTCCCATCAACAATGGAGAAGGGTTCCTTTCTCCCCGCAACACCGCCAACATTTGTGACAATATAACTGTAACTTTAAACACTCAAGATAGAGGACTTCCAGGACTGTTTTAGAAAATGAAAAAAACAATAGGATAAGTTGTTTGAAGCAAGAGGAACTGTTTTGAGGGGAATTAATGGCAATGTGTCTTTTATAATAAAACATTTTTAAAAATTTAAACATCTGCCACATCTTTTAATCATGGTTTTTGCATATATGTGTGTGTGTGTATATGCAGTAAAATATTACTCAACCATAAAAATGGAAGAAAACCCTTGTCATTTTCAGCAAAACTAATAGAACTAGAGGACATTATTTTAAGTACCATGTGCCGGCCACAAAAATCATTACCGCATGTTCTCAGTCATTTGTGAGAGCTAAAAAAGCTGATCACATGGAAATACAGAGTAGAGCGGATGTCACTAGAGGCTAGAAAGGGCGGGGTAAACGAAGATGGATAATGAAAGGCTCGGTAATGCTAACATGAACAAAAACGAGAAGTTGTTCTACAGTGTACCCTAGGGCCACTATAGTCTACAACAATTAATTGTATACAGCAGTATAACTAGAGGAGAAGTGTTTAAAGACTCAAAAATATAAATATGATGGTATTTGAGGAGATGCAAATGTGAATTATCCTTATTTGATTCCTGATTGGACCCACTATATTCATCTAGCAAATTATAATGCTATTCCCCATAAATAAGTACAAATATTATATTCTAGTTAAAATACAAAATCAAATAAAACACAATTATTAATAACACATGAAACTGTGAGCTTCATTTATTTCTGCTATCTTGCTGTTTTCAAGTTCTTTTACATTTGTTCAAACAAATAATATAAAAGACTACATGCCCTCGCTGGTAGTGTATTTTAATTTGGAATCCTAATTATGACTGACTGTTATGAAGAATGCCAAGAATTCAGCACATACTGAATCTCCTGGAGCCTGGGGAAAGGAAAAATAAAACGTCAGTTTCTCTGTTGCTGTGATTAGACGTGCAAAGAGGCAGACAGTTGTGCTTACTTGAAGAACCAACATATGCCAAGCCAGGAGCTTGGCTTTCATATGCTGTAAAACCGACATGCATTCACAGCAAAGACGGGGAAATCAGAGTTGTATGTACACTAATTAATAAGATTGTAGCAATTTGCCATTGACTCATAACTTGTCCTTAAAAAGATATTATTGAGCCGGGCTTTAGCTCAGTGGCACTGCGCCTGTCTCAAAAGCACAAGGTCCTGAGTTCCATCTCCAGTACCAAAAAAAAAAAAGATATTATTGAAATGCAATATCAAAGTTCTTTGCTATATCCAGGTATCGGTAAGTGCCTTGGAAAATGAAAAAGAACATTAGACCTCGCAGTCCCCATTCACCTGATTACAGAACTATGCCATCTTTACCAAAATTCTCACAGATTTCACCCTAATCTTGTCAGGATTCCTCACCATCCTTCCAGAAGATGACCTGCTCTTTCAGTTTATACCTTGGACAGGAGGTCTGGCACACCAAGCAAGGAAGAGGGTTCTTCTGGCTATGGTACCACCAAAATTATTTCCTTTCCCCAATCACTTAAACACAACTAACATCCTTGGGTATTTCCTAACAGAAAAGAGGTCATTTGTAGTGTTACTCAGATTTGATGTACACAACATTTAGTAACTTCAAAATCCCGTTCCCTTAAGGGGATATACTTGTTCTGTAGTATTTAGCACCTAAAATGTACTCTTAATTAGAACAGAAGAGACTTTGGTTGCTTTGTTTGTTTTATTCTCAAACATAAGCAGAATATTCCAGCTATGTGACTTTAATTATGACTCAAATTCTTCCTCATTTTTGCCTGGGAGGATACAGAAGGTGAGCTTACATGTTCACTCACACACGAAGTGTCTGTGCTCTCCCTCTCTCCCTTTATGCCTCTCCTAAGCATTGATCCATCCCTTTGCTGAATTCCTCTGCTCACACGGAAAATGTATTCTCTCTGCTCTGTACAAATTCTCTGAACCCCTTACCTTCCAGCTGCTTCAACCACTTCCATTCTCACTCCAAACCAACAAAGCACCTTCAGGTGGTCACCTGAGCCTGCAGGCACTGAAGCTGTACCACTGTAAGTAGTGCAGGTGTGGGAGAAATGGTATCTTCTCAGCTGTATAAAGCACACATCTAGGGCTCAAGGTTACAATGTTTGTGTCCCAAGCTCTGTATGGCTCCATGCCAAAATATTCCCATCAGCTGCTGCCTACACACTCTGTCACTCTTTCTCTATGCACACTCCTGGCTCTCTCCCTAACTCCTATCACCTATGGAGCTCCTTCCTACTGGTCTTCCAACTAAGAAACAAAGCCCACACGTCACACAAATAGACCCCAATGTGTGGAAAGTAGTATTTTGTTTCTTCATATTATTAGATTCATAATCCCAACTTCTTGGATACTCAGAATATTCACTCTGACGCTTGGATAAACATACTATCCATTCTCCTCAAATTCATTTTTCTTTCTAGGCACCCTAACTATAGTTTTATTTAACACACTTTTATGTTTGGCTGGACCCACTACAAAATAGGGGAATAGAAAGGATTTTATGCAAAATCCTTTATATTTAAAAAATTACCCTTAATTATCTCTCCATTCCATTTACTGACTGTTTGCAACCCTGCCCCCGCCCCCCGCCAAAATTATCCTCAGTTAACTTTCTACTCAACTTACTGATTGCTTGCCACCCTGGCCAATAATGATAATAGTACTAAATTGTCCAAAGGGGGGAAATGAATAATGATGACCAGAATCTCTAATACTTTCAAGTCTATTTTTCCTAGCAATGGACTGCAAAGTCTATGACAACTTCTTGGAATTGGAGCAGATATTGTTTGTGGTATCCAGAGCTCCTAAAATGCAATCGTCTTAATCCTCTTATCTAACAGTCTTTATCACTGCAAGATGGGTGGCCTCTCTTCAAACATGCACATCCTGCAATGATTTCAGGGAACTGTCTACAGTGACCGTGCAGCCATTTTCTGCAGCGGCTTGAGTGTAACCTCAGTTCACGGAGAAAGCTGTGGAGAGAGCAAGAAGTGGGCTCAGGCAGTCGTGATTCAACCCAGACAATGCTGCACATTTAGGGGCTGGATTCTTCCTGCATTTCCCAAGCATATCCTTCTTGAGCCTAATAATAACAATTATAATCAAAATATGAATCTATTAGACAAAGGATCATGTTCAGGCCAAATGTCAAGAGAAAAAGAAAGACAGGATCAGGTAAAATTCACCAAAGAAAGTTGCTTCTGGGGAAGAAAAAAAGAGGCAAATGTCTTTCTTCTAGCCATTTTAAGATAATATAAGCTACTTAGCATTTCCACATGCAGCCACTGTCCCTAGGGCTATACTTAGATCCTCCCAAACAATCCCAAACACCATGGGAGGGAGGCACTACTGTTTTTGCTATTTTAAATTGAGAAAACTGAGACCAAAGAAGAACCTTTCTCAGCATTTCTACATTTACCTCTGTAGGCCTCTTTTTAGCCACCTGAGAATTTAGAGAAAAATTATCTCTACACAGGCTACATTGAGATTAGTGTCGCTCTTTGAATTAGGTTATATGTTTTGTGTTTTATTTGACTTGTATGTAGTAAGTTAAGGTATAATGAGGAAGCAAATATTCGATATGCAAGCTGTGAATCTGGTTTCAAACACCATTTGCTTTAAATGGCAGCAAATACACTGAAGTGTATCTTGTGTTGAGTTTTACTATGAGTTTTTGAGGAACACAAAGACCACTAATAAAGCAGTTTCATTTCTCAGGTCCCTGTCAGGTATCCTGAAAATAACATGATAAAACTCTGCAGAATTATCAAACATCAATATACACAGCATTGCTACCATTCATTCACTCATTTCTTTATTTGTTCAGTTAGCATGTATTGTTATTATCTTATAAAGATCTAAAAGGTGCCAGGTATTGTGATAGGCATAAAAACTGTTGCAGCCCCTATGAGTTATGAAAAGAATGTAGGATACATTTTCAAGTCTATAGCTAATGGTTATAAGCCCAGTAATTTAGGACAAATTATTTAGCCCTCTTGAGTTGCTACTTACTTTTACATGTGAAACTCTGAATATAAATATATCTCCTATTGGACATTTTGGAGAATAAATAAAACTAGTTGATAAAAATCTTTCATATGCTCCAAAATACAACACAGGTTCAAATTAGTCATATTCATATGATATGATATTCTAAAAGACATTAAAGTCGTTAGTGAAAAAGACACAAGGAGAAATAAAGCTAACTAACCATCACTTAGTGGTAAATAAGAGGCTTTAAGTCACTAAGGTTTTGGAAACTTAGAGAATTGGAAAAATAATTTTCAGCTTGGAGAAATATTTGCCTTGAGATATAATTAAGGTAAGTGGGAGAACAAAGATGATATAACAAAGAAACAGAGGAACAAAAATAACCAGGCAATAACTAAAACTATAAGTGAGCTACGGTGGTGCCTGAAAACTCCTTTGGCCAGAATGCCTTTGAGCCAGGAGAACTGGAAGGTCTTGGGATTAAATAGGTTGGTTAGAAGATCATGCATGGGTTGTTTTAAAGTCAGGTTAAGGAAAATGGGAAATTTGAAACAGGTAACCAAGAAAGGCTGAAAGTTTCTGAAGAGAGGAGATCAAAGCTGTACCTTAGTAGATGAAGGAAGCACCTTGTGGAAGAGAGGCTGTGAGTCAAGGGAGATGATGCCAAAGTAACAAGGGGAAGTTTATCCCAAGACCAAAGATTTAGGGCAGTGTATCTAAAGATATTTTCTGACTTAGAGTAATTTGCAAAAGTGATTTGACCAAGTGATTTGGCAAAAGTAAAGATAGTTCAGATTACAAAACTGCCCCAAGAGCTTAGCTATCTATTACACTGGAACACAAGCCAAGAGAGATACCCACTTCCTGGAAAAGCTTTCTTAACGGCAAAGCAGAAAGAAAGAAAAGGTCCTGCAAACTGTACTAATGTAAAATAAAAATCGCGGGGAACAAAAGGAGAAAAGGCAAAACTCCGGACCCCATTCCTCTGTTCTGTAAGTAGACTGGTTGATCACATTATGGCTATATGAAGATATCCAATTTTTCACAGACATGAAAATAAGACTTATTTATAGCAGTTTTTAGAAAAAAAAATGTCAGAAAGGATCAAACCTACATTTGTGTATGTGTTTTATTGCTTGTATGCTTCCTCTCTTCCATTTTATTTTCCTTTCCTTATGTCCCTATTCTACAACGACTAAGAGTGACAGTTCTTTGCTTTGTTTTGTGTTTTTATACTTTGATCAGTATCAGGAGAATTTTTATTTTTTAAACCAAAGCAGAATAACAAAAGCTGAACACATTCTGAGTTAACTGAACTTCAAGGGAACAGCTCAGAAATGCTCTTCCCACACACCAAAGAAACTGATAAAATGGACGACACTATTTATAGCTGCCTTCCCATTTCTAATAATCCTTCATTTAATTAGGACTGTAAATAGCACTAGCAAATGCTCCACAGCAATGCATGAGCAATCTCAGTCCCTCCTCAGAATCCATCCCACCCTGGGCAAAGAAAGACTATCAGGGTGACTTCCACAGCTCACAAAGACACTGAGTTATGGAAAGAAAAAAAGCCATACTCTTTTGTGCTCCAGAGAAGAGATGACTGAATTTAAAGAGACAAAAAATTTAATTCTGTTCTCCCTCTGCAATTCTAAACAATGTGAGTGATAAAATATCCCACCCACAAAAAAAACAAAATCTCGAATTGGTGCAAGTGCTATTGTTTACAATGATATATAGAAGTTCTAAATTCACACATTTTTATTACTTATTATTTAATAACCATTGTATTCAACACGGAAGGGAATTCCAAAAACTTACAATTATGTAATCACTTTCAGCACCCATGGGACAACTGCACGCCTTTGCTTAAAGAATAAAGTTGTAGTTTTTCAAGCTCATTAATGCCTGATTTAAGCACCGTGTGTCTCCAACAATGTGATACTATAGCTCTTTGTGCAAACAATGTATTTGAACAAAAAGGTGATGGTGCAGTGATTGCAAAGACAAAAGAAAGAAAATCTGATGCTACGACTGGGATTTTAAGTGGCTTCAAAGATCCATGTGGTAACAACTGGCTCCCTGGGGGGACAATACCGGGAGATGACGGGAGATGACGGGAGATGACGGTGTCCTCAGAAAGTGAGGCCTAGTGTGAGGTTTTAGATCACTGGGAGAATGAACTTGAAGAGGACAGTGGGAATCCAGCTCTCTCCTCTCACTCTTTCAATCTCCAGCATGATCTGATCAATGCTCCCCCCACGCTTCCACCACAATGTGCTGCCTCGCCACAGGTGCCAGAGCAACTGGACCAAGTGATCACTGACTCAACCCTCCGAGAACCCTAAATAAGCCTTTTCCTCTGTATAAAACGAGGTATAGATAGAAAGCTGACTAACACACATAAGTTGGTCAATTCAGCCACTCTTTTGAACCTCATAGAATTTTCTTTTTGGTACCGGGGATCAAACTCGGGACCTCGCGCTTGTAAGGCAGGTGACAGAACCACTGAGCTAAATCCCCAGCCCGAACCTAACAGAATTTTTAAATATTAGTGTTTACTCACACAGTAAAACAGAGAAAGGCTATGTTGAATAATAGTTTTTTTCTAAGTGAGTTCAAATTTTAGGTCAGACATAAAATATATATATTGCACTTGAACACTATCTTTATGATTGAAATGTGGTCTACTTGGGGATTGGTTTTAAAACTAAAGAACAAATAAAAATATAATGAGTTCCCTGAATCACTAAACAATTATTGCTAAAAATAATTTTGTCATAGAAAAGATGGAAATAGGAGAGTTTTAAAGCAACTCATTTAAAGCTACATGCTCTAGGTATACCACTGCACACACAGACGCTTTACTTAAACTGACACGATGTTTTTTTTTTATTTCATGTAAACACACCCGTTACAATTGAATGGTCCAAAACTATCTTTCCTTTAACCTTGTCTCAGGCTAAGGAAGCAAGAAGAGCTTGCTACTTCTCTCATTTGGAAACAACAGGTTTGGTAAGATCTTCAGAGAAGAGTCTAAAGGTGAAGCTTGGTTTACCATAAAAAGTTTAGCTTTGCCAAATGAGAGGCCTGCCCTTTGAGTTTGGCTTCTTAAAGGTGAGCTGCAAACACCTGGAACAGCATGCAGGACAGAGCGCTGTCATAATTATGGTGAGATCTGGGATACCAGGGAACGTGACTTATGCTGGTGGCCATGGTCCACACTATCAATGTGGAGTAAGATGTGGACTTTGGGTCATGCCGTACCAGCTCTATCTGATCCTGGGGGGCCACAGACCCAGATCAACCATGTGGGCAGTCCATGGTGATTAGGTGACAGAGCCCCACCCCACCACCCCATGTCATGGCTTGGCTCAGCTTCCCCGCTAGCTGTATTCTACGTATATCATCTCACACTGTTTCCTGGAGCAGGTAATGATGTCTGAGGCTACACTGGGAGCAGACACCTGTTGGTCATGTTTGAATCTCTCTCTGCCCCACATGTCTCTTCTCTCGGTTGATTTTAATCTGTATCCCACCCTTATCATAAGTAGTACTGCAGAGTTCAGTAAGAAATCCTAGAAAATTTTTGAATCTGAGAGTGATTTGGGGGAAATTCTTAAACTTGCAATTAGTGTCAGAAATAAGGGCAGGATTGTGAGTCCTCCAACTTTATGTCATTCTTCCTGCCCCTGGAGTTGGTGCAGTAGCAGATTGCAGATTGTGATTGCATGTGGTTTTCTGAAGCTGAAAGACCACCAGTAAGGAAACACACTTTCAAGCACGATGGTTATCCTTCTATTGGACGCTGCTCAGTACAAAAAGTAGTGTCATTCTGGCCCTGCACTGATTGTGGCCTCAAAGGATAAATGACGAATATATCTGCCACCAACATCATATTGATTCATTTACTTGCTTATTCAGTGTATATGTATGGAACAC
>NW_022900933.1:21131088-21136562 GCF_012274545.1 Fukomys damarensis | reverse complement strand
CAAGAGCACCATCCCAATAGCTCCAGAGAGAGGCAATTACACATTCTTTTGCTCTCCCCTTGAAATCAGCACAGATAAGAAGAATACTATTTTGGTAGCACCTGCTGCTACTGCTTTCTGGTCTTTTTTGTCTTTTCTTCCCAGTGGATTATAAATGCGTGATTGATTGAAAATACTTACAAATGCATACGAAAAACAGGAGCTTTTTTCCCCTTTCTACATAAAAATAATAGATACAAGCCTTAGAAATAAATACTTGAAGACTGATTCAATCATTGCATTGCAAGGTAGCAATAGAAATTAGAGATTAAAAATCATCATTGGATTATAAATGCGTGATTGATTGAAAATACTTACAAATGCATACGAAAAACAGGAGCTTTTTTTCCCCTTTCTGCATAAAAATAATAGATACAAGCCTTAGAAATAAATACTTGAAGACTTATTCAATCATTGCATTGCAAGGTAGCAATAGAAATTAGAGATTAAAAATCATCACTGACATGAAAGAGGGACTAAAATAATGAGAAACTCTACTTTAGACAGAAAAAACAAGGCACAACCTCAACAAAAGATGAGTCCCAAGAATAAGCAAATACTAATTTTTGTAGAGGTGAGTATAACATGGAGCCTTTCTTCAGTGATGGTCTACATTATTTTACAAAGAAAACCTAGGTAATTTAAATTCAGCAACTTTCCCTTTGTCCTCTCTTACACATCTCCCTTTAGTCTGATAACGCCTCAGTATCTCAATTCTTCTAGGTTCCTTTCCTGAGACTTTACCCTCCTCCCGCCACAGCAAACCCATTTCAGAAAAATTTGCTTATGCTCTGCATTCTCATTTTCTTTACCATTTTTGAGGCTTGTATTGCTTTCTTGGATTCCAAGCCCCAAGAGGGTAGGCAGAAGGCCTACAAAGTTTTTTGTTTCAGTAACAAACTCAGCGCCATGCACAATTAGGTACTTAATTGCTTTGTTATGACTATGATTGATGATGTTTCCTGCATATACTAATTCCAATGAGAAATACACCTCCCCTATCAGATGTGCTGAATATAAATGACTGCTCCAAAAACATAACTTCAACAAAATAATTCTAGAAAATAAGGTTTTCAAATTTTTACTAAAACGCACGTTTTACACACACACACACACACACACACACACACACACACACACATGAGAAATGGAAGTCAGTGACAACACCACTTTTATGAATTATTTCTATGATTTTTTAAAATGTAACAATGTAACCTAGATCATAGGGTTGGGGTAGAACTCCAGTAACTATGTAATGCAATTTATTCACTGTAGTATTTGAGGTATTTTACCTAATACCTCTGTGTGTCAATTACTTAATCTATAAATTGAGGAAAAATAACCCTTTGCCTCATGGTGGTTTTTAAAATGTCTGCACATTCTATAATATCTATTTCCATTTCTTTTTATTGTGGGGCAGACAAAATGATTCACTTCTCATACATAGGTATGGCAGAAGTAAGTGCTTCCGCTTGGTTGGTTTCTTTTTCCCTCTCTCACATTCTTTCTCTGTCAGCTCACTCACCCCCCCCCGGGGGAGGGGGAGCCAGCCACCAAGTCTGAGGCTGGTCAAACAGTTCTGAGGAAAAGTCTATGGACAGAGGCTCTGAGGCCTGCCAATAGCCAGAAAGCTACTGCAATAATAAAAACAAAACAATACTAATAAATATATTAAGAATGACTATGAAAATATAACAAATCATGCTAGCTGACTTACAAAAGTACCCCATTTAATCATGCTTAACAGTCCAAATTATTATTATTCTTCCCTATTTACAGATGAAAAAGCTGCAGTTCACCGAGACTAGATATTCTTGGAAACCTCCCTAGATTTCCTTTTTTGAGACAGGGTATCACTATGTAGTCCAGGCTGACCTTGAATTTACAGGATCTTCCTACATCCCAAGTGCTGAAATTACAGGCGTGCACTATGACACCTAACTTAGATTATAAATAGTGGAACCTAGGTACTATGACAGCAATGTCTATACCCTTAATCTTTGTGCAATGCTATTCTCTTTAAAAATCAAAAAACTAAAAAACTGAGAAGAGAAACTATAAGAGATTTCCAAGAAAATGTCACACTTTTGGTAGAATGATAGCTGAATAGCTTCCTGGGTTGGCAATACACTTCAGGGTAAACTTCCAACATAATCACACATTATTATTATTGTCTGCTATTGTTATTAATAATATATCTTGCTATCACTGTGAAGATTCTAAAAGACATTCCAGTTGATTGGAAACCACTTAATATTCTGCAGCATATTCTCAGCTTGGCCTTCAAGCTGTAAAGGGAATCGACAAAAGATACAAAATCAGATGAGCAACCACACCATGGATCTGGCAGTCCTCCAAGACAACTTCATTATCATCTATAAGCCTTATGAATGGCCAAGCAACCACATAAGCAGCTGAGAACAGTAGAATTTCCTTATGGTCCTCTTAAGAAAACAGTGTGCAAAAGCCAGGAAAAAAGGGAGGCCATCTTTCCTAGAGCCCTTGAGGCAAGTTATAAACTAAAGCATCTTAGGCTAGATGGGGCCTTCCAGGGTGGCTCATGATCAGTTTATTAAAGTTTTGAATTACCGTAGTTTCTAGCTTGAATAAATTGAGAGTCCTACATAAAATTTCACATTTTCAATTTTTGGTTTTTGGGGGGACATGTTCAAAGCTGACCAGAGTGCTGGTGCATGATAACTGGCAGAAGCTAAAAGCAGCTGCCTGCTTTAGAAGTGTGGAACTCTGAACTCTCCATCAATTCCTACAGTTTCTGTCTCCTATTTTCTGACACCTGCTCTGCTACTTCCTTCTATATCACCCATTGCATCACCCTTGCGTTTGGGTGAAATGGCTTCTCAACAGCCTATGTATCAAAAGCTTGGGCCCTAACCTACAGTGCTACAGGGAGGTGGTGGAAAGAAGTTGGGTCACTTGAGATTTGCCCACAAATGAGACTGGGACCTTGTCCCCTCCCTGTCTTTAGTTGGCCACTGTGACATGAGCAGTTTCCTTTACCACATGAGTCCAGCCGGGTACACCGCCTTACTACAGATCCAAAAGCAATGGATCTAATGGAACATGTAATGAAACCTCGAAACCAAAATAAACCTTTTTTCTTGTAAATTCTACATCCAGATATTTTGTTACAGTAATAAAAAGTTGACTAACATGAATACCTTTAGGCATTTGAATTTGTGATTCTCAAACAGTATTGAAAATTCTACACTGACAATTACTGTAACTGTTTCAGCACCGGAGCTGGCAGATATAAGAACTTAATAATGATAAATGACAGAATCTACTTTTCCCCCTTTCCTGACTCATTCTGCTTCTGTGATTTTGAGCTACAGGTGCATGGACTGTAAATATATCCAAGTACTGACTTAAAACAAAACAAAACAAAAATGTAAATCGATCAATCAGATTTCTGGGAATAGCTCAATGGGGAGAAGATTATTTTAAAAGTATTTAATCGGGAAAACACAATAAAAAAGAAACTCACAGAGAAAAGCTCATTTATCTCCATAAAACTTTGTTTATAAAATATGCTGATAAAATTGGTGTCTTATTTAGACAAGCACAGGATGTTGGTTTCTCTCTTGGCCTTATGCATGTTGCTTCTTCCAAATGTTTTCTTTTTGAACTGATTCACTTATGTTCATTCTTCAAGTAGAAAGGGCAATACCTACCCAATTTCATCCCTTAATAAAAACCACACTTCAATCAGCACACAAACTGATCCGCCATCTATGCTGTTTTGTCCTTGTAATATTATGAGATCTATCACATATAATCATTAATGTGCATACCTTTCTTATTTCTAGGATGTTATACTATCAAAGTTAGAACCTGATTTATCATTTTCTTTAAACCTATCATAAAGCCTGGAATAAAACAAGAATACAGTACATTTAATCTCTTCTCTGAGGGCTCAAAGAGAAGTCAAGTAAAGTCTGCTATTTTCAGAGTTTCTGGATCCCAGACTGGACTGGCTTACTCTTTGAGCACAAAAGAAAATTATGTTGTGAACTTCTCCCATGAACACAAGTGTACTGATGGCCAAGGCAAGTTACCTGGATCATGCCAGGCTTTTGTGGCAAATGAAATTCATGAGAATTTTTACAATATTCAGGATAATTAATACTATAATTAATAGTTCTGAATTGCATTAGAACTGAATGTTCCAAATACTTCTGATTTACTCTATGTATTCTTTCGAGATACTACTGCAGGTTCTTAGGTTGTACTGAGAAGTCAACTGTTCTATTCACTGATCACCTTTTCAATATTAATCAAACTGGATAGTTTCAAAGAATTTACATGAAGTAAAAAATTATAAGTTAAGATGTCTTTGTGTGTGCATAAGCGTTGGGGGGGGATACATGTAGTATATAAATAATGAAGCAAAACACAATCCATAAAACTCTATCTGAAGAGATATGTACTAATGTCTCTTATCTGACCATTTTATATGATTAAAAACAATGAGCAAGGTTATCATGATAATGCAATTATCTTCAGAACTCAACAATCAATAGCTTATTACTCATTGATTTGGTAGTCCTCATTTCAAGTCTCATACAAATGATTCCTCATTCTGTACATTCCCCAGTCTGTAGAAGAAAAATCCATTGGGAAATAATCTATCAAGTTACTCTTGGTAGTGGTTAGCTGAATAGCAGTTTATAAATTTGATAAATTGAAGGGTCATAGCTTTTTAAAAATCTTGGGTAAGGATAACAAACACTACTGGTATTCTTTGTGACCTGGACCCAGTTACTAAAAATTTCTACTATAAAATTGAATATGTTCATCATTTATACCTTTACACACACAAACACACACACACAAATGCATTCACTACAATTATATTGTTAAAGTAAATTAACTTTATGACTAACAGTACAAACTAATAATGACAAATGTTTCTCCTGATATCTGGCTCAATAGGGAGATGATCCTATGATTTGCTAGATTAAAAGTCTGGAAACAGTGGACTGTAGATTGGAGTTAGGGCTGTAGATTAGAGCACTTGTCTAGGACGCAGGATGACTTCAATCCCTAGCACTAAAGGGGGGAAAAAAAAGAAGAAGAAGAAGGAGACTGAAAACAAAGCCAAAGACCCAGATGAGCCTTACAAAGCCCACTTATCTTAGGCACAAGCTGCTCCCAGACAACCGGTTTATAGCTGTCTACCTTCCTATCTACTTTCACCCCTCGTTCCATTTCCTACTTAAACCATATGTTAATGAGTTTAACTTTTTTTTCTACCTGTTTTGCTATACTTTCTTTTTTTTTCCTTAGTACATAATCTCTGCATTACATAATTTTTGCAGTCCTTGTTTGGAGTTGGTACATATTCACGATACATCTTAATTTTTTTTATCCCCTCTCCTTCCTCTCTCTCCTCCTCCCTCTAATTTTCTTGATTT
>NW_022900933.1:21111494-21130814 GCF_012274545.1 Fukomys damarensis | reverse complement strand
TTTTTTTATCCCCTCTCCTTCCTCTCTCTCCTCCTCCCTCTAATTCTTTCTTGATTTTCTTCCCACTTGAGAAAGACCTATCTCCCTACTTACCTTACTTTCCAAAGTTCTTTGAGTCTCAGGCACATATTTTAAATGACTCTAACTCCAGTGGAAGTATATCTTGCAATATCAACTCATTTTTACCTTGAATAAGTAAAAGTGGGATTTTATGCATTAGGTTGTAAAATAGTCTAGTTGATTAATAAAACATACTCCAAGCTAATATGAGTCTTCTTGCAACGACTAAGCCACGCCACAACTAATTTAAAGTTTCCAACAATATTGCAGTCACCATTGGATGAGAAATTCCTACACTGGCATAGAACAGAAAGAATATAATTATGGCAACAGTTCCTGATGAATTTAGCTGAAGATTTCACATAGACTAAATGCATGTATCCCCCAAAAGTCATAAGAAGAAGCTTAACTCCCAGTGTGGTTCTACTTGGAGATGGGGTCTGTACGGAACTAACTGAAGTTAAATGAGGTAACAGAGTCTGGCCTTAGTCTGACAGGGTTCATGTCTACATAAGAAGAGACCTCAGAAAGCTTGCATGTTCTCTCCATCCATGAATGTACCTAGGAGAGGCCATGCAAGAATATAGTAAGAAGGTGGCTATGTTCAAGCCAAGAAGTGAAAACTCACCAGCAATCAAATTAGCTGGCATCATGCCTCTAGATCTCTAAGGAAATGGATTTCTGTTATTTGAGCAATCTGGTATATGGTATTTTGTTAGGCAGCCCAAGAAGATTCACATAAGAGCTGCGGGACTGAGTGTGTCTGGAATCTGCTCTTCATAGGTTCTTCAGGCTAAAGAGCAAGAGGCCCTGTGAGGAGAAGATTGCCTAGGGAGTTTAGATGTGGAGGAGGAGGAGGAGATGAGAAGGAAAAAAAGCTAATGCTATATACTAAAGTAGAGTCCCATGTAGAAGGATCTTTTCTCCATTTCTGTGGAGAACCATGCTTGGCTTTGGGCAGTGAACCTTTATTTTAGTCCTTAGAGCTCTTTCAGTGTGGGGAGCGCAACAGGTAGCATTGTGACAGAGGAGCATTCTCACAGCAGGGACTACATCTGTGGCAATTGCATGCCTTGGTGGACTGACAGATAGCAAACATCAACTAAGAGGCTACGAAGAAAACCCACATGATCCCATCACTGTGATCCAGCATGGAAAACTCTGAAGCTCCCTTTCAATCACCTACAAGTGGAGGGAAAGTTGGCAGAAGGCTTGAGCTAGAGGCCAACCATTTAAGAATTGGGAACGGAATTTTAAGTCAGTGAACACTAATGTGCAGAAGCCAGCAGGAGTTGGTGACAGTGGAAGATGGAAGTTATGTGGTGATGCTTACAGAAGATTGTTTTTTCTTCATACATTACAATGTGTTCTCAGAATTCCTCCTCCAACTCCCCCCCCTCCACACACACACACACACACACACGCTCACACTCATACACACATGCAAATGCACGCACAAGCTCATTCAAAAGTCCTTCAACAATTTCTTTATTGATCCACTTCTCATATGTTGGGAAATAGAGGTTACTGTGGGGAATCTTTACACTTCGAAATCTGAATCAACATTCACCTCCTGAGATTGCACGGCAAATTTAAATGCAGAATCAGTGTCACCATCCTGATTAGAATGAACATGAGAAATCTGGGAATGCGGTCAGTGCTGATTATTCTTTCGCATATGAAAAAAGAAGCTTTTTCTCTAATAGTTTTCTCCATCCGTACAAGTAAATAGGCAAAACATATGTTATTTTCTCTTCTAAACCACAAAACTGCTCAGGCTTTTTGTTTCTGAAAGGTAAGAATATATTTCCAGTACAGTGGCAATAGGGAGTTAGCATGAATTGAGTATCTGTGCATTGCCAAGATACACAGAGAGAAAAAGAAAAATAAGGTTAGAAAGCCACACACTGATATATCTTAGATTTGAGATTATTCTTGTCATTCTGACATAAATTCTTGCCTGAACTCTAAGTCAGAATGTTCTGCATATCCTCCTTTTTTAAAAACAAAACAAAACCAAGTCTAACAGCCACAATCACATGCTTTAAAAATGAATGCATCTCATCAACACAGCAATTTTAGGTGCAGGGAATGCTCAGGAGATGGAGTCCACCAGGACGTGGTCACTTTTATTCCACCCACCTACCCAAATGGGCATTCTGAGCACAAGTATTAGTCAATGTTCTTTTGTTGCTATTTCTCTCACTTCCATTTCAAATGGTGCTTTGACTAAATGGTGTTCTTACACACAATAGAAGCAATTTGTTCTCACTGGTGGAATTGGAACAGGAAGAACAGCAGCAAAAGACAACACACCGAGAAATTGGGCTACATATCTCACAATCTGAGTCACAGAATGGGCAAATTTGAGTCATACATTGCAATCTTCACAGAAAACAATATGTGGTTCATCAATAAAAGCCAGAAAAATAGTTTCCTACTTAGAGTTGAGACATGATCATTAGAAAATATAGGAAAAATTATACTTGGGTCTTTTAGATTGGTCAGCCCCAGTGTGTTGATTCAATGAGTACACGTTTTTGAAAGAGTATTTTTGTGAGCCTCCTCAGTATGTGCAAAATTGACTTCAAAATCCACATGTTTACTGTGTTTGGAGTATGCAGTTCATATTCTCAGTGAAATCTGTTTCTTGAGGCCTCTAAAACATTCTGTTCACCTAGAAGGCTCAGGACATACTGACCAGAAAGAAAGATGGTTCAACTCATCTGACATTGCTAAGGAGTCAAGGAAGTTCCAAATAAATGACTGCACTAAGCAATTCCTAGAAATAGTGAAGGCAGATTACAGATAAAACCTGCTTCCCTTTCCACCACAGCCCCACATAATACATCCCAAATCCATGGATTGGGCCTAAAATACTCAAGAATATGCTTGTTCCTTTCATAAAAAGCATTGTAGAATATCTGAATATCATTTGGGCCTGTATTTGCGGGGAATCAAATATTTTTCTTTTTGTATCTTTCTGTTCCATTTAATTATAAAAATAATAAAGAATCAAAGAATGTTCTAGCACCCCATATAGAGGTATTCCTGTACAGAGAAAGCTACAGAACACGATGGGCCCTTAGATGGGTCTCACTGTAGGAAAACTTTCATCTGTCTCTGCCCTATACATGTTCTAATTTGATTCCTATAATCGTGGATGCTAAAGATACTTGTCTGTATGGGATTCGTGTTCAAGTTGACACAATAGAGTCTGCATTTCATGGATCACTGGTGTGTCCACTGGACCAAATAAGTCCATATGATACACTGGCCGCGAACGTTGCTGGCTAAGTAGTTAACTGTAGATAAGAATTTTACAGAGTTTATGTTATATAGTAAAAGTTATTATTATTATTATTATTATTATTATTATATTATTATTATCCAACTCACCAAATGAAAAGCAAGTCATGCTGAACACAAAAGTAGAAATCAGCAGATGTTCTAACTGCCACCCAATCAGCAGATAATAGTTAAATATCAGTAAATGAAGAAAAATAACATTTAGTTGCATGAGCCAAGGGAATTAGGTAGACAGATTGTAATTAGTAATTACCTAAAATGGATCATGTCCAGGACATAAGGGCTAACATCACTTTTACCATTTTAAAAGGTGTCCTGGGATTCCTAAGAAACTAAAGTACTTAAGAGCCCCCTCCCCATTTTTTTCTGTTAACATATGGACATTCACTGTTGTATCCAGAGATGAGTTTCTATCTGCATGGAATGTGTTTTGTTTTGTTTTTTTTTTGCATGAATACAGTGGACTTGGCTTCACATATATCATGCACTAATCCTAAAACCACTAATTAAAAAATTCATGTCAATTTGAACAGCAGCTACCTTAAACTATATTTAACAAAGTCATATTATAAGGGTCAAAAAAGTCAATGTCGAATTAATAGTCTAAACAGAATTACCAAAGAACAACCTACTGTAATACTTTGAGACAATCATTCAAAGAATTAGTGCAAAGGGAACAGGAAGCAGCAAGGTTCAGGAAGGCATTCTGGTGAGCTAATTATATACAAGTTATTATAGGAGGTTAGAGCAGAACCTCCATATGCAACACTTTATTAGGGGCTTGAATTATTTAAAGATAATAATGCTTCATTTCTTTAAAGATTTTACATAATTATTACCAAGATAAACAAGTACCTCCCCTCAACTAACCTAAATTATTATGTTTCTACTGCCCCTGTACAATATTAAAAATATCATAAAGATGGAAATTATCTAACTCATGTAGCATTATTAGAAAATGAGCTACCACTGAGTGATTTTTATAGAGAATTGAGGGTCTATTTTCCAATCCTATCATTCTTTATATTAGAGAGAATGAAAATAAATAAATTAAGCTATCAAGTATTTCTTGAACACATACCACATAAAGAGCCTGTATTTGCTGCATCTAAAGTTGATTACATCATTTCATCCTGAAAATGATTTAACCCTGCTGATGCATGGGTGGCTACTTATGATTGTGTGACTGGAATGCAATGCAGCCCCAGGGCCTCCTAAGATATAAAGGATTAGTTGTTCCTATAATACATCTTTCTCTATGGGGGCAAAAATCACACAGCAAGATTCGGCTTGCATTGCTTATGCCAGTAGACATTGTACAAAAAACTTAGGGTTTGGAAAAGAAGACAATTCAGTACTGAGTGTGGGACCCAGGGAGAGAAGGGATCAGGAAGGTAAGTTCCTCAAAGGGAAAAGAAAAGTGAGGAAAGGTTCCATATTCCTGTGTTCCCTCTGTCTTCAGCTTTACCCCAGAGGTGGAAGTGCAGCAAGCAGAGGCTTTCCAATCACACCCTATATATAAAAACAGGAAATCTGCTCCCAGGTTAATAATGGGAGTGAAGGCAGCAACCAAGTGCCTTTGTGCAGTTACAGCTAAGAGCCTGCTAAAGATATGTTCCCCAGTCTATTAGAGCAGACGAGTGTCAGGCTCAGGAGTCACATGGGTATAATTCACAAATTTCTTCCCTAAATCTCTCCATAAAAAATTCAGAATGAATTTAAACCAAAGTAGGAGAAAAAAAATGCACGCTAAGCTTTGGTTAAAGGGATTAAATTGAGTACTTGTGTGCCTGTATTCCTTTCATTTTTGTATTATTTTTCTTAAATTGAATTATTTCTCTTAAAATATTAAAGATTGTAATTAGTGTTTAGCAATCAATTCACGCTGATATTTTCACAAGACTTTTATTATAAAGGAAGAGAGTAATTGGCTGGTTCCCACGCTACCCTCATTCTTTTCCACTAACCTCTATGCACACTCTATGTACTTAGTTTTATCCTCTGCACACAGATATATCTCCTTCTCACAAAGAATCCAACCAATTATCTTTGGAGTAAGAGTCAGCCTTTGCACTTGAGACTTCGACCTAACAGGTGCTCACAAAGGGGTCTTTCTCTGGCTATTAGCAATTCTCATTGCCTTTATACAATCAACAAACTGACTCTACACAAGGAATGTAAATAGACATTATGCACTGCAAATGTAAAAAAAAAGAAAGAGAAAGCAAAGGAAGAAGATCAAGAGATGGATGGAGTGGGGGGAAGGGAGGTCAGGGAAAAGGGATGATAAAAGGAAGTAAGATGTAGTAAGTACACGTACCACCTCCCAAAAAGAAATAAACATAATGTGCTACAAATGTGAACAAACATCTTTTAAAAAGTGAATAGGCAAAAAAAAAAAAAATCAACAAATGACTGCAATCTAGCAGAAACTGAACTTGGCAAGGGGAACATTTCCCATTTATGTCAACTTCCAATTGCAATCCATAGGCCCCGGGCACCTCCTCTTCCAGTGACATTTTTTTTCTCAAATTTGAATAAATATAGGTTCCTCTTTTTTTAAAGAAATAAAAAAATTGAGGGCACCTCCAACAACAAATCAGATCTTTTTATGCTGGCATTTCATAAACATAGTATGTATTAACATAAAAATAGCTGCAATTCTCTTAGCCTTATAGGTCTTACATAACCAATGCTGATCTACAAATTAAATACAAATAAATCTAGGAACTATAAAACTTCAATTAACAACATTAATCTAACATGGCAATTGAAGTTGTTAGTTCAAATCAAATTAATGGTCCCACAGTAAACATCAATACCTCTGACCTGACCTCTCTGGCCTCCAATCTTCAGAAATGGTCATACTCTTCCTAAGTAGGGTTTGTTATGATTCGATTCGCACACAAATCCCCTCAATGTTTGCTTTTTGAAATTGTGTGAAACTTTAGCTTTCCATCAGTGTAGTTCTTATGTTATCAACTGGCCTCAGCTCTTGCTCATTAGCCCTTGACAACTACATTTTAGTATATGTGCTCCCCAAGTGAGCGCCCTTGACAACTAAATTAGGACAGATTTCTCCCTGTATGATTCCGAGCACAACTCAACACAAGCAAGAAAATCTGCGAAGGAACCTGGGTAATAAATGACATAGCATGACCCTTCATAATATGCTCCCCTTATGAGATATCTGGATAGCCACGGTGATGAAATACACATACACATTTGCCGCTTACAAATAATCACCAGACCCCTGAAACTGCATCCCTGGAAACTCCTCGTGCACAGTTTGTCTTTCTGAGCTGTAGCCTCGTAAGTGTATCCACCAGAAAGCCTAAAGTCCAGCTACAGGGTGGCAGGTGATTGCAATGGTTAGGGTGACAGTTACGATCGCTTCTTACTATAATGGGTACTGATGTAATACTATCATTTTGGTTTTTGCACAGTGGATTTTCCACTTTCTTTCTTTTTGGGACAGAGCAACTTCTCACTAAGTTGCCCAAGCTGAATTCAAATACGCTATTCACTTGCTTCCAGAACAGCAGAGGTTATAGACATGCACCATTGCATCCAGCTGCATTCTCAACAGTTTTGAAACTTAACCTTAGGGACTGGACAAAGAAGCTCTACTGAAGATACACAGCAAATTATGATAATGCCAGTAGCCATTACAAACCTTCACAGTCAGCTATTTGAGGGATAAAGCCCGAGGCCAAATTACCTTTTTTTTTTTTTTTCTTCAATGACTTCCTTTATTATCAACGTTACCACCAGTAAAGGTGAAACACCCAAAGTAACTACGCAAAGAAAAGACTCTTGACAGGTGCTGTATTATGAAACATACAAATACATTTATATACGGGACTTTGCATATTATTAAAAATACAAAACTAAGGTCTTACTACACCAGGCACCGTGCCTGACCATACTTTTTTTTTTCCTCTAGTTGAGCTTTTTTGATCACATATTTCATGAGGATAGAGACCCACTAAATTAACTGAATATCTCCTGGCTGCTGCTTAGACTCATCTGGGCAGTGATTTGGGCTCCCTACCCAGAGAAGTCAATAAGGCACAGCTATTTGTGAGAGGGATGGCAGCTGTGTCCCAGCCAGAATCATTTGAGGACATTTTCTCTCACTGATAGAAGAGACAGATCCACTTACAGTACAAATGCAGGCAGCTTGCAGAACCAAATTCAATTACCCAGCTCTGCAACTGGCCACAGTGTGCCCTGTGTTTATAAAAAGAGAATCGGGATAAAAGTTTTATCTTCTTTCCCTTTCTTAAGTATAGTGTCATTAATTGAACTTGTTAGCTTCCATACTACTTGTGGGAAGTTCCTCTTAGTAGGATGGGGATTTATTTTAATGAGATCTAATTTTGACAGAATGCAATGTCATGAAAAACAAAACAAAACAAAACAAAGAAAACACCCCTACAGTTAAGCAGTTGAACATAAAGGTTAATCCCTTTCAATTTTGTGGCCACATCTTTAAAGTTTAGACTGGGATTTTCAAGAAGTTAAATACATTCCTTACTTGCATAGGATATTAAATATTGGAAACCAATACCCAGAAAAGATCTGTTCGCTATACAAACAATAGGTATCACTCATGAAATAAGTTGTTGGACATCAGGGCACAAGTGAAAGGTGAGAAACCCATATTTGAGCCCAGAGTCAAATATTTGTTTGGATACATGGCAACTTTATAGCCATTAAAGTTCTGTGTCCTCTATTTCCTACTCATAAAATGTGAATCATGATATACTAGATCTTTGCTCTAGTATTATCCATTGTAAAGTAAGAATCAGAATATAAAAGGAAGTCTGTTCTCTACTTTCAAAGAAGTTAGACTCATAAAAAATAAGAGTGTTTTGCAATAAGCTGGTCTTTCAGGGTGATTGTGTTGAAGTCCCTAATTACTCTCCAAGAGTTTACAGGAAAGAGAGCTTATTAGAGTAGGTTAAATTTTTTCCTTGTATGATATTCAAGGTCTCACATATTGCGGATTACTCTGGATATTTTCTCTCCAAAAGTTTTTCTATGCTCAGTGAAGAATCAACATCAGAGCAGTTAGATTCTGTCAGTCAAAATGATTAGTAGAAAAAATTTAAACCCATGCATATATTTTTATTCATGTTTTAAGATATCCAGAGTCCTACAAATAAAAAATGAGAGTCTATCTGAAAGGTAAGCTTTGTTTTTAATCAAGTTGTTTTTAACTGACTTACACTAAAATAAACACCAAATCTTCTAAAGTCTAATTTCTAAACGGAAGTGGCTGGAACGTTAAACCAAATACAAAATTGTATGACACTTACATGGAAATCAATGGATTTCAAAGTACCTGTATGACTCATTATTGAGCAGGAACTAATAGGTGTGTAGGCGTGGAGCTGGCAGAGTGATAGCCATTTGGCAGTGCTAAGGGTACCAGCATTTTGTTGATACCCTGGCTGACTGGTATACCAGGCACAATCTTTGTATATGACACAGCTGACAGACAGTCTTTGTGGTGCCAACTGCCATCGAGATCAATGGTCCAAGTAGTCTCTTCATTTCAATGATAAAGGCAATGCTGCTTGACATGACAGGCTGAAATCAACAGAGCGACCAAAATGAGAGACATTATTCATGCATTTAAGTGACAAATGACAGTCACTTGCATCCCACTTCAAAGGTAGGACCTGTCATTTACAGTATTAGAGCACTGAATCTGGTTATTAGAGGAGAAAGGGGACAAAGACACCTGGGTTTTATGACCAACTCTGATATGTCTCCAGACAAATCATCTAATCTAGAATTCTGAAATGGGTGTATCGCCACCTGCTTAGCAGAGAAGAATGCTATGAAAGATCTGACATTTATATGATGCTTAAATATGTTTCAGACCAATTTAACTTGAAAGTCCAATTTGTAATGACTAATTTAGACTATTTTTGGAACATATGTAAACACCATGAACTGTCATTAAACCGTTTCTGAAAAGGTTGATGATAAGAAAAAAAAGTGATTCACACAGACAAATGTTACAGGTGATAGCATATGGGAAAAAAAATCATGAAATGAAGCATCCCCTGGGGTTGTGAATAATCGGAATGAACAACAGCTACATGAGTATGCATCCTGTCTCCCATTGCTCCTTAACCAGGAAGGTTATTTTTTTCTCCCAAAAAGGGTTCCAATTGAAATGAAAAGGCTCCACACCTAATCTAATTTTCTGATTTCCTCATTGTCAAGAGAATGGTTCTTCTAGCTGCTACCTCTCAATGAAACCATGCAGAAGTGCAGCCAGATAAATCAATGTTACACACCAACAGTTTATAAAAGTGGCCTGACTGTGGAGAGCCTGCCCTCTACTAGCAAAAGAAATGTCACGTGTATAACGTACAAGGAATTCTGCCATGTTTGCATCAGTACAGAGCCTACCATATTGAACGAGAAAAAATAATATAAGACAAAACCTATATCTTTCTCCTCAACTCCAAGAATGAGGGAAAAGTCAGCACACTTACAAAAGTGGCAAGTTGTTACAACTGCTAACAGATATTCTAAAATAGTTTTTGTCTTTTACTTCTTGCTACATTCCTACATTATAGCAGCATTTAAACAACATCATAATATGGCTTTGCTGTCCAGTCCAAGAAAAGTCAGATCCATATGTTATCTCTCTCTCTCTCTCTCTCTCTCTCTCTCTCTCTCTCTCCTCTCTCCATCTCTCCTCTTAAATTCTTAATTTTCTTTTTCCTTCATGATTTTATTTAGTAACAGTATTATTAAACAATTAGGGAAAGATAATTTGAGGACACTAATCTATTGTAGAAACCAGGCCAACCTTCTTTCTCTCTTCTCTCCCCAATGAGAAGCAGTAATAAAAACTCAACCGCTCTAAAAGCAATCGATTCTGAAATGGTGTGGTGCAATTACCAGGCCAGATGGCGACAAAGACTTCCAGTAAAATAAAGAGAAGATAAACACAGTCTGTGCAGTGGGACCAGCCTCTGTTGTACGAGCAGCTGGTTCATAAAAAGGCACCACACAATGCCTGGTGTGTGAGGCGAGGGGAGGAGCTGTGCAGAAAGGAGCCAGAGAAGAGACGGTACCTCTAGGAGCTAGGCAGGTTGTGGGTCAGCTGGTTCTTCTAAGGTAATGGCCACAAGTTATTCTTTAAGGGACCTCTGACTCCTTATATATATATGTGTGCTGCTCTCCATACATTTCTATTGCACAATACCTTTCTCATTACTTTCCAACACAAAGTCATCCCTTCTACTCACCCCTATGAGGTGAAGCTGATAAAACTGAATCATCAGAACTTCTGTCCATTCAGGGCCTTCAAAGCCCTGGAAGAGTTCTTAACGATATATTCATTGGAGAATACTTTTTTCTAAACTTAGGAAATAAGATATTTTAAGTAGAGTAGATAAAATTTCAATGGCTTTACCCTCTGATTTTGCTTTTCCTCATGTAGAGGGGTAGTGCATTTAGGTTCTAATAGCATGTTGAGTTTTAATATATTTCGCTTTTTGCTGAGGAATCTTTAAGTAGGTCACAACTTCACCTTGTAGAATATTAAGTTATTGTTTGCTGCCTAGGGGTAGAAATAGCTTCTAGGAACGTCCCTCCCCAACCTGGTTCTATCTTACCTGTGATTTGCTCTAATCATCCAAAATCAGAGTTTATATCTTAGGAGAAGTTTGTCAAAAAACTGAAACAGTTCTTCCAATTTCACTTGGATGTAATAATATAAACTTTTAAAACTTTATTAATAGTGATAAAACTAAATGAATTTGATTAACCTGAACAACCACTCTAGCCTACCTGTAGAAAAATAACATTATAAAATTTGTCCTATTAAAAAAGCATTAAAAAACAGCATTAATAATATTGTAGAAGAAAATGTCACAGTAAAATTTCAAGCAGTTAATTGGAAATGCTATGGTATTTTAAGGATTTTTTTCTGATATTTATCACCTTTTTAAGTTTATAATTTTTCATCATATTTTTCTCATCCTAAATTAATAGTCATTTTGTGTTTAACATTGAATTCTTTTTCTAAAGATATGAATGCAAATACACATACAAGTTGAGCACCATATCCTACAGGTGGGGGGGCCTACTGACCTCAGATCTATCCTTACACAAGCCATTAGTATGAACACATTTTCATACACACAGTGGTATGCTTACTATGGAGCAGGTGGAGAATAACAATCTACCCAGCTACTCTTGTCACACACAGCTTCAAAACTATTCTCATTATGAACACTGCCTTGGTCAGGCAGCATTCCCCAAAGCGTGTCCAACTTTGCTGATCGCATAGGATGCTGTGGCTTTTCATACATATTGTCTTCTACAAACAAAATCATTTGAGGTCCACTTGGCTTTCTCAGAGGCTAGGGATGTATAAAGGTGATCTTTAAGTGCTCGTGCTGAAGTATTTTATTATAGTAGTCTAAATGGACTAAGATGAGCATAGAAAGATGATATAATAGATAATAGTAAAGAAAGTAATAAATAGAAGAAAATTTTGGATAGAACTCTTTGAAAACTAATAATGATAATCATTGCTTACAGTGAAAGGGAAGTCAAGGCAAACCATAGAAAAAAATGACATTTGGGTTGGGTTCATTAAAGATAAATTAGGCCTCAGTTGATTTAATCAAGGGGGTTGGGGTGAAGAGGAATCTCAGGAAGAGAATAGTACGAACAGAGGCATGGAATTAGATGTGATTTATTTATACCCATATACATGTCCCACACATGATGACTGAAACATAGTAGATAATCAGTGTTGGGTAAACTAACTGAAGGCATTGCATTTTTTTTTTTAATCCATCTACTCGGTAAGCATTTTCCTTATTTTATAAATTGGATTTCCCTTTTATAAATTAGATTTTACTTGTCCATGCTGGCTTTTCAGAGAGTAATACATGTAAAATGCCCCTGTGGAAACGAATGTACTCAGGATATGGAAGATTCTGGTCACTCTCATAGACACTGACTAACAATGTAGTACGCTGTACAATGGACCTCTCTCCCAAGGAGGCTCTTCTGAGAAGGTTAAGCACTTTTTTCCTCCTACTTGCCATTGTGGAATAAAACCATAACTGTGGGAGATAATGTGATAATGTCCCCAGTCCACCCACACTCTACTGCTCAAGAGAGGGCTATGATTTCTTTTTGGAGCAATTTATATTTCTCCTTCCAGTTTCCATTGAGGTTGGCTGAAAGGTAAGAATGCAAACAGCCAGTGACAGCAGCAGAAGACAGAGGTGATACATTTCCAGGGTTATTTTAGTAGGGTAATTTGGCTGGGAAACCACTATAGAGATAGACTGAGAAATTATGATCTGCAAACAAAACAAGTTGGCAAGGATAAAATACGTAACCTAAAATCCAAATACGAATTATCCTCAGCAACAGTGAAGCAGCACTCGCTGAAATGCAGGAAGTACATGAAGGGGCCCGGTTGAGCTTCTGACATTGTTTCTGTTCAATAAATCCAAGCATACCAGGCTCTTACCCTTCTCCAGGTGCCATCCCAGCCAGGCACTTTGGGTAACCCTTGCTGCATTTTAAGCACATCTTGTCTTTGAATGGAAGGCCCTGCCCTCTCCTTTCCACCCATTACATTGCATCAATGCTCAAGGCCCAGCTCAGATCTCAGCTCCCCTGTTAGTTCACCAGCTACTCCACAGGCTCCTGAAAGTTTTGCACCCTTCACACAAATGACCCCGAGATTCACCTATTCTAATAGTCAAGATGATCTAAAGTTTCCCCTCCTGTCACGCCAATGTTTTAGAGCACATAGCTTACATTTGATTAGCTGAAACCATAGTTATTCTTCCACATTAACCAATCTGACCACACAAAGTATCACAGAAACTCCCTGGAGGAAGACAGAATTCTGGGGACACCATTGTGTCACTCATAAAAATTAACAACTTACAAGAATTTTGTTCTGCAAAGTCTAAGATTGTATTTATGTAATCTACTTTCCTTGTTATCAGCGTAGTCTGAATGCAAACACCACCGTAAATCTCTGCTCTACCATTCCCCCCTCCCAGCTTTGCCTCTAGAATTCTCCCAGGAGGCAATTGTATGTAGGGGCTGGGTGGCAAGGGACCCTGCATGTCTGCCACAGTTGACATTCATGTTTCTGGCTTCCTCTACCTTCTCATTAGGAGAGCTACAGTTTGACAGTTGCCCAGCCTTCCTCACCCCACAGGCACACTAATAAGCATTCACTGTCGGCTAATTCCCAGATGGCTTTTAACCTGTCTCTGTAGTAAGGGCCAAAGTTAACAAATAAATGTGGAAATCGCATACATTTTCATCTCACCTTGAATTGCTGGAGGAAACATCTGCTTATTCTGACAAGAAGGAAAGAAGTCTGAGTATTTTGATTATGCCCAGTCTAATAAGGAACCAAATGTAAGAGGAATTGTTGGGCAGAGAGTTAAAAGAGTAAGTAATGTGTTTCAGTAACCCTGGGCTCCATTGTATGAGTTTTCTGTGTTAATTTCAGCGCCTTCTCCCCACTGTATCCTGTCTTTTCCTCCCCACGTTGTGCTTGCCACCAGCAAGTATAACGAGTATTCTGAGGTTCTCCCTTGACTTTTCTTATCTTCACAGAACTGATAATGCTCATTCAAATAGAGATACAAAACTGCACTTTCCTGAGGCTCATTTCCTTAAATTCTTGCTTTCAGCTCAGAGCTGGAAGGTTCCACTGGAACACAGAACTCCCAACAAAGAATCCCAGTGGAGAGGTCCCACCCACTCACAAACAAGTGTTTCCACTCTGTGCTGAGTGTTAATAAAAACAGTAGAAATAGAACGCATCTTTGATAGCTGTGTCTAGGTGGTTAACCACTAAGGTGGGGGAAAGGACACTAAACGGAGCCTTAAAAGTGTATCCAGACCTTCTCCATAGCCCTCCCCTTTTGTGGCCAGCTAAAATCTCCAGGGAAGTGTAAGACCCAGAGTTGTCACTGTCACCCCTACTCCTGTGTAGATACCTGTGCTTCTTTAATGAGTTCATGCTCAGTCTCTGATTTGTAGAAATGGATCTCCCAGTATCCTGCTGGCAAGACAGGGATGTGTATGCAGGCATCAGAGGGTAGCCATAGAAAAGGTGTATACCAAGTACCTAATTTGCTAAAAATAATTTTTAGTGTCTTTGAAATCAGGCAGACCTGGGTGTGAATCTTGGCTGAACCTTCAACTTGCCATGTATTTGAGCAAATTAAATTATTCAATCTCCCCCAGTTTCCTTTGATCATTTGTTTTGTAAGAGGAATTCTCACATTGACTGGCTTATAGAGGTCAGAATGCTAACCTTTTATATTATAATCGCATTTAATCTTCATCATAACCACATTAACCACTACAACTGAAGTTATTTTAAAATAAAATGAAACTCAGAGGGTTTCAGCAACTACTCAGCTTTACCTGGTAATTGAGACCTTGTACTATTTCTAGAGTGGTGGGCTGTGTCCAGCGTAGCATGAGATAGTCATTTCTGAACACCTATGAGGCTCTAGAGGGGGACATTAACTACTATATGCAAAGTAGTTCTATCAATGCCTAGACCAGAAGAAGTACCCAAGAGATGTTATAGTGCTATAGTGCATTTCACTGTTTTAATTCTCTAGAGAAACAGGAATAATAACAGCAAAATGCATTTGGACATACATGTACTAGAGCCTTCTCTCCTTCAAGAGTGGAGGATGCTGAGTTCAGCTTTGCCATTCATAAGGCATCAGCGGGAACCTCTGGACTCGTGTTGGACAAGACTGTAAACCAGGTGAGTTACCTGGATGTCACAGGACAGCAGACTGCCCTCATTGTCTCTTGTTATGGTAGCGTCTCCCGAAATCAAATGCCAACTATGACCTGGTATATTATTTAGGAGCTGTGCACTCAGCCATGCCCAGAAACACTAGAAGTTTCCCCAGGGATGAATTAGCTAAACAGTTTATCCCCTCCCCTACTCAGGGTGCAGTAGTTCCCCTCCGTGCTGCATGCTTCAGTTTCTCCGAGAGCAGCTTTTGCTCAAAAGCCAGTACCCAGGCACTGAGCTTCACGCTGGCTTCCGTGCCTGCCTGTCGGAATGAAGACAGACAGCTCCCCAGCTCACCAGCACCCCGGGCTCCTCTAGCACTCCAAGAGAAGGAAATGCTGTCCTGGTGTATTGGGAAATAATTATACAGATTTCCTTACCAGAGACCACAAAAGAGGAGCAAAGCATTCAGAGAAATGACAGATAGAGAAATCATACCAAATGTTTCATTAAAACTTTATTTTCCTCTAAATCCATTAGCATAAAATACAGCTCCTTCTTCTGGCCCCAGTGGGAGACCAAACCATTCCGGAGTAGATTATTTGGATTTGCTTTCCTTACTCTTCCCTTGCTTAGTTTTTGTGAAAAGAAAAGGAAAAATAAATTTTAAAAAACAATCCCTTTTATAAATAATCCCCTGACTCTTAAATCTCCCTGATTTCCTCCAATTCTCAGAAGGTTAAAGACCAAGAGGCACATGAAGGAAGATGGTAGAAGAGTTAATATTTATTAAGCATCTAAGAGATGCCATACTGTTCTGAAAGGCTTACAGAAAACTTCTCTTAATCTTGGAGGTAGCTATGCTGAGTCCATGACATAACTGTGGAAAGCAATACTCAAAATGCAAGCAACGTCTTCCCAGCTAGTAAATGCAGGGCCTGAGATCTGTTTCATGCAAGTCTATTTCTAATGCCCAGGCAAGAAGCCTGCTTCAAGATGTTGACTCTTACTTAACTGTCTACCTTGGAGATTTCTGTTTATGCCTCCCCCACCACTTATTGTCCTTACTTTATACCAAGCATTGCTTCTTTTCTTTTTTTTTGTATCAGGGATTGAACTGAGGGCTTTTGCACTGAGCTACATCCTGGATCTTGCTAAACCACTAAGTTGCCCAGTCTGGACTTCAACTTGTGATCCTTTTGCATCAGTATCCCCAAGCACTGGGATTACAGGTGAGCATTACTATACTACTACGCCTGGCTCAGGCAATAGTAGGTGTTGACCTATGGGGCTGGTGACTAATCCTGGTCCCAGTACTGAATGTCATCCCACACGGGTGGCACATCAATCACGGAACTCTACTTCCTCTAGCCTCACACTCACTGATACTCACAGGGCAGAGGGTGTTGGCACAAGGCTGCTTCCTATATAACCCGAAACTCAGGCATTCTTAGAGTAGGAAAGTTGAAAGATGGAGCATGTTTTGTTTTGGGGAAAGAAAGGAATAGGCTCAGGGGGAAAGAGCAACCAATAATTGTCATGTCCTTACAGATATGCCATCTCATTTTGTCTATATCAAATTTAGGGGTTTGGTGCTATTAATGTCATTTCCACACACATGCAAATTAGAAACTACCAAAGGTCACAAGGTTGGTAAATGGAGACTTTGTTTGGATTCTAAATCCACTCCTTTTCTGCTACATCATCAATACTGCCTCTCTTTGGGATCTTCCACAGAAAACTTGGTTTTTGTTCATAGGTTTTCCCTTTGTTTTCTAAGACATGCCTGTTCCGGATGTCGAGTGAGGAAAAGGGAGAGCAGGGTGATGCTCACAGATCTACGACCTGGAATTAGGGGAAATAAGAGATAGAAAACACTGAATTAGGGAGAACTCCTTAGCACTCCACAGACAGAAAAGTCACCTTGTGCTAGTTATTACAGGTTGATCACGGTAGAGACCATGCTCAGGGCACGGCTAGGTTAAGTCAGCAGAGAAGATTCCTCAGCACAAACTGTCTTTGGAATCCTCTTAACTAGTCCACTAAATGCAGCACGCTGTTGTCATTCAGTAAACACAATACTAGCTTTTGGCCTTTGGCAAACATTTCTTTGTGTCTTTGCTTGTGCACCAGAGGAAATTATTAGCTGTGTTTAGGGGCCATGCTGCATGAAAATTATGTACTGCATCTTTAAAGATTAGACTTACCTTCCACTGAGGGAGGAGAGATGCTCATGTAGTAAAAGGGCTGCAGAAATGCAGAAACTAGGGGCTTGGCAGAATTAAACCCGAACCTCCAGGTATACTCAGACACAGTATTTAGATCCATCAAACTCTCAGTTATTGTTGGGTGTTCTCTTACTCTTTCTCTCTCAGCACCCCCAGCTCAGCCCTCCACTGTGTCCTAAAAAGCAATAGTTACTTGCTGTAATTCCACTTATTTCCACATTCAGAGAGGGGTCCATGGCCATGAAATCTTAAAATAATAGGTCACTGAAGACTCTACAATTAGCTCTGGAAGGCATGTATCAAGTACAGAAACATTTCTATTTGAAAACAGGTGTTCTGTAGATAGGGATTCGGTAAGCCTTCCAGTAAACCCATGAACCCATCTGTACCTGCCACACAGTCACCCCATCTCCTGACAGGTCAGCTCTGAGCACTGGTATGTGCAGGACCAGCGCTGCTGTGCTGCTGCTTCCCAAATTTTCCAGGGAGAAGGGGCTTTAAACAAGGACACAACAGCTTAAGATCATCTCTTTCAATTTAGAGGAACCTCATTTAATCAGTGAAGGAATGGATAATGTCAATATAATCTGAGGGAAATTTTGGCTTATTAATTAACTGAATTTAGATTCTTCAATATCTTTTCAATTTTCGGTATTTCTATTGTCTGTGGTGATATCAGTCTTGCTACTACTTGCTTGTAAGTTTCTGGAGGCACCACAAAATGTATTCCCTTCATTCTGTAGAATGTTAGAAGAAGAGAGATTGAGCAATAATACTATTCACAGCAACAACCTCAGATAAAGGCTTCTGAAAGATTTCCCACTACAGGATGTATTTATAGGTGCTGATGTTTTACAAGCACACCTGATCTTCAAAGATAAAAGTTTAATTAATTTCTGGTGATTGCAGGCCAGACCGAGTGTGAGGATATGAGCGTGGATGGGGTGAGCAGTGTCACCTTATCTTCTACATCCTAAACAGTCTACAGAATGGGCTCCATTAACATTTGTTGAATGAATAAATGGGAATTGGATCATTACCCTGGACGTTGGTAAATTAAGGGATTACTTGATCAATATTTGATTTTCAGCCATAGCAGGAGCTTTTTCTGGTTATTTTACACTTCTGTATTATTCAAGCTTGACTGGAATGAATGGGCATTCCATGGAGTGCTCTCATTCTTCTCTCTCTCTGAATCAGTGCTGCTCCCCACAGCAAGAATCAAACGAGCTTCAGCCTTTTAAGAAGGAGTAATAAACACACAGCCTGTTGGGCTTCAGCTGGAGTTATCAATGGACAATGGCTAGATGAACAGTCCTTACTTGAGGGATGAACTTGTATATCAAAAAGTAAACGTAATAGAAAAGAAAATCTATCCACGACTTGCATTTGCATTTGGTGGGCTTATATTGACAATAAGGATTTATTTTCTTACTTCCAGGTAACTGAATCTTCTTTCTGTTTATACTCATCTTATTTTCCCTGGTACTCCCTAATATAGGGTAGTACAGTGCCTCAATTCACTTAATTCTTTCTGCGATGCTGTTGCAACTTGGGTGCACCCAAAAATTGTGGCATGAATTTTGCAACCAGAATCATGAAATAATTGAGTTCATAAACAGAACCGTATTTTACTATCGAGCACAGTAATATCCTTTTGAATTTAGAAATACCTTTTTCATCTCTGAAACTCAAACACCTTACATGTGCTTAAAACAAATACTTTGACTTATTATTTGCCATTGATGGCAACACTAAAGCACTGGAGTTGGTTTCTTTAATTAGGTTTATCTAGGAGAACTGAAGAGGAACTTAGAATTGCAGGAAATAATATCATTTATTAGATCTCTATTATGTTTTTGGTATATCTTTACTATTTTGCTTGAGTACAATGGGCCTGCAAGGAAAGTTTTTTTTTTTTTTTTTTTTTTT
>NW_022900933.1:21104623-21110742 GCF_012274545.1 Fukomys damarensis | reverse complement strand
TTTTTTTTTTTTTTTTTTTTTTGGTACCGGGGATTGAACTCAGGTCTTTGTGCTTGCAAGGCAGGCCACCAAACCGCTGAGCTAAATCCCCAGCCCACCTTTTTATAATTTTAAAAATTATAATTTTTATAATTTATTAGACTGTTTCTTGATGTTAAAAGATGTCTGCAAATATAATTGCTTTGATTGGCAAAAAATGTCTCTGACACCAAAAATAGCTGTGTTTTTCTCTAAAACTTATGAATGTTACCTTCCATGACACACTGTTTTAAAGTTGCTGATAATTGACCTTAAAAGAAGCATTCCCTGCCTGACTTATTGCATAGGCTCAAAATGATCATAGGTCCCAACAAAGAAGAATCAGCCTAATGTTGCTGACCTTGAAAATCAACTTTCCCATTTATTGAGAAAGAGCCCATAAGCAAAGGAGAGCAGGTGGCTTTCAGAGGCTGAAAAAGGCAAGAGCAGATTGTCTCCTAGAAACCCCAGAAAATGATTTTACCTGTTAACACCGTTATTTTATCCAGAGAAACCTGTGTTGGACCTCTACTATTAGAATGATATGGTAATGCACTTGTGTTGTTTTAAGCTATGAACTTTGTGGAACTTCATTATAGCAGTAGTAGAAAATTAATACAAGACTTGGATTAAAAAGAAAACAAAATAGGGCCGGGGATTTAGCTCAGTGGTTCGGTGGCCTGCCTTGTAAGCACAAGGACCAGAGTTCAATTCCCAGCACCAAAAAAAAAAAAAAAAAAAAAAAAAAAAAAAAAAAAAAAAAAAAAAAAAGAAAAAAAAAACAAAAAAAAAAAAAAAAAAAAAAAAAAAAAAGGAAAACAAAATAAAGCAAGCAGAGAACATATACACAAACAAAACAGAACTAAAACAAAACCAAGAAATCAGCAAGCACTTTTAAAATTTTGCTAGCTTGTTGCTTGGAGCTGCAGCTCAGTGCTGTGGCTTCCTTGTCCAATAGAACTAGTGATCATCTCCAGGCATCTGAACCTTACCCCTATCGAAGGAGAACAGGATTGACCTCATCAGATGCCCTGGGAGGAAGACTTAAAATACAGACGGCTGGGACTCAGCTTCAGAGTTTCTGATTCAGTAAGTCCAGGATGAGGACCAAAAAAGTTTTGGCTGATGCTGAAGGCCAGAGACCCAACTTGAAGACCAGTGTAAGCAGAAGTTCGTAAGAGTGTGATGTAAACTATACATTATTTCAATTAATAGAACACCAAAATCCATTGCTACCCTTAGAATCATTGCCCACATAGAAATATTTTTTCCCCAAATATTATAAAATCTAGAAGCAGGACCTGCAAGGGTACAACTTGCTACTGAGTTTGCCTTTTGCTATTCCATCTCATCCAACAGAAATGACATTAATGTAGCAAGTCATATTGTAACTCCACTGCATTTTGTTCTCTTCCCTTTCAACAATTATTAAGAAAAATTGGTTTAAAGAAGGAAACTGAATCATCCTCTTCCTGGAGGGCTCACCCATACTTACTCAGATATGATCTTGATAGTTTTTCCTAACTACTCCAGTACATGGGGTCATAATACTCTCAACAAATGAGAATGTTGGGAAGCTTCACTGACAATCTCTAACTTTGGCTATGATTCCTCCAATAGAATATCAGGATGAAAAGAGGCATCAAATCACAAGGATAGAAGAATATGTATGCAACTAGACACCTAATCAAGTAAACAGGATGCTAGACTGTGTCACTGGAGATGCCAAATCCCCACGTTGCTCTCAATAAGCAGAACTACAGATGAATGCATCTGATCTGAGTTGGCCATCCCTTGATGTCCTGGAAAATGACAACGGGCTTTTGTTTAAGTTGGATTTCCAGTGTTCACAGGCATGACTGATACCTGCCAAACTCACTGTGCTCAGAAATTTTGCCTTCAAAAGGGTCTACAACAATCACTATTGCAGGTTAATTACATGTGAAAGGAGGAAAATATTTCCTTTCAAATATCATCTCTATCTTTAATTTTAGGGAATTCTTTTCTCTTTGTTAGTATAGAAGTGTCAGAGGAGAACTTCCTGTCATTAGTCATTCCCAGAAACACTAGCTATATCATATTTTACTTATTTCTTGCCAAAAATGACAACCACCTTTTTCGTCTTCTTTTACAGAGAAACCTGCTGCATAGTGCTGTCAGTTGTTCTGCCCTTCTGTGGCCCTTTCGTATCTTTTCATTCTTTAAGACAATGAATCTCTAATATCAAAGGCTGTCTGTTCTGAAGGCACCTTTGCCAAAAGAGTGGACAGGGTTCTTTCACTTGTTTATTTTTCATTAGGGAGAGCTAGTTATTAGAAGTGATTTACTTCTAATATTTGAATACATGGAACACCCCTGAAAAAGAAGAGGGTCTTGAAAAGGGAATTCAAGGTCTGTCTTCGCAGGAATGGGTTAGGCCCTGAGGGGAGGTTGAAGGTAATGTATTACAAATGTTAGATAATACAGCACAGCAGACAAGAAGCCTTTCAGTTGGTTCCTCTTGTCTTTGAAACAGCTAGAGCCAAATGTTTGATTTAAGAGTGAATTAAGTCTGGAAAAGGTACTCTCATAAGTGAAGGAAGAGTGTCCTTTTAAGAAAATGTTGTGACTTTTATTAGGATTGTCAAGGGACATTCTGGACAATTTGGTTGATGTACTTCATTAGAGCTGCTGGGATTTTATGTATGGCCATTTTTATAGCTTGGTATTTAAAAAGAAAGAGTAGCCTACAGTTCTTGCCATGTGGAACATGACCTGGCACTCATAGCTCGGTTATGTTATTGTCCTGTTAGGTATGTAGGACGTCACAGAATATTAATCTCAGACAAGGTCACCCAGAGATTATAGAAAAGTGAGACAAACCAAAGCTACTTCTTAATTTTGTCCAACACAGAAATAGCAAAGTCACAGCTACAGTCATAAAATATCAAACATTGCACTCTTCAGGCAGCCATTTACAAGTTTATCTTCACTGTGGTCTGTTTTCCATACCTGAGATTTACTAAGAAATCCATTTTTCAAATTGCTCCTGCTTTTTCACTGTCTCCAATCTACAGCAAGCCAGGTTTCCTTGGGCCATTCCCCAAATCACATGATCATAATCAAATGCTATAACAGATTTTAGCTAACAACTTCTACCGTTCTATAAAAAGCATTATAGTTCTTATGGTGTTCTCCTTCTTTGCAATGAGTACTAAGTTCAAGAACTTCAACTCCATCAAACCCAGGTAGTATTTCTTGGGTGGTTAAAGACATTAAGAGTATAATTAAGTGTTTTAGATAGATGGATGTCAATTGTACAATTACCAATGACTGCCCGCCCAAGTCTTTAAATATCAAGTCTGCAGTCCTTTGCCCACACACAAGGGTTTGGGGGTCTGGCTCTCCCTCTTTTCTACTTCCTCAGGTTTCTTACTCATCTTTGCTCTTCGTGGTGGACCAAATGGTAGTTCCTCCAAAGATAATGTCCATGGGAGTACACCAATGTAAGGTTATTTGGAAAAAGGGATTGGAAGATATAATTAAGGAATTTAGATGACATCCTGGAAGGTGATTCCCTAAAACCAGTGACAAATGTCTGCAGAAGAGGAGAAGAAATGAGAAGAGAGGAAGCACATACTAGGAGATGGTGATGTGACAAGCAGAGAGGAGAGTGAACAGTTTCACAGCCACCAGAAAGAAGTTCATAGAGAGACAGAGAAGGATTGTCTCTCAGAATTTCCAGAAGGAACCAACACTGGTAACACCAGCAGTTTTAAATTCTGACCACCAAAACTAAAAAAAATAATTTTTATATTTTAAGCCAACGTGTTTGTGATGATTTATCATTTTAAAAACTAATACACCCCTTTCCAGCCATGCAGATGGCCATGCCAATCTCTCAGGAAAATAATATCTTTTGCTCTAAATACCTGTGTCTTTACAACTCAATTGCAAAGTCAGCCCTCCTGAGAAGCCTTCTTGGACCTCCAGTCTGAATCACAAGCTCCCACTTGAGTTTCCAATGACTGGCTTTTCCTCTCTCCAGACTAGTCCTGTACTGTGAACATGATTCACTTTCCCGTCAACTATTTAGGGTGTGATTCCTTTAGGTCAAGGGTCATGCCTTTGTTCATTTAAAATTTATATACATACTTCACATTGTTAATTATCCCATTAGGAAGACAAAGGCTAAAGGTGTAGGGAAAGTGGGAAGGGTAGGGAAGGGGAATAAGGGAAAAGAAAAAAATGTGAGAAAATGAAAAAGTGGAATTAAAGTGCTTGTAAATGGGGAGGGGAGGAGAGGGTGAAGGGAGGGCAGGGACAAGGGGAAAAAATGAGAACCAAGACTACCTGTCATGTAAAGGTGTAAGATCCCAATAATGAATGTAATTATACTGTATACCTAAAATGTACCAATAAACTCAATAAATAAATAAATAAATAAAATTTATAGGCATACTGCCTGGCACATAAAAAATGTGAGCTGGATGAATAAAAGAATGAATAAATGATTTCTTTCGTTCAGAGAGTTGTTTTGTATTTCTTTATCCTTAAAAATAAACTTTTCAAAGCTGCACTGAACCATTTAAGGGTAGACCGACTATACTCGTGACCACAGAATATTCCCTGAAGCCTGGACAGACTACTTGCCTTTATTAGAACGGAGGTTGTTTAATACACTCTCAGGAGATTTTTTTTCCTCCTCTTCTCACTAACCCCTACTCACATCCATGACCTATTTTCAAGGGTTTTTCCAATTGTAGTAGAATTCTAGAAGAAAGGATGAGCTCCCAAGGCACTGAGAATTAAAGAGAGGAATACTGGGATCTTAGGTGAAAATATGAGGGAGTGGGGAACAACAGGTAGTGAAAGCGGCAGAGGCTTTTGTATACACAACCACAGAGAAAAGAAATGCGGAAAACATCTTGTCTCCTACGTAAGGTGGCATTTTATTTTCTTTCTTACCAGAAGGTATACCACTGCAGTGGAAAATTTCAAGGAAGTCATGAGTTCAGCATTATTCCTCTTACCTTTTTTTTTTTTTCCTAGTTTTTCTTAATATCACTCTAAAGGGGTAAAAATAAGCAATAACGATTATCACGATGATTTTGAATGAAACCCAAGTGGCAAGGCTAAAACAGGATGAATGAGACCTGAGTCAGACAGAAAAATAAATAGCACCTACATCATGCTTTTAATAATATCTGCTTGTGTACACACTGTTCTTTCCTAGAAGGAGTTCAGGTAGCTCGTAAAACAAGCACAGGAAGTCCTTGCAATACCTGCGGGCTTTGATCAACTGAAGTTTGAAGAGTAGAGGGAAAGGTAGAGAAGCAGTGGTGACTGCATGGATCCCCAAGCCAAGCTCCCTAGTTCAGCGCCTGCATCTCTCTTTTTCTTTTCCCCTTTCTTTCTGTTTCTCTTTCTCTGTTTCCCTCTCTCTGTTTCCCTCTCTGTTTCCCTCTCTCTCTCTCTCTCTCTCTTTCTTTCTCCCCCTCTCTTCCTTTCACTACCAGAGCCCTTCACCCTAAGCAACATCTGCAATCCTTTTTAATGGAGAAACCGGTTCTTGCTAAACCACTAAAGGGTCCAGGCTGGGCTTAAATTTACAATTATTCTGTCTCAGCCTCCCGGAGTGCTGGGATTACTGGTGAGCACCACCAAGCCATCTATTACTTTCTAGCTGAATGATCGGAGTTACGTTGTTTCATCTTTTGGTGCCTCAGCTACATCCACTATAAAATGGGGATATTATTCTTAGAGGGTCATGGTGAACAGAAATGGTTTCTGACCAGAATGAGCCTGTGCTATAGCTAACCGGGGAGCAAGCAAAAGGCTCCTCGTACCTCTGACCCAAACCTAAAACATATCTGGGTCTCAGACATGTTTCCCCCATTGTCCTTTGTTCTCAGCAGAGTTTCTGCGACCCCTGCTTCCTGTCATATGTAAATAAGGTGAATCCTAGTGTACCTTTCTGTGCAATTGTATAATCTGATGAACGTATCTACCTCAACCAATGAACTAATGTTAAGTGTCTTGCCACTTGTATCCTCACCCCTCCTTTCCCAAATCACCACCCAGACAGGACTGATTGCTTTATGAAGTCTCCCAGATCAGAG
>NW_022900933.1:21068820-21104449 GCF_012274545.1 Fukomys damarensis | reverse complement strand
CCTTTTTTTTTTTTTCCTAGTTTTTCTTAATATCACTCTAAAGGGGTAAAAATAAGCAATAACGATTATCACGATGATTTTGAATGAAACCCAAGTGGCAAGGCTAAAACAGGATGAATGAGACCTGAGTCAGACAGAAAAATAAATAGCACCTACATCATGCTTTTAATAATATCTGCTTGTGTACACACTGTTCTTTCCTAGAAGGAGTTCAGGTAGCTCGTAAAACAAGCACAGGAAGTCCTTGCAATACCTGCGGGCTTTGATCAACTGAAGTTTGAAGAGTAGAGGGAAAGGTAGAGAAGCAGTGGTGACTGCATGGATCCCCAAGCCAAGCTCCCTAGTTCAGCGCCTGCATCTCTCTTTTTCTTTTCCCCTTTCTTTCTGTTTCTCTTTCTCTGTTTCCCTCTCTCTGTTTCCCTCTCTGTTTCCCTCTCTCTCTCTCTCTCTCTCTTTCTTTCTCCCCCTCTCTTCCTTTCACTACCAGAGCCCTTCACCCTAAGCAACATCTGCAATCCTTTTTAATGGAGAAACCGGTTCTTGCTAAACCACTAAAGGGTCCAGGCTGGGCTTAAATTTACAATTATTCTGTCTCAGCCTCCCGGAGTGCTGGGATTACTGGTGAGCACCACCAAGCCATCTATTACTTTCTAGCTGAATGATCGGAGTTACGTTGTTTCATCTTTTGGTGCCTCAGCTACATCCACTATAAAATGGGGATATTATTCTTAGAGGGTCATGGTGAACAGAAATGGTTTCTGACCAGAATGAGCCTGTGCTATAGCTAACCGGGGAGCAAGCAAAAGGCTCCTCGTACCTCTGACCCAAACCTAAAACATATCTGGGTCTCAGACATGTTTCCCCCATTGTCCTTTGTTCTCAGCAGAGTTTCTGCGACCCCTGCTTCCTGTCATATGTAAATAAGGTGAATCCTAGTGTACCTTTCTGTGCAATTGTATAATCTGATGAACGTATCTACCTCAACCAATGAACTAATGTTAAGTGTCTTGCCACTTGTATCCTCACCCCTCCTTTCCCAAATCACCACCCAGACAGGACTGATTGCTTTATGAAGTCTCCCAGATCAGAGGAGTCTGCTATCAAAATAAATCCGCCTCCAAATTCCAGGGTGTTTATTTGATTCTTCTCGGCCTGACTCTGTTTTACCACCTTGAGCTACAACACTATGAGTTATATTTGCTATAGTAATGTTATAGGCAAAACAAGTATCTACAAGCAAGGACCTGGAAAATGTCTGGTATTGAAATTAGAGATGGGAATCATTTACCACAGATATCGGATATCCGAAGAAATATACTTTCATCTTTACACTGTTGTTCTTCAAGAATTTTCCATGTTTTATAGATAGAAGGAATGACACTTCAACAGTAAGTCACCAATACAGGCCACATAGTTAAGAAGTGAGAGTGATTTTATATGAATCCAATTCCCATTGGTTCAAGACCAAATTCTTTCCACTGTCTTGCTGTGACTCCAAGATTTTCACTCATCCTCCTGAAACCACCAAGTTTCTGCCGTGTGCATTGTTCTCACACATTTGGGCCATTTACGTTCCTTTTATTCCTCTTTCTTTATTTTCTTTTCTTCCCCTTCCACATGGCCTTAATACACAACAGGACTCTAGGAGAGGTCACAAACAGGCATTACATTTTCTTCCTGTTGTTCTCTGAATTTTAACTCCTTAAGCAAACCCCCTTGAGGAAAGAAGCTACATTGTTCAGCGCAAGCCAGTTAAGCTTTTGTACATTTGGAGAGCAGAAGACCCCTGTGTGTAGCATATGTTTGCATTGTGTGTATCCCAGTTCACCCACAATTTCACTGGGGTCTGGGTAGTGCCATTATGTCTGGATGCACAGAGAATACCTGTGCCACCTTGTTACAGAGGTACCCCAACTCAGCATCACAGAGCTGCCCTAGGACATCACAGTGGCAGCCAGCAGAGACCACGGATCTGCTCTCATGTCTTTGGTGTCACGGCTGCTCAATTTTACTTACAGAAGCTGCAGTTTTCCTAAGTGTCATTGACTGATACCTTTCAGTACCCGATTGCTCTGAAGAATAAAGATGATAAAGTATATGGAGTGACTGGTATATTCAACGTGTTCACTGTCTGACAAGTTTTAATACAATTTGTCATGAAACATGTATAATGTCTACTACTGTAAGTTTGAAATAAATATTTCAGACAGCAAAGAGGGAGAGAGAAAAAGAAAGACAGAAAATAGGAGAAGAAAAGCTTTCTCTCATGCCTTAAGTATAAAGCACCAACGAACCTTTTTCTCTGGAGGTTTCGATAATGAATTTCTATTTTAATTGATGTCACAACCGATTCATGCCTCACACTCACAGAATACTCATTCTCTTGGTGACACTGTGCAGAAAGAAGCTTTTCAGTCAGTCAAAGAGTGTAATGAACTACAATTTTCCTTCAACAAGGGCAAAATTACAAACGTGCTTTTCACTTCCAGACAATTAATTTGTTTATGCAATTTCTTTGTTCTGTCTTGTTTCATAATTCTAACCACTTGCCTAATCTCAAGGGTTTATTAACTTTCTCAGGTGCTCCTTCAGGGAAAAGCAGAGTATAATTGAAGGGACAGTCTCAGCTTTAATGAATTTTGGGTCATGAGATGGAGGAAGGAGACAGAACTCAAAATGAACTGCAGAAGATAGTTTTGGCGTTTTCACAGGTACACATTATACTTTCAATGTAAGATTGCCTGTCATCGGATACCTCAAATGTCAATGTCTAGAAAGGACTCACAACTTCTGTCAGGATTTCTGGGAAAAAGGCAGACTCACAGTGTGGTGTCTGTGGAGTAATTTGGAAATGCCCTATAGGATTCCAGCTATTTCATCTTTCTGGTTTTCTGGGACATTTCCTGATTCATTCTCATGCAAATTGTGTTTTTACCCAAATGATCATCACTGCATTTCTATTACACATTCATATCTCTGGGTTTTCAACTGCTAACAAGCCACTTTTGGCAGGCAAAATCTTTTCATGGTTTACTCCTTTCTTATTATTTTTTTCTTTGTCTTTGTTTTTTTTGTTTTTTAAACATTGCCTGGTGTTTGATTGATTTGGGGCTCTCCCATAAATCTGGGTATTTAAACTCTGAATAGAATTCACACAGGCTCCCCTAGGACAGTTTCAGTTTTAAAAAGCTAACACAAAAAGACAGGCAAAGCTCTGATCTCTGTGTCACTCAAAGTTTAGGGTTTAGAAAGGCTGGATTTGAACAGTCACTTGCTTTTACAAAAAAAAAAAAAAAAACAAATTAATTTGCAAATACAGTGCCTCCTCTGAGCCTGACACTATGTTGGATACTTTAGGTACAAAACCCATTTTAATGTATTAGGTTGACATGATTATCAATTAGGCCCTCATAGCCAAATGCACTCCTTAGGGCAGCCAATGAAGCAGCCAGAGCAGAGCCAGAGGTGGAGAGAGCCATCCTCTGTGCCACACACCAGGCAGATGGCTCTCGTGTGCCACAGACATTCATGCCAACCAGAGGATGGGCACAGAAGAGATGAGTGATCAGTGGTCTTCTCCAAACTTCAAAGTTTTCATTTCTAGTGTGACACATCTGTACTAGAATGAGCTCTAAGTTTTCTTCCAGCTCCTACATTACCTATTCTCTGATACTTCACAATTTTCTCGGCAGAAAAGGAAGAGAATGGTAAGAAGAACCCAAGAGTCTCCATTCTCAGACTTTCAGAAAAATGAATTCATTCAATATAAGGAGCACATCTGCAAATTAGGAACACATGTTTGATCCTAAGTGATACAAATTGTTATCAATTGGTATGAATTACTATGAAACATTGCATAAGCTAAGGTTTTTTGACGTAGGTTCTTCCCATAGCTCTTTCTAATGAGAATGGATTCTAATTATTCACTCTTCCATCTCTTTTAACATGTATGCCCATTATTCGTCATAAAATGGACATGTTATTTTAATAATAGCAATTACTGCCGATATTCAACAAACTGATTTGAGGGACAAGGAAGTTTATGTGTTTTGGAACCTCACCAAGATGACTTATATGCCAAAAAATTTGGGTAGAATACTAGATTTGCTGGAGGATTTTTATTATTCTTTCAAACACTACCATACTTTCACACGAACGTGGAATCATCTGTCAAATTAAAGAGGTGGCGATACAGTAGTAATGTATTTTATGAGCCACTAGCATTACTTTTTACTAACAAATAGGACCTGAGCTAAATCAACTAAACTCCTAAAACTCAAAGCACACCTCTTCTGAATAGTTGGTGGTAGTCTGAGTCGTTTCCTTTGAAGTCATTTTTGGCACTAGAGCAGAGGATGACACTGCACTGAATGAAACAAAAATATCAAACTGGGAACTTCACCATCAGCTTGTTTAAAGGAGGTAGCACAGCAGAGTGTTAAAAGCCTGATTTACAGCACTAGCTATGTGATGCAAATTCCTTAAGCAACCTGGCTCTAAGTTTTTCAATTGTAAAATAGAGACAATGCGAGAATGTGTACCTCCTAGGGTTTAGAAAGAAAGAAATAAGCAATGATAAATAAATACAGTTTATAACTTATAGTAAACACTGTGTAAGTAAAAAGAATTATAATTTAGCTCACTATGATGAATAGATAAATACTGGGCTTATGTCATAGAGATGCCTCATTTTTCAGGAGAGTTCACTTGCAAATTTTCAGTTTTCTCTTTTATCAGAATAATTCAAGAATAGAATTTGAGGTTTGATTTGGGAAGGTTTGGAGGGTTGCTAGGAAACCTTCTTCCTAATGGCAAAGAGACTGAGATATGTAGAAGTGTCTAAAATGCACATCATTTATTAATTCAACAAATATTTTATTTGCTAGTAGTACCAATGATTTTTTTAGCAGCTCCTTTTCAATTTATGAGAAAATAATAACACACTTGGCAAGGATTTGGGGGGAGCATGAAGAAATAGGTAAAATATAGGAGTAGAGGCCATTCAGATTGGTGCACCCTACTTCCTACACGCAGGTGTTTCCTCTGCCTTTTTCACATCATGAAACACTTTGATCATGATAATATCCTGACAGTACTGGAGGTAAGCAGTCAAGGCTGCTTATGACTGATGTATTGCCTAGAAGCTCTGCTCTCCTACCCAGTGAACCAGGTAAAGTGATATCTCAGCACACTGGGCAAGTCACGCTGACAAGCACTGGTCAGAAAGTTCTAGATTGAGAGGCACCACGAAAGTCAAGGCATATAATATAGGCGTTAGGACAAAAAGGGAAACAAGCAGGGTATGAGCTCAACAGGACACGTTTATTTCAAAACAAAACCTGAGAGGGACAGCTCTGGCATTAGAGACCAGACCAGGTAACTCTCATACAGGCTATAAGGTCTTTATAAGGTCATGAGCATGAAAAAGGGCAGGTCATGGAAGGGAAAAGTCACCATGATCTTTTTATGGAGAGAGTGCAGTACAAAGGAGTGGTAGCTATACGCCCAGGACTAGGCTTGAAGATGTGTAAAGAATTGTGTGTTATTTGTCAAGAGTAGGCTGATCAGTACTTGGGAATTGCAGGATGTAGCTGTGCTGCATCTTATCAACCCATAACGATACAGCTGCAGCACAGGTAAAAGCATTGCAGGTGAAGGGATTTAAAGTGGTCTCTGTTCAGACCAGGATGGCAAATGGTCGGATTCCTCCAATAGGGACTCAAAAGAAAAAAGGAAAACAAACTGCAGTAGTTTTCATTTATCTCTATACTAGTGTGGTTGCTTTGTAACTTATAGTTTCCTAATATTAAAATTAATAATTTGTTCACCTGATCAAATTTAAATATCTGTACTTTCCCCACACAGAGTTTTCACGCTCATGTGAATGCTAGTTTTTTGGGGGGAGTGCTGGGCTTCCTCATCTTATTAAAGGCCCTCTAGAAGGCAGGACTTCCAAAGCAGAAGAAGAGATGGCACAGAAAGAGAGGGACAGCAGTGAGGGGTGCAGATGACTCTAAACTTCCTCAACCCAGAAGTGACATATTTCACTCTTGGTCATAGATCATTGATCAGAATTTGCTTCAAATCTAGTATCAGCGGAAGCTGAAGAGTGTAGAGGAACACATGATAACTGATAAGCACAATATGCATCTCAGCTGATCAAAGCACTTACAGTATTCAGAAATATCTTAGTAACTGCTGTTGTTTTTATTTTAGAAAATTATATTTCAAGCCACCAGGGACTCAACCAGTGTACACTAAGTACCAAATATTACAGGGCAAATATATCTAACTATGTATGCTCAAAAAGGCATCAGACTAGATATTATGCAATGAACCCAAGCTCTAGGCTAGAGCAGCATCTTTGGCTTTATTGATCATATTAAAGATCATGCCCTAGACATACACAATCTTATGATTTTTCTCAATCCTGCATTCATATTGCTTTTCCTCTGACCTTATTGGTGTTTGCCAAACCTCAATGTAACATTTTCTGTGAAATGTCATCAATATTTTCCTATCCCCTAAGTATGCCGTATAAAATTAGCACACTCTAAAAATTCTCATAACACTGCCCCCACTCACCTTTTCCTTCCCTGGATGTTGTGACACATAATAATGCTCTGTTATAAACAAGTCTATCTCTATATCCTACCTTGCTTTCTTAAGTTGAAAAACTAATTTTTCAAGGAGAATTTGGTGAAAAATAGTCAGATGTTGTCACATTTTCAAATTCAAGGCGATGAACTTCTTGTCCTTCATCGACCAAAATATTCCATAAGGATCAAATATCTAGACTTCTTAGAGATCACAGGAGGCTATCATACCCTTAGTTCTCACAAAGCTCAAAAATTAGGGTGCGACTATGAAATTAGCTGAACCAATGCAGTGGGACTTTGCCACTTCGAAGAGGATTGGGAGGGTTGGTGAGCACGCTAATTAAACTGTGCATTTAAATACAACTGCAGAAATGAGACTGGAGGGTGGAATTCTTATCTAGATATTTTCTGAATGCAAATGTTAGAAGAGCAACATTTCTACTGGAAGATAAGAGGAAATGGGGCCTAGAGATAGAAAACATTAACAAAGATGTTTTTTCATGGTTCTGTAAGAAAAAACAGACTGAATCTAAGTGTGACATTTTAGAGAGGTGGCTTTGCTCTAAATTGTCACTGTGTTTTTCATCAATTCCATAAAAAGGGGAGGACACAAAGATGATCAAGGAATGATAATATTATACCCACAAGTCCCATTTCTCCCCTTCTAAGGCTGTCACGGGTCAGAATTATTTTATTCCTGGAAGAAAACTTCTGACTCTATACAAAGTGACAATTCTGGGTGGAAGCCTTGGCTCAGTGGTGCTGCTGCCTACCTCGCAACCGTGAGGCCCCAAGTCCGATCGAAAACAAACAAACAAACAAAACAAAGTGACTATTCCATTTTCCCCTTCCTGGGTTTCCTACTGGTTCTGCTTTCCTTATTTATTTTCTTCTATCAAAATTAAAGTTTGAGAGTCTATTCAAAAGAAAAGAAAGAGAAAAACACTCTTCAAATTCCAAAACAGAGAGCCTAGAAAATAAACAGAAAAAGAGAGTTGCACTGGCCCCCTGGAGAAGGCATAGAAATGGCCTGGGCTTCCCAGTATGTGCCCTGGAGCCTTGGAACCATCTTTTCCTGGGCTCCTATGTGTTCATCGTGCCAGTGTACCCCCACCTGGGATACAGCATTACCACTTTTTAAATTGTAATTAAAATCAAAACAATTCCATATCATTTTTTATTCATGGTTCTATTTTTGCTGTGGTGCCGATCTAAACCCTCTTTTGAAATCTGACTATGTGAATGCCACTGCTCTACCTACAGCACCTCTTGGTAACCAGACTAAAGCTCTCTGGGCATAAGTGACTCTGGGCAAATGTTTACAGGTTTTGTGGTATGCAGATGTTTCTGTTCCCACGTAGAGATGCTCATAAAATGAAGTTAGAGACTTTCCAAGTGTGCTGGGTTTCTTAAAGGTAGACTTGGGATATTTTAAGGCACTTCCTCTTCCTACCACCAATGTAGACTCCAGAAACACACACACACACACACACACACACACACACACACACACACAGAGAAAATATCAGTTCAAAGCAGAATGGAATGCTATAGAGCAAGCAGAAATAATTAGAAACCAAACAAATAATTACTTAAGCTCTGTTTGTTGAAATGATTCAAATGAAAGAGTCTAACTTTGCTGAGCAGAATTCACTAAGCTGACAAATTAGTTTCCTTTTTGTTTGATTTGACTGAAGAGATAGAGCAATGAAAACACACACACACACACACACAGGCACATACACAAGGACACACACACACACACACACACACACACACACACACTCTCTTTCTCTCTCTAGTCCTCTCCCTTGCACCTTTACTGCAATTATTCAGGCACAAAATTTTACACACACACACACACACACACACACACACACAAATTCTCTCTGTAGTCCTCTACCTTGCACCTTTACTGCAATTATTCAGGCACAAAATTTCAAAGGGATTATTTTTCCGGTAAATGTAACTGACCTTATATTTCTCAGTTTTTTTTAACTTTAAAGATTATTTTTTGTGCCTTGTCCCTGGTGGAAAATTGCTACTTCGGGTAGGATGCATATGCATATTTTAATACTCAGTTTATTCCATGGCCTGACCATGTTTCCTCAATGATCTTCTGGAACAAGGGCTGTGCTGATCACATAAATCGGAGGTCTCCATCCATTCCCTCTTGTAGGACAGGACTGAGACTTACACACAAGAGTTCCCTTACTTAGAATACAACAGCTCATGAGATCTGAAACTGGGATTGAAACCAAGGTCCATCCTACACCAAGCCACACTTTTTTCCCACTATGCCTCACTCACTTTTTGGTGCAGGAGCATATATATTTATGTCACGTGTTAAGTTAGACAATAATAAGAAAAATGTATTCTTTTTTCCCACCATACAAAGGAATATCATATATAGGAAGTTGTTGCTTAATCATTTTCAAGTCTTACCAAAAAGTATAAGTACTACAGTTTTACCACATAGAGCTTGGGAAAAATTATTTTAAAAATAGATGGGAAATAAAATACTCAACTATTCACAGCTGAGAATCTATATATCATTCAACTGTGTATTCAATGCAGATATGCCAAGATGTTACTAAATTGGATCTTTTATAACTTGTTCTAATTTTTACTCTTTATTTTATGAACATCTGTCAGTAAAACTAAACATTAGTCTATTAAATTAAATGGTCTTGTACAATATTATATTGAAGTACATAATATGTATTTATAATGCCAAGAAGCTTAATCTTACCCCTCTCTACTTCTCATTCAACGATATAATAATAGTAACAACCACTAAAAGTTCAACTGGATGGATACATCTGCTATCAACTTGAGTATAATTTAATCACTTTGATAGTAGTGGGAAATTATATTCTTTTTCAAATAAGAAAGTTCACAAGAAACTATAATAAGCTTCCCTACAAATACATTTTTACCTATTTTAACAGTTATTCCTCTAAGAGAAATACCTCAAAATGGAATCATTCATAAACAGCTTAAAAGCTTTCAATATGGTTTTCTGAATCTCTTGTTAAGGAGACTATAGCAATTTCTAACCCCACCAGAAACATATAAAAATAAATTTCCCTGTATTATTATCAATTTTTAAGGGCTTTATTTTTACTATTGCTCCTTTTTTTCTTCCTGCTCATTGCTACTATACTATAGTCCTTTTTTTCTAAGAAGATAAGAGGAAAAAAAAGGAAATCTCCTTTTTACTTCCCTTGATAATAATATTGTTCGAATCTCTACCCAAGAGAGGGTTTCTTATTGCTGGATTGAGCTCCATCTTCCTGCTCATGCTCATTTTCTCTTGGCCCTTCCACCATTTGATGAATTCTGCCATGTTATAATGTAGCAAAAGACCCTCACCAGATGTCAGCATCTTAGTACTGGACTTCCCATCCTCCAGAACTATGAGACACAAACTTTCTGTTCATTTAAAAAAGTTAACCAGTCTGCAATATTCTGTTATAGAAGCACAAATAAAGACACTTCCTAGTAGGACCTCTAGCTCTTATTTTGTATTGTTTTGTCTTTGGAGACAGGGTCTCACTATGTAGTTGAGACTGACCTGGAATTCACTGTGTAGCCCAGGCTGGTCTGAACTCACAGCGATCCTCCTACCTCAGCCTCCCTCCCAAATGCTGGGATTACAGGTGTGTACCACCATGCCCGGCATTGCTACTTTTAATTATTGCTAAAGTGTGACCCTTAATTTTCTCACATATAAGCTTTTCTTTTGTATTTTGAATTCTATACACGTAGTAGCTATAGTACAATCACTTATATTTAAAATTCTATAAGCAACTTTGGGTTCTCTCTTTCTTATATACTGTTACATGCATCTATTTCCTTGTTTATTATTTCTCTCCCTTATTAGATTCTAATGAAGACAGCTGGTCTATATCTGCCAAAAATCTAGTGCCTACATCTAAATCTGATAAGAAGTAGACACTGAGTGAATCTTTGATGTTGCTTGAATTGATACATTTACCGTAGAAAAGATATACTTTTCCTCAGATCTAATAACAAACATCAGGTCAGTGCTAACATTTTATAGGATAAGAAATATATTTAGAGAAGTTCACATTTTTTTTCATCATGCATTGGGGCAATAGACTCCAAGGACTAAGGGATATAGTAGAGTATATGTTTTTTAGTACAACCCCTCTTTCTTTTGTTTTCTATGAGAGAGAAATAACTTGCAATTTCAGATATGTGAGCCAGGCCTAGGCCAGAGAAATTTCTACAAATGATTTCCTTTATCACAGCATCCATTTGGGCCCTTTCCCTATCCAATCATGGTATATTTATTTTAACTTTATCAATTTTGTAATACCTAGAATTTCCTTTTGAGCAACCTGCTTAGTTAGAAAGATAGAAAACTTTAAATAAACCTGCCCTATTCCCTGTTTAAGATGAGACTAACATAACCCCCATGCTCTGCCAGCCTAGAAACTTTGCTTGCGTTACATTGACTTAAAACATTTATAATAATGTACATAGAGATCTAAAGCAATAAAACTTAATGTTAATGATGAGACTCTAGCAGTCAACCCTACTCCTTCTCTTCACTTCACAAATCAGGAACAGTGCTAAAAAAGGAAAATGAGCATCAAGCACTGTAACCAGAACACTTAAAAGCTGACTGGGAAGATCGCTTCAGTGATATGCAGACTTTTACTTTGAGATGAGAGATTCATTTAGGGGAATGGTTGTGGCTACATTTATTTTATGACTGCCAACATTAACAGCTTCGCAGCCAAGGGGAAAAATAAGTTTGTTGAGTGTTCAGTTTCAGGAAGAATGCAGTAGTACTCATTACATAACTTGCCAATCACAGGAAATTCTGATCATGAGTTGGAGATTTTACCTCACCTCCATGCAGGTAGGAAACAAGAAGTGGCACTTTTTAAGTTTTATATCAAATACAGCACCAATAATTGAACACATGTATAAAAAAGGAGAATATCTGTTGAATGTCCTGTTTTTTAAATTGCCCAGCATCTTTAATAATGATATCCGGGTCGATTGTAGTGGTGAAACAGCAAAACTCTCCGTTCAGTTGAATTAGGTTGTTGCTGCTAGTCTGAGAGGATGGAAGGCACATCAGGAGCCTTGGAGACAAAGTGAAATTAAGTTTTAATTAATGCCAGCAGACCAGTCCACAATCACATGTGGGTGACTGGCCCCATCTATGCTTGAACAAGGAAGGTATACATTCTAGGAGGGCGCGTTTCAAGTGAGGCAACTTTGGTATACATTGAATGGCTACAGAAATTGAATATACATTAACAAGTGGGCTCAGTCATGGTATTGGCTCATACATAATACTGGTAACATGCTTATTGGTCTTGGGTGACTTAAGGTATGAGGTCCATCTCATTTGCATTCTGGTGAAATGATAAAACTCTTCTGGAGACAAAGACATTCTTGAGCTGTGGAAGTTGGCTTGAACATGTCCAGGCATGTGAGTTAGGGCAGTCCCGGACATGTTGAACAAAGAAAAATTTCAAGTAGGGAATTTCCCATAGTAAGTCCCGATTGAACTATGGGAGAAAAATTTCCTTGCAAAATTCCCTCTCAGTGGGAACTAATTTGAGAGTATTCTCATTGAAATTATTTTTTGCTCCTTATATTCTTGACTTCACATTTAGCTTTGATTACGTTATCATCAATCAACATATTATTGGTCCAGAACTGTTAGGTACTGGAGTAAAATATGATCAAAGTGTAGGACACAGCCTCCATGGCTCAAAAAATTTGTCCACTTAGAGAAATAAAGTCCTTTTAGGTAGTGTTTTGTACACTAAAATTACGGTCATTAATACCCAAAAAGAGAGAGAGAGAGAGAGAGAGTGTGTGTGTGTGTGTGTGTGTGTGTGTGTGTGTGTGTGGTGCTGGAGGAAAGACCTTCAGGTTCACTGATTTTCTTAGAAATTTAGGGAAAATGCCAACTAAATGAAGTTCTCTCTAGTCTTCAGCTTCTTCTTTTATTGCAAACAGAGTTTACTGCCATGGTCCACCAGAAACATCATATCTTTTTTCTTCTTAGATCTCAGATTTTTCTGATGAGAGCAGTAGGTAATGTAGGGCAAGGGATTTGTTACTCATCTACAAGATAATTTTGTCAAGGATATTCTCATGAGCAGTTATTTAGATTTGTGGCTGCCCAGCACTGGCTTCCTACCCAATCTCAGTGTCAATAATGCTAGGGGAATTAGAAGCTCCCACAGCAAGTGGTCCCTTTGAGACTTGAGGGAACACAGGTGAGAATGTAGCATGGAGTCCGAAGAGCACCACCACACAGTGGAAGGGTCTTCCACTTGGAGGAAGGATGAAAGAAATGAATAGCGAGATCCCCATGCCAGAGAAGTAGTTGTAATGTGAATATCAACATGCTCTGGGCCTAAGAGCAGATTTTTTGTGAAACTACAGACTCATCTAACCCCTCTAAGCTCCTAAATTCCAACTGTTTTTCCACTTTCATTATCTGTGTCAAATTAAATAATTAAGCAAATGTCAGGGTTTTGTATTCCATGGGTCTATAAACCCCCTCAGCTTTTTTTTTCCTCATTTTAACAATAAATTAATTCCTAAAATGCTAAATGACAGCAGGCCCATGCATTTCAGTATCAGCTGTCAATCTTAGAAATCCTGAATAGCGAGCGCCATTCTTCTGTAATGGAAGTGGAAGGGAAGTCTTCTACTTATATAGTAATTAGAGCAGATTTTTTTTTCCCATCACTACATTTTTTCAGAGAATTGGCTTATTAGACAGCATGGTGGACAGAATCAATTAACATCTTCCAAAATAAACCCTGGCTTATCTGCTTTATATGCAAACATGGCAAGAGTCAAGCTGAGACCCTATTAAAGCTTTGCTCCTTTAGGTAACAGCTCTCAAGATGAGAATGTAAAAATTCTCGACCATGAGTCTGCAATGTATTTTTATTTCATACTTACTGAGAAATAACTGCACTTGGAGTATTAAGAAACATGTCATTACCTGAAAATTGTATTAAGAGGATGGCAAAAGTTCAGCAAAAACAATGCCTTAATTTCAGAGTTTAAGTACTGTTGGCCAAGCAACTTCTCATACATCAGACAGGATTATATTTTAAATCCCCATTCTCCGCTGGATACCCCACAAATCCAATATCTGTTACAAGTGGTCTATATGCTTTTCAGCTAGAACAAAGAGAAAGCAAACAGGTAATAAAGAAAATAAACAAGAAAATACTGATAAAACAATAGGTTTGTTGTCTGACAATCAGTATTTCTGTGATGGAATAGAAATTTGCTTATAAAGAAAATTTTTATATAAAGTTGGCTGAGTATGAAAGAGTTACAAATAGAATTTGACACCATATTTTTTTAAATAATATTTGATAAAGAACTGTGCTCTAACTGAAACTAAGTTAAGCAGCACTAGCCTCAGTGAAGTATGGTAGGTCTCCAAAAATTAGTTTAAAACTAGTGAGATAACAGAAAGTTCCCCATGGAGCATCTGGGGAAAAAATGTTTTAGAACTCTCATGAATATCAACAAGATTTCTAGAAGTTGGGATCCTTGGAAGAAAGACTTCCAAGACTGCAGGGGTATAGGAATATACATTCTCACTTATTGTCTTTTTCAAAAGAATCACTATCTTCTTTATCTATTGAAACATTTATTTGTTTGTTTTTTTGGTTTTTGAGACAGGGTTTCACTATGTAGTTGAGACTGACCTAAAACTCACTATGTAGCCCAGGCTGGTCTCCAACTCACAGGGATCCTCCTGCCTCAGCCTCCCAAGTGCTGGATTACAGGCGTGGGCCACCAGGCCCGGCGTATCTATTGAAATGATTAAAATATGCTTAGATAGGAAGGTATTTAGAAATAGAACCTTAGCATAAAAGGAAATATGGTATTATCATATAGATTTACTCATCTTCCTAAACAAAACCCAGCAGGCTGTTGGAGGATTGGTGGTGGTGTGAAGGCAGCCATCAATATGAATGGCTTATGAAGGATGAAATCTCTAGTCTGTATGGGAACAGTAGAGCTCAGGAATCACAGGCTGCACAGAAGGGGAAGGTCATAGACTCTATAATGTGTTTGTCTAGCATGCTCAAGACCTTCGATTCAATCCCTACTACCAAATAGATAGATAGATAGATAGATAGATAGATAGATAGATAGATGCCAAACAACCAGCACAAAACAACTTCCTCTAGAATCAGCCATTACAATGGGGTATCTTTCACTGGCCTTCTTGCACTACAGTTTCATCAACTTTACATTGCCCCCTAGAAGAAATCTAGATCCCTTGGTATGTCAAATCCTCATACTTATTCCTGTTTTGTTATTTTCAACTGCAACAGATTTACCTTTTCCCTCTCTGCTATTGTTATCCTAAATAACCACTTGTTTTACAAAAGCTCTATGATTTTCATCTCCATTGTTTCTGCCTAAACTATTTGCTCTGCCTATATTTTCCCAATAACTGTCTTTGAAGAGGAATATAAATAATGACTTCAAAGAAGGCTGCCCTGATTTACTGGGTTTGTATTAGGCTGTTTTCAGAAAGATATTCACAATAACAAAGAAAGAATGATATAAGATTTTTTTACCTAGCCAAACTATACTCAAGGATAAAGCTGGTAGAAAACATTATATCATATTCAAAAACTGAGGATATTTTGGAAAATACTAGGAAATAATATTGGTCACTAAGACAGGATTGTAGAAACTATGACAATTTAGAAACTAGAGATAAACATAAAATATACTTTCTGAAGAAAGAGAACCATATCTAATTTAACAGTTATAAACAATATAAAAGAATGAATGCACAATTCATAATAGCTAAATCTTGGAAGCAGCCAAAATGTCCATCAACAGATGAAAGATAAAGAAAATGTGGTATTTATAGGCAGCGGAGTACTACTCTGCCACAAAGAAAATAAATTTGAGTCATTTATAGAAAAATGGGCACTTTGAGACCATAATGTTAACTGACATACACCAGACACAAATTTAAATATTGTGTGAGTTCTCTTGTATGGGAGACCCAAATTATAAATACAGAGAAAAATAAAAGCTAGATAATAGGAAGAAGTATCTTTTTCAAATGAGAAGGGGATCCAGAGATAAGGGAAGGAGAGGGAAATGGGATTAAAAAAAATAATTAAGATATATATACACACTAACTCTGTACAAAAAAATAAACATTATGTACTGCAAATATATAGCTAATAATAAAAAAGAATGAAAATGGAATATGCCCTGACAATGCAGAAATGATATGACCAAAAATATTTGAGAGCGGAAAGAAGGTAAAAAAATACCCATAAATTCTCTGATCACCAGAAATCAAAGATTACCTATAAAAGCATCAATTCAATTATTGCAAATGCATGTATATTTTTTAGAATTAAAACTAAAAATAGATTATGATGTACTACTCATAGTACACAGCAAATGTATATTCCATAAGGTACTATTTCCAATACTTTTCGAATGATTGGTCAAAAAGAAAATTATATCATTGAAGAAAATGAGATAAACAGACAAGACTTCTCATGACCAAATGGCCCATTCAAATTTCCTAAGTGTGTAGTACAGTAGATGAGGAACTCAGAATTTTGCACTAAATCTGAACACTCAAAGTAGTATCTAATTTTAAATATAACCACAAAGGAGAAAATACAAATTGTATTAACACACACACACAGACACACACACATAATTAAATTAGTCAAATAAACAAGCGAAACTATCAGAAAAAGAGAAAACATAGGATAAAATAATATGGGGGGGAACTAAATGTATTTGTCATATCACTAGATGTAAACTGCTTAAATTTATATATTAAAAGACAAAGACTTAAATCACAAAGCAGAAACCAATTCTATGTTGTGACAAGACACTTGAACTAAGAAAGCAATTAATTTAAAGTTTGAAAATAAAAGAATGAACCAACCTATACCAGGAGAACGCAAACAAAAGTAAATCTATGATGGGACCTTAAAGTCAGAGAAAGTCCTATTTAGACAGTCTGTTTTAAAATGGTAAAAGATAGTGGGCATGGTGGTGGAAGCCTAACATCCCAGCTACTCTGCAAGACTGAATGAATCGGGAGAATCACAACCCCAGCTTTGTCAATTTAGTGAAATCCTGCATTAAATGAAAAAAAAAAAAAAATAAGAGTGGAATGTAGCTCAGTGGTTCAGCCTTTACCCAACACCCAGGAAGCCCTGGGTTCAATTCCCTATACCACATAAACAAAACAAAACAACGACAAAAAGAAAAGAAAACCAAACTGCAAAGCAAAGCAAATATATTCAATTCAAAATGAAGTGTTAAGAATTATAACCATTTGTGAACCAATAGACATTCTAATTACATTCATATAAGATTCGATAGTTCTATAAATAGCCAGGAACAAACCAGGAGTGCTACAATTTGTACCACAAAAAAAAATATTGTAACCTTAAATATTTATAAGAGGAAAGAAACTAAGTCCAATATTTGACAGAAAAATTTAAAAACTACAAAATATATTGAAGAGGAGCATAAAAACAATTTACAAAGGTAAAAAAATTAGTATTATGAAATGCAAAAACTATAAAATCTATATACATAAAATTTGTAGTTTAGAAAATTTAAAAGGGTCAAACATTGAATCATCTTATCATTGAAAAGAAAAAGATTACTACAGATATTTAAGATTGAAAATGATAAAAAATAAACATGGAAACTGACCAAAAATTAGTCTAACTTGACTCGAAAAATTATATAATATGTTCACTATAAGCAAGAATATTACTGCAAAAATGTAATTGAATAAAAATAATTCTAAAACAGGTATAGATTCAAAACAAATTTATTCTTGTAAATGAAATACAGGAATCTGTCAGCATCCTAAACCCCTCATCTCAAAAAAGAAAGAAAAGAAAAAAGAAAACACTAGATCCAGAAAATTTCACAGGGAAATTATCCTATTTCTATGTTTATGAACATAGAAAAAAAATATATACTTTCAAGAAGAATCCAGCCCTAAATTTGAAAGAATTCTCAAGACTAATGGGACTTAATTTGTATATTCAAAGACCAGATTATTCACTGTTCAAAATCCAAAGGGCCTAATATATTTCTGAAAGCCAACTTCACAGTAATTGTTGAAACATCACAAACGCTGTTAAAAAGTCAGAAACTAGGTTTGGGTGAGCACAGTATTATTATTAAATTATTAGCCAATATGATTAAAAAAGAGAAACTGAAGATTGAAAAATTGGAAAGAGAAAGATAAAATTATTTGTAGATTATATAACTGAATCTAGAGGCTTCTCAGAAGGAATAATTGAAAAGTGATGATTCTATAAGATGTCAGAGTACAGAATTAGTTTGCCTTAATTAATGGATTTCATATATTTGCAAACAGTTCATTAGTAGATGTAAGGAGAATAAATAATTTATAATTAAGTACAAGAAAGAAAATTTATTTATAATTAGGTACAAGAAAGGAAAGCTTCTAGGATTAAACCTACCATGAAAATGTGAGGTTCAAATAAGATTATATAAAATAAAATTTATTCAAAATCAAGATATATTATCTCCCTAAATAGAAAAAGCATTAAGAGTCACAAGGGTTACAGTTCTGCTTAATTGATAATCAACATCTCAAAAACATATAAATGATTTTTCTGTTTTAATTTAAGAAACTGATTCTAAAATTTGTATAAAAATGAAAAAAGAAAACCAAGAAAGCTCAAAGAGTAATAAAGGACAATTAGCTTTACTGGATTATAAAATTTACTGTACAGTCTCAAAAATGAGAAAATGCACACGGACAGACCAATAGAGTAGAGTAAAACTCTGCAAGTGAATACTATAAAAGACATTTAAGTGAGAGATGATGGTCCATAGAGTCGTTTTAGAACGTTCTGTAGCCATCTTATGGTGGCATGGGCTAGGGGTATATTTGGGATGGATAGGCAGAGATAATGGACCTTTGGAACCAGAAGACCAAAATCTTCTGGGATGTACGGTTAGACATTAAAAGAGCTCACAGGACTACTAGTCCAAGTAGGACCAAAACATATATCCTTAAGGAATGTATGCTCTGGCTCTTGTACTCCCTCTATTCTGATTACTTAGATTATCCCTAATATCTGTCATGTAACAGACCATTCTGATCTTCTCTCCTTCCCCTGTCCCCTACATGAATTCCTGCACAGGTGTCCTTCTTTCTCCATTGTCCTTGCTTTCTGGACCTATCAACAAAAAGCCACAGAAGCTTCACATCAGGGCTGTATTCTCCCAAGACTCTAGTGCTGAGGGGTCTCACTTAAGGCAGGCCCTCTGCGCCTTTTTTCGAGTTTAAACTGGAAACTGACTCTGAGTATTCTCTCATCCTTCATGTGTATCAAAGCTGTAAACTGTGAACCATCTGAGAAAAATTATTTCAATATTTTATCCACTATAGGGACAAATCCAAAGTATAAAAAAGGTAAAGAGAAATACAAAAGTGTTAAAAGGAAATGTGGTACAGGTAGTTTAAAGCTATAGAATGTGAAAAGCCTTCTTTCAAATTGTCAAAAATATAGGTAAGAGAAAAGCTTTGGAATTCAATCTTATGAAAATTGAAAATTCAGAGGCAAAAGCTCTATGCAAAATTACAGACTAGACAAAAAAGGTGGAGGAAATAGGGATTTTCAAACAACATCATAATTATTCTTTCTATCATTTTAGTAGAAATCTACTAACAAATGAAATCAGCAAATCAGTACAAAAAAGCACATGTGTATCAGTAGATAATTCACAGGGATTTACAAACAGCTCTTAAATCAAAAGGTTCACAAGCATACTCACAATAAGAAAAAAGAAAGGTATGCTGGCATGCAATTTTCACATACCAGATTGACAAATTTAGAGGAGTTTGACTACACATTTCATTGATGAGATGAACGAAAGCACTTTTTATTCACTAAGTGTGTAGTGTGAATTTGTCTAATATTTATCAAGAACAAGTTGGCAATGTTAAAATTACAAATGGCGTATACTTCCTCTTCTAGTAATCCTAATTCTGAGAATGTATGCTACACCCATCTTAAAGGTGCATAAAGAAAGAAATATGTATGAACTCAACTCATTATTTGTAATAGTAAGTAGCGGAAGAATGGTATATGCTTGGTCGAGGACATATATGAAAAAGAGTGTGGAAGCCGCCTATGCCCTGATGTGGAGGACAGCTGAGAAACATTCCAAGAGAAAAAGCAAGACCCAGAAATCTATGAAGAGCATGTTCGTCTTTGTTTAAAAGGAGGCTGTGCCAATTAACCTTAATTGTCAGTTCCATTGGCTTGGTAGCCACCTAGAGGATCAGTACAACTCACTTTTGAGTACGTCTTGGTGGGTCACAGAGATGCAACTTTGTCTAGTCTCTGACCCCTTCTGCTCTGGTGCTGTTTCCATTTTCTGCTTCCTGGCAGCTTTGCTCCTCCATGGCCTTCTACCATGATGTTTCTGCCGTGGGGCCAATTAACCATAGATTAATCCTCTAAAGCTGTGAGCCAAACTAAACCTCTCTTCCTTTAAATTGTGGGTGTCAAGTATTGTGTACCGGTGACAAAAACCTGACTAATGCAGGGTCACAGTGAGACTATGAGAATATAGACTCAAATTGGTTCATACATGTGTGAGAAAACTCTGGGAAATCAACAAATAATAAATAGGTGGTTTCTTGCACAGATGGAAAATAGAAATGAGAGGAAACATTATTGATTTTTTTTTCTTTTGCAACTACATTATTATCTATTCAAAAAACAAACGGAATCTGACAAGTAGAAATCTCCCATGTCTTACCTTGGAGAAAGAATTGTAAGAATGCAACATTCCCCAAGGTGAAAAACATCTGTCCACCAGTCTCTTACACCTTATTATTCTCTTATTGTTCTCTGTTAGTTCAACAAGCAAAGGATTAGATTTTAAAATCATACTTACAAACTCTCTTGTGCCTGGAGTCCTGTGTCTGCTTTTGATCTGCCCTGGGCAGTGACTGAGGTCTCTGGAAAACAGGCAGCATTGACTGGCTACAAGCTGGAGCCCATCTAACTCAAGTGGCTTATTGCCATTTGCTCTAACTCTATACCCTGGTTGCTTTGTATTATCTGGGGCAGGCCAGCTGGCTCAGCCTCCTCATGGAAATCAGCCTTCATTAGATGGAGCGCTAATGACTTAATTGATCGGCAAAGACCTAAGCTTGGTAGTGCCCCAGAGGAAAAGAGCCAGAAGCCTGGTCCATTTGAGTTCTGAGATCTCTGTAAATTCAACTAAATCTCTTTTTCTCCAGGGGCAGTTTAGCTTGAAAGGTCACAATGTACAAAACACTTTCCCTCTTAGTTCTCCTTTTACTCTTAGCCAAGCTTTCTTTTGTCCGAATGCATATTTTGGATTTGTTGCATAAATTCCCCAGACGGGAACAGGAAGCCTCCTCGGATTACATATGTATTTTACGCCAGGCTAAACACTGCTGCCCACTTTCTGTTGTAGTTTTCCCAGGAAATCAATGTGGAATTGCTCACTTATCTGTCCAAACGTCATTATTCATTAATGGGAAGAGAGGCTTGTTTCATACTTGGCATACCTCAAGACACTTGATAAAGGAAAAAGTTCGATTCTTGCTATATAGAGACAGGATTCTATACGATAAGACAAACTCAAAAGAAGAAAAAACTGGTAGAGGAAGGAGTAGGAAAAAGGAGTAGGAAAGGAAGCAGAATGAATGAACTAAGGTGTATGCACATGTCAGGGAACCAGCCCTTCTTACTGAGGATGCTGTGCTGCACCATCTTGCTTCGTAGCAGACCTTATTTCCCCGCCTCCTGAGAAAACACCTTTACCTCTCAGTCCTTTCAGGGTTCGCTCAGCTATCTTGGCCTGTCCTGCCCAAGGTCACTACCAACTCCTTTCCTGAAACAGTCTACATCCAGTGACTGATCACTGTAGGTGCGTAAAACCTGGCTTCTGCTCAGTTCCAAAGCACCACTCTAGCTCCAGCGTTCCTCGTGAAGCTGAAGGATTCTGCCCTCTGCCCTCTGCCCTCGGGTCTGCGGCAGTTCAACCTCTTGCTACACCCTGCCCTTCTTCCTTGTGCTGTTTTTAGGAGGTGCTGACACCAAGAGCACTCTCTAATAAACATGCAGCAGGCTGAACGTAGCCCTAGCGTCTCTTCTCGGGGAGACCATTTTGTACCAGAGGGGAATGATTGCAGGTGTTTTATATTTAACTCCCCCAATCCTCAGAGGCTCAACTAGACATGTTATTACTACTCTTTCTTTTGGAATGAGGAAACGAAGACGGAAGGAGTTTTAAATAATTCTCCTTAGGGTTCACAATGAACCTACTGTGGACCCGATTCGAACTTGCAAATATGAAACTAAAACTCACCAACAATCTGTAGGGCACATTGCAATATTGTAACGGCGAAGGAAGACGCATTCTAGATTCTGGAATCTGAAAGGTGTCCTGAGATCAATTCCCTGTGGATATGGAGGGACGTCTGTGCACTCACATGCATGCACACACACGCAAACATACATATGCATGTGTGTATTTTCGCTCTTTCTACTCTACTCCTTATTTGATCTTTCCAGATTCAGTCTTACAAGACAAACGTTTATTTAGGACAGGTTTCATGATGCACTATATTAATCTTTTATATTTGTTCTGTATTTTACATATTAATTTGCTGTGTTTATTACTTTATGATTGTGTATTGTCCTCCGGAGTATAACTATTAATTTATTATCATGATGATATTTTAGATTTTTAAGCAGCATTAAAGTCAGATATGTCCCTAGGTGTGCCAGTAGGACAGGTTTCAAAACTGACTAAATGGAAGGTCAAATTATTTTGTAGCATTTGCACCCGCAGACCTATGAGTCGGTGGCAAAAATGCTATCAGCAGAGCCATTAGTGCCATAGTAACCTCTGTCTTTGCACATGGGCAAATTACAGATTCGCACCCTTGCTCTGATTAGCTCCTGAAGTGCTGAACAAGAACTTGTAATTATGCGCCACAGCCCACTCCACTGACAGACTAACATTACAATTTGTATCCCAGCCCATAGAGCTGCAGAATGTAAAAGTACTATTGAATGAAATTAGTTCATTTGGATCCACTTGTATTAATGGAATGTGTCATTTATATTGCAGAACTGGTTTTGTCTTTTATTCACAGCTGTGTTCAGCCTCTGGTGCCGAGGACAGATTATTCCCTGGGTTTGTCAGACAGAACAATTGCTCTCTTGGAGCTCACAGCAAGTGCTGGTATTGTATTTGGAGAAATCTGAATTTCTGCCCCTATTATACCACTGGCTCTTTTGATAATACTGGGCAGCACTTCTCTTACTTAGATTCATGAAACAAACTAACAAAAAAATGTGTGAAGCACCTCTTCTATCAACCCTAGTGCAAATAAACACAGTATATTCCAAGGAGAGCATTAAATAGTGAGAGATCATCTTCTGATGTTGGCAACACCTGGAAAAATGCAATATATAAATTAATTGTGCTCCACTGACTTTTTTTCTCTGTACACCTTTCTTAAGTGTGTTATGCCCCACAGGTTGGTTACACAGGTGTCATGCTATGGAGAATAGGTTTTAGAGCTGTAATTTCCGATACGTGGGAGTTTCCTTTCTAGAGGAACAGATGAGAAAATGGAGGTGGACAAATGGAGATGTAGTGATAGTGATGAAAATGAAGGACTTGGGGACAACACGCACATGGACCAATATAAACATATCTATTCTACAATTCAATGTGGGATAATATTGTAACTCTGCTACAATCTTGCTACTGCGAACTACACTTGTTTGGCCAATTTGTCAATCTCAAAATCAATAAACTTCACTATGAAGAACAGTGCTTCAATTTGGAATAAATGTTCACTGTATGATTATAAAATGCCATTCTTTAATGTTTTTGAACTGAGGCATCAACATTGAGCCGTCACTTACATTAGTATAGTCCTTTTCTGTGCTTTTATAACAGTAATACTAGGTAACATTTCATAGAGTGCTTATGCTAGGCTGGGAACAGTGTTGTGAATTTTATGTGTCTTCTTGTAATGGTCACATCTGGAGTAGGTCTTATAATTACCTGCACTTTAGACATCAGGATACAGGAGATTAAACATATTAGAAAATTTCCCAAAGGAGGAGCATAAAATTTCCCTAAGCAGTCAAATGCTAGAGTCCACACACTTGCCAACAACTGTTGTCAGTGTTGCTAAGTTATAATTGGTTAAACTGTTCATTACAGAGTTCTCTACAAGTATTGTTTGCAAAACTGGCATAAAGGTGAAAATGTTGGTTTGATAATTTTCTTAAAGTAACTTATTTTAAGCTGGGAAAACTCAGTCAGTTGACTCAAGGTATCCATGACAGAGACAAAACAGGATTTGGAAGATGGTTGTAAAATATAGGTCAATTCATTATTGAGTTGATGGAAGGCATTAAACAATAGATAAGGACAAGTTTGCAAAGATTTCATAAGGGAGCTCAGGAGTCAGACTAAGGCAGGTAAGAGGCACAGATTAGAAATATAGTTATCTGGGGTGATTCATTCTAAGACTCCAACGGATACAAAAATCTTCTGATATTATGCTTCTTATACAAACTAGCATAGTATTTGCATAGAACCTAGGCCCATACTCTAAAGTGCATTAAATCACCTCTAGATTACTTTAAATACCTAACACCTCTAAATGCTACGTAGGTAGTGTTCGTACTGTATTATTTAGGAAATAATGACAAGAAAAAAATCTGTACACATTTGCTACAGACACGGTAAGCGTTTGTTTTAGACATTCTCTATCTGCAGCTGATTGAATCCATAGTTATAGAATCCATGGAAATAAAGTTGTAAATATAATCAGTAGGACAGTTACCCATTTCAAAGAAAACCTAGGCTAAGCAGTTTCAAACCACCAGCTCATGATGGACTCTGGCAGCCAGAGAGAGCTGGTGGGAATAGCATCACTTACAGATCCCACGGTGTTGCAGCTCCAAGGCACATGGACTACAGGACAACTGGGACTCAACCATGGCTGAGAACTAATCCCACTGTTGCCTGCTTGGCTCCCCTGTGCTCAGTGGAATGGGCCTTAGATGTGGACGTGAGAATGGCAATGCCTGTGGGTCTCTGTTTACATCTCTTGCAGTTGTTCCCAGTGTTTCCCTTGAAGTCTGCTGGGGAACTGAAGCTTCAGTATAACTTTTACATCACTCATCTCTAGACTTTTCCCCCCATTTGCCACGTTTCAGATGGAACCAGTTACCAAAAAAGGAAGAGCCCTACAGTGATCCTTTCTGCATTAGAGCTGATTTGTCTTCCCTGTTTGCCACTGCGTATGGTTCTTTCTCCTTTTTCTCTTTTAAATAGCATCATTAAGAATCACAAAATCTAGAACCAAATGCTCTTAAACTGTTAACACTGTTCCATGATCACCTCACTATTGAGCATGTCAGAATGACAGAGAGAGTCTTTTGCTCAGAAGCTGTGGTCTCTCTGGGAGCTTGTGCAGGGAACGTGATGAGACCGGGACAGCTTTCGCCCAGCTGGGGCTGAGTTACTTTTAACTACTTTCAGCCTCCCCAATGCCAGGCTGACTTGAGACAAGGCTAAGCAGAAACAGCTTTTAGTTCACAAAAGGCTTCAGCGATATACTGTAGGAAACTAGAGATGTCCCTCAGAGATTCATGATAGAATGCTTTCAGCAGTTAAAGCATCTGAGAGGCAGACTTCTGGGTATTTTAAAGATGCAAGTATCTCTCAAATCTACTCTCCTAGTTAGTTCTAGATAGCTACAACCCTAAAGAGTCATTTTGCTTATTTCTCACTTCTGAAAGACGACTATTTCAGCCCAGGGTTAAGCTGTCTTCTTTGCGGAACCTTCAGTTTCTTGGCTAATGTGAAGAGCATATATGTCCAACTATTACCCAATGGTGTGGTAAGGGTTTCAGAATGTTTGGATAGCACTCCCACACACACACACACACACACACACCATTACATTAGCCCTGCTCTATTTGATCCCTCATAGTGTCCTTTCCAGATACTCTTTTCATGAGCTCACCATCTTCCTTGCTTTCAGTAGTGCCCAGGCATAAATGTGTGTACATGGGCCTATCTCCCACTCAAGTGCATCAGTTGGTCCCTACTTGATTTTTTCAGTCAACTTAAAAGTCAACTCATCCCACCTCCCAAAAACCAGGTCCCCCTGCCTTGAGAGACCTTTTAGAAAATGCTGCCATTTGATTTGGATTTGGACAGGCCCAAATCTATGAATTGATTTGGTCAATGCAACTGGATATAAGACTCGCTGAGGATTTGTGTATAGGCACTTGTTCCCCACACCTCTGAGCACCAAGCTTGGTGATAGGAACAAGTGGGTAAAGACCTGCTAGAGAGCTGACAGCCTGAGCTGCTGTGTAGTAGGGTCTTACCATGAATTTTTTCATCTTCTTTCTTTCTTGAAGATAATATTTCTCCATTTTGTTTTCCAAAACTTTCAGCCCACTGGTAGAGTAGAATCTGTGTCCCAATTTTACCAGTTTTTAAAATTTGAAATAATATTATTTATTATATTTCTCTTTTAAAAATTTTATTTTTAACTCACAAATATTATGGCATATATTTAAGTGTACATTATGATCTTTTTCTATATATTTACTTAGTGAAATGATTATATCAAGCTAACAAATCTATAACCTGAAATTATTTCAAATCTATTCTTCTAGTAATTTTGAAACATACAATGTATTATTATTTAGTGCAGTCACCTTTGTGTTCTTGATTTGGGGCCATTTCTCCAGAGAAGGAATTTAATTCTCTCAAAATTTAATCAAGCAAACAATGGATCTAATGGGCAGAACACTGAGCTGAGAATAAAACAGGACGCTGCTTTTTTCTTCCTTTTTGACTAAAATGACAAATAGTAATAGGTGTGTTTCCTGAAAAAGGGGTTATTATTTTATAAAGAAACTGCTATGATTCAGTTTCAAAAAAGATATCCCCAAATGGCCATAAGGCTGTAGTCAGTGGAAGTCATAGGATCCTGAAAAGCAGAAAGGCAATAATGACTATGATAATAGCTATAATTTACTGAAGGAACACGAGGTACCAAGTCCAGTGTTAAATATTTCACATACATTACTTAATTTACTCCTGTTGGCAGCCATATGAGTTAGATGAGATTCGTTCCCTTTAATAAATTTAAAACCTAGACTACGGATAGCTTTGCTGTTTGGCTCAAGGTTATAAAGTTTGTAAGTGGCACAGACCAAAACAGAGCTTGAGTATAGATGACTGCAAATCCAGGGCTCTTAATGATGCCCTCAGACATAGTCATGACAAGGTATTTGCTCACCCCAATACTGTGACAAAAGAAAAACAGATGCACAAGTCTCTGAGTTGGAATCAAGCTGAATGTGCATGAACCTAGGCAAGTCCACAGGCAACAAACCTCTTTCAAGCAAAGAGGTGCTTCATTTTTAACTTTACCTACTTCTATCTTTATGACTGCCAGCCCCTGTTAGGGAACGCAAATCAGGGTGCATCCTTCAGATGGAAGTAGCTCTCTATCCTAAAGATGCAGACTACCCTGTGGTTCCATTTGGGCTCTGGCTGAATCAAGAAGAGCGAGGATGGCCAGAGTGACAGGAAATGTCCAGTTAGGGTATGCACACTGAGGCTCTGCCTCCTCACCATTTGTAGCACTTGGAAATCTCGATCTCTCTGTTTTTATTTTGTCGAAAGAAAATAGGCATTTGTATTCTGAGAAACCTTATCTTCTCCTTGTTAACCCTCTGCAAGGAGGACTACTTCCCACCTCACAGATTTGTTTTATTTGTGTATTAGTTCTATGTTGTTTAAAAATAACACTAAGCACATAGTTGCAAAGCAGAACTGAGAGTTCCTTTGTACCTTTCACCAACTCACTAGTTTTAAGTCTTGCCAAATCATAAGAACTATTTGAAACTTGAAGATGGATGGGCTAATCTAAGAGTGAATGTCCTGACAAGAACAGATGATTCCACTGAAGTCTCTTTTGCTCTTTTCTCCTATAGCCCAGTGCCATTTTTCCTTCCAGCATAGCTTTGATGTTAAAGGTCTAGGACTGTAGGAATGGTTATCCTTGTATTTTTAGCTGCCCATAGAGCCAGAAAATATCTTCAGAATTTGATTTCCCTTTTTAGAAATGTGACTCTGTCTATTAAAATCATTATATCTTTTTGTTTGATGCCTTGAACCTTTATATCTGTGGGACTATATTACAGATATCCCAGTTGAATTAACCACAGAAATTCACTGTTGGAATTTCAAAGGCAAGGGTTGGGGTAGCAAGGAAAGCTCCTCCTATAGCTGACATATAAATAAAAAGCACAGTTTCTCTCATACTTTGTATTTTCTGGAGGTCTCACTGATAAAAGAAAAGGCTAGGAAATTTAGGAATGATTAATATGCTCTCCACAGCAAATCAGATATTCAGACTAGAGTTTCATTGTAGAGCTCTCCCTTAGATTTTCCCCTAGAAGAAATGTGATGAGGTTGTTTTCAAAGACAACAGGAAATAAGAAGAAAATGGCAAGTAAGATACCTATTTGAGAGAGAGAGAGTGAGAGAGAGAGAACTAGATGCTACCTAAATTCCCTAGAAAACTAAGATGAAAAGGGAGATTAAAAAGATAGAAGTTTAAAATAAACAGATTTGAAAAAAAAAACCCACACTTTAATGAAGTTCTTGTGACAGTCCTGTGAAAGGCTGCAACAAGTTCAAAGAGCCTCATCTTACTCTGGATCCAGTTTGAATGACAACCATGTGAATTACCATTGGTACCCTTATGTTTGAAGCTTAGCAAATACAGTTCCTGAACACTTGCTTTGCCATGTCATTACTTGTTCTTAGTTAATGAGGGCCACTTTTCTCTTGAGATCTTTAATAGCCCTCTAGAATTTTGAGTAAAGTGGTATGTTCAGATAAAGTGGTATTTCACTGGAAAAATTCCTATTTTTGTTCTGTCATTTATTGTGGTAGACAAGTTCCAACTCTGTTTGGGGGCATTTATTTCTAATTGCAGCCCCTTTATCATGTGCGTAGATGAGACCTGTAAGCTGCTTATAACCAATATCAGAAAGGTATTGGGAAGTTATCCTGTGATTACCTTTTACTATGTAAGACTCTGTCTTGATAGGAGTCTTGATTTAAAGTTTCCTTTGCTGCCTTTGGAAAAACAGCAAGATGCTGTGAATGCTCAATTTTTCAAAGAACCAAGCTGCCACAGGAAATAAAATTTACCAGCACTTCAAATGAACATGAAGGACACCCTTCCCCAGTTGACTCCCCAGGTAAGAATAGTCTTCACTGGTGTTTTTATTACCAACATTTTGGAGTACCTCACCACTCCATGCCCAGTGCCTTGACCCAAAGAAACCATGAGAAAGAAAAATGTGTTGCTTTATAGCACTATACTTTATACACTTGTTATACAACAATAGGAACCTAATACACACACAGTACTATGTGCCCTGTCTATCCGGACCCTGTGTTATATGCAATGAGGCATAAGAAAGTAATATGAAATATCTTCCCAGACATCATTTACAATGTGTTAGGAAGCACAGAATACAAACTCGGAAGGACTTAAAAAACTATGTAAGGTAATATATAAAAGATAGCTGTGTTTTCTTATTGCTGAGCACACTTTAGACTGCATTTCCTAGGTTTCAGTCAAGCAGGTGTCCATGTGGTTTATGAAATGTGAATTAATTAATGTGGACTAATTCCATGCTTAGCCCATAAAATCCCTTTTATGTTCTCTCCAAATCCAGCAGTTGAAAGGCCTTGGAGGTGAGGGCATCTCTATTTGACCAAATCCCCAAATGACAGGGCTGCCCAGACTCTCTGACAGAGGCCTCACCACCAGAAGCCACACTGGATCATACATGTGAAGAAGATAAACTTCAGTTTTTTTTAAGGAATTATATTTGGGCATCTATTTGTTCAGTAGAAATTCCTATTTTTCATGCCATCTTTTTAATATGATTGGGTATTTCAAAGTGAACTAAATATTATGAATATTAACAAATCAAAAAGATGATAATTTTAGTTTACACTTTCAAATTCCCAAGACACAGTTATGTCCTACATAATAGGTGGGAGAAGGAGCAGGCTATTCACCCTTTTGAGAATTCCTGACTTGTAAATCAAACCATCATTCTCCATTTAAAGCATTTTCGTTTCATAATGAATTGTCCTTTTTTGTAATGATCGTCTATAAAATTGAATTTTATATATGCAAAGGAGTTAAATGGTCTGAGGACAGCACAAAAAGGGAAAGCCAAAGACTGAAAAGTTCAAGGATTCTGAATCCTACCTGTTGTGCTATGGTGTAATGAACTGATGATTCGGCGGTTTGGTTTATCTTGGTAGTCTTTTTGAGAAATATAAGTTTCTAATCTGGTTTGGAGTAGATAAAACTATGTGATCTGTTGTAGGCAAACTGAGCATTCCTTTTGGACTATTAAGAACAGCTACTCAGAGAATAGCAATCTAGCTCGGATGAATGTCATGGGTAATATTAAGGAGTAAGGAGCACTGCGGTGAATGAGCCCAGTTGTCTTCAAAGCTTAGAGGTTTGGTCCTTAGCTAATAGAGGAATCTGTTCAGAATCTCTCCAGAGAACTAACATAGAGATAACACAGTTTAGAATAACTGATGGAGCACTGCACCTGGTAGGAGGGTACACTGTAGCAGAAGTACGCAGAAGATGGATCAACCAAGACTCTTAGAGAATTTTGAAAACCAGATGAAAAACAAATTTGAAAAACGAGATTTCAGATTAGATTAATAGTTACGGAAATGGTAGCTTCATATTCAAAACAGGAACAGAAAAATATGCTAATATTACACACTATAATGGATTTTTAAAATAAAGCCCCTTTTTTCTCAGATTGGACCAAAACGAGAACAAAGAAAAGAAAAGGAGAACACAGGCCTCCCTGAGAGGTCCTAGGTGTAGGCAAGTAGGTGGACTGAGGGACTCATCATTTCTTTCAGCCATACTGACTATGTCCTATGTCTCAGGTCATCTATGAGGCACTGCAAATTTAAAGAGGACTAAAACTTTGTTCACTGCTTGAAGATGTCCCCACTGAGTAAGCTAGAGTGGTGGGTAGCTGTCATAGGGATATCAGGAAAGCGTTGTGAGAGAACGGAAGGCAGAAAATCTGACTTTGCTCACCAGAATCTGGGAAGGGTATCAGAGCAGGTGACATTTCTATTAGGTTTAAAGCACCCGTCTAAAATTTCCACATGAAAGAGAAAGGGAAGAGCATTATTTCTGGCCAAGAAACAGCAGTCTGAAATGGGGAAGGGGAAGGGTAGGGAGAAGGAGTAGGAGAGGGAGAGGGAGAGAGACTCCTTCCAGGTTCTGTTTTGTTTCCCTAACGACAAAGATTCTTTCTTAGAACTGCAACTACCAATATAAAAAGGAGTGTCAAAGTGTTTGTAAATGCAAACGAGACTCAAATAGTAGAAGTGCTTCACACTAAGACTCTATCCACTCTGCACTTGACAGGACAATATCGCCTTACCATTTGAGCATCCAGAATATTTTGGCTGAAAGGATTTAAAAGACAGCTTTACCTCCAAACTCCAAATAGACCCTTTTCCTGTTGTTTTCTCACTGCTGAGGTGCCAACTTCCTGAGTTGACCAAGACAGGTAGAGTTGCTGGATAGCTATCATTTATCAAATACACAAGGATCAGGTCTCACAGAGAAGGACAAAGAGCAACAATATACTTCCTTTCACAGCCCTCTTTTCTCAGAATCCCTGACTATAAGAAATCTGATATTTATTTGAAGATCACCTTTTAGTCCTGTACCTTTCCAACTTTAAAGTGTTTTCTCCAAATGTCTTCTTAATGAAACTTCAACATACCAATCAGATAAAAATAGTTGGCCCTCCTAACCAACCTGCATCCCCATCATAGTGGGACTCAATTAAACTCTGGTCCCAGAAATCAGCCTGGGAGTCACTGACTAGTCCTAATATGCTTTTTCCTAAAGAAGAAGCTGAGACTCAAAGAAGCAGCTGTTTAGTTATAGGAAACACAGAATGGTATCATGGAGAAAATATTAGAATTAGGAGACTTAGTCAATCTCCTCCTCTAATTGACAGTTTGACTTTGGGAAGTCTATTTTTACAGGCAACAGGCTGCAATGGATGTCCTTCCAATGCCCCTTCTCTTTATATTTTAATAATCTATTACCTTTTCTAATCTGTGGTATATTGGTCAGCTTTTCTGTAGCTGAGGAAAAGAAATACCCGACACCCACAACAGTGGAAAACAGCTTTATTGTGGCTCATAGTTTCAGAGGTTTCAGTCTATGGTCAACTGACTTTAAGGCAGAAACATTACAGCAAAAGGATATGGTGGAGGAAAACACTCAACTCATAGTGGCTAAAAAGCAGACCACAGGGGAAGATCCTAGAAGCAGGGCCTGGGGACTAATTATATATAATTCCCAAGGTCATGTCTCTATGACCCACTTGCTCTAAATAAGTCCCATCTCCTGACTGCCCACTCAGCCAATAACATATCAATGGGTTAACCCATTGGTGATGTTAGAACTTTCATAATCCAGTCACCTCTCCATAAGCCCCTTAGTAGGGTCAAATTGACAATTTATATTAACCAGCATGCTCAGAGTTCATCACAGTGGCTATTACCAAAAAAAAACACTCTAATGCTTCAGGAACAAAGCTAGTAAAACTTAGCTGGTGAAGTAGTTCTGTTGACAAATGTCAGATGGCCAATGCACACTTCATAACATCAACAGAGAGGAGAATGTACTGGAGGGCTCATTCATCAACGTAGTATTAGAAACGGATCTTCTTCCTAGCAGAATGCATCACATACATCTCCATCTCTCATCACACAGGTAGTAGACAGAGGGAAAATTCAGTGTGCAAGACATTCTGAGAAGTTTAATCATAATTTAATCACAGAAAGAGACCCAGGCTTTCCCCCAGTATGGAAAGTGTCAGGTAGACATATAAACACCTTACCAAATTAGTATCAGTTCCTCAGACTGTCCAAAGATTTGATTACCTGAGAAACTTGTTAAATATATAAATGTCTTGGGGTGTTGGACCTTTCAGTCAGTAAGTCTGGGGGATATGATTATCAAGTGACAGAGGCACCTATGGGAAACACTGCTGATAGAAATTCTATCTCCCACTATTCAGGAGAGGAAAAAAGGACAATACATCTCACGTATCACCCATTGCTGTCCATCGAAGCTGTAGTTGTTGCCAGCAGATACTGGAAAAGTGCCAATAACTTTGTCTAAAGTTATATTAAGTTTCCTTTTGTAACTGATGTTCACAGATGGTATATATTTTGTTCTAGGATCTATGTACTTTTAATATCATCTCTGCCATTTGACTGCATCTGATTGACCTCACTGCAACCCACAGAAGAGGCAGATTTAGAAGCAAACCAGTCTGACAGGGAAATGGCCCAATTATGCCGAGCCTTGAAGTTCTCTTAGCAAAGCAGATGCATGCAGTATGCTAAGACACAAAGAGAAATGGAAGGCCCTGGGAGAGTGTCTTTATTTGGGAAAGATAAAAGGACAGCAATTATTCTAATCATCAATGGAGAGAGCATGGTAATGCTTCTTATGATTGCTGAGTGATGCATGAAGTCAATAATTTTAACTGGCCTTTAAAAATTATTTTAGAAGGGAAGCTAATTTTGCTTATTATCCCTTGGGCCAGTGAAAAGTATTTATCACTCTCCCATTAGACAGCAGCCAGGGCAGTCTGTTTCCACAACCCTGGCTCAAGATGGAGAAGATCAGGGGTTTTTAGAAACCCATGTCTGATTTCCAATAATAACTATTTTAGTTGGGTGAATGGTTATTAGCCTCTCTGTTGATTCGTCCAACAACTTTCTCTCCCTTTCATATGTTAAAACTCAGATTTGGGAAAACATACCAGAAGAGAAATCTATGATGACTTCAGCATGGATGCTCATAAACTAACTTTCCAGTAATCAGAAACAAGAGAAACTTTCTCTGTATTCTTAAACTGATATGCACAGGAGTAGATATATAATCTTTACTAAAAAACAAACTAATTTTTACCTTGTATTATTTGCTTTTTACCTGACTCACCCTCCAATATATACACACAAATGCACATACACACATACAGCTTGGCTAAGATAACTGTTAGAAGACTGAGCACAGGGTCCTGACATAGTATGTACTTTGTGAAAAATGAAGGAAGGAAAGAAGGAAGGGAGGGAGGCAGGGAGGGAGAAAGAAAGAAAGGGAGGAAGGAACGGTGAGAGGCAGGGAAGGAAGAGGGAAGGAGCACTAAAGTAAGGGAGGATGGGATCAATTAGGGGAGCTGGGATGCTGGGAGACAGGTGATCAAGATTATACTGATATACTGATATGTACATGTGATCTCTGTCCACTTCTCCCCTGAAGAGTCATTTGAATGCTTTACTCCTTCATTTAGTGACTACTTCTGAAGCATTTACTGCAAGTCAGGCACTATTCCATGTGCTGAGGACGCAGCAGTGATTTAGACGTCACACTGCCTTTCCACCTGGTGCTTTCACTTACACAAGGCAGATATTAAACATGTAAACCTGTGACGCCTATAGGCTATCACTGGAAGGAATGAAGTCATGTGGGCTAGGCTAATTGGTGGGGAGTGACGGGAAGCTTTCTGAGTGAGGATGATCAGAACAGTCATTCTGAGGCAGTGAGCTCTGAGCTGATAACTCAGAAAGAAAAAAGAAAACAACAACAGCAACAAGAAAAATACACCCATGATGCTGAAGGGAGAAGCCTCACAGACAAGGGAGCAGCCCAGAGCTGGAACAAGCCTGGCTGTCTGATAAGCAGTCCTAAGTATGGTGGCTGTAAAGAAGAACGGAGGATGAGGTCTGAGAGTACAGAGGGGTCAGGTAATGAGGAGTCTTCCAGGGCACACTAATGTACTCTTACTTCCGCGGTAGTGCAGTGTAAAGCTACGCGGAGATTTTAATGGTGCAGTGTAGGGTAGTAATAATTTTAAAAATATTTTGTCTGTCTTGAAAAGAGACTGGCAGGGAGCGGGGAGTCAGACAAGAGCGGAAGCGATGACATCAGCTTGACCGTGCCTGCAGGTGTCTTGACGCTGTCTCTAGTTGAGAGATGGCTTAGGTGGCATCCAGTGGGCGGAACTGGGAAGCTCAGTGGTCAGAAATGGTGAGAAGGACTCTGATTTGGGTTTCCGCAGGTAGACTCAATAAGGCTTCCAATGGATACGTTATGGGCACGCGGACAGAGAGGAATGAATCCTAAGTCTGGGCTGGCACCGCTAGGTAGAGGTTAGATTTATTGAGATGGGAACCCTGTACAAAGAGCAAGTTGAAAGTTGAGAGTTCCATTTTGGAGAGGCTGCTTTTCAGAAAAGATGCCCACCAGGTTTGCTCCGGGGGGCTGCCCATACAGTCCATCCCATATGTGCCTCTGTTCTCAGGTGAGTGGTCAGTGTGGGTGAGTGAGGAGGGCTGAATGGACATTCTATGGACAACGCTTTCCCACAGGACCTTAATAACAGCATCTCACATTGTATGGAAACCTAACGTAAAACAATAATGCTGAGTTAGCACATACTCTGAAGGAGTAGGTTCCCAACATAATTTAACAGTTAATTTTTTGACTTTTTTCTATTTTCAGTCTTTCGCAGATAGAAAATTACCACATACTCATGATAGACACTTGGCAAATACATTTTCCTAAAAGCTCATAATTCCAACACTCAGACATAAGCATTTTAACATTTTGACATATTTCTGTTCTTTAAATTTATTAAATCAAATGGTGCTGACACCTTTATGTATCAGGCACTCTCCCAGGCACTGAAAATACAGGGAACAGCAATACAAAAAAAAAAAAAAAA
>NW_022900933.1:21064706-21068469 GCF_012274545.1 Fukomys damarensis | reverse complement strand
AAAAAAAAAAAAAAAAAAAAAAAAAAAAATGTACTGTCCCCTGGGAATCTCTGCTCTAGTATGAGAACACAGATAACACACTTCCACACTAGTAAACATTTAATCTGTAAGGTGATGTTAAAATCTTCGATGGAAAGTAAGGCAGGGTGATGGAGGAAGATTGTGGTTAAGTAGGATGGGAAATAGGATGAATTAGGGAAGTCCTTAAATAGGTGACATTTGGAGAGAGGTAAGACAGGTTTGAGTGTATAAGTCATGAAAAAGGACACCTGGATGGGGATCTAAAGACCTAGAGGAAGGGAAAATTGACTTGTTTTTATAATAGCTAAGAGCTTAGAAGGACTAAGGTAGAGCTAGCAAGGGAGTTAGGACAGCAATCACCTGCAGCAGTATGGGTAAGGATGGCCACTGTACTTCTGCCTCTTCTTGAAGACTCGGATGAGAGATCAGGGCTCAAGATCTTGTCCCAGATTGCCTGTTTAAGCCACCTTTGGCACTCATGACTTTGTACAGACTTTGATAAATTACTTCACTATACCAGTCCTGTTAATTCACCTGTCAGAGCCCCTACTTTGTGAAGTTATTGTAGTGAACCGATACATAGATTAACGCAAGCACCATGTTTAGATTAATACATGCAACCTGGAAAGGGCTCAGTTACTATCAGCTCTTACCATTGCCATGTTATGGTCATGTAAAATCCCTGTAACTCTTGGAGGTTTCATCTGCTATGGGGTCTGCCAAGGTTTGGTGTGTAAGAAATGATAGCTGAACTCATTTGAATTCCACTCAGTCAATCCAATAAAGAGATTTACTAACACAGTTTTACCCCTAATTTTAACTCACTCTGAAATCAACATTTAGATTAAGGAACACTGCTCATTAGGCCCATCAATCTAAGCACAGTATAATTATAGCCAAGGCTGTTACATCCATGTTCTGGAATTGGGGCTTCCTCTCCACTAGCACTTTCCCAAATTCTCACAATGATCACTGATGTTCATAATGACAGCCCCGAGATAGTGTAAATCTTTCTGAATCACTAAGAATGATTATACTGTCTTCTTTCTAGCTGAGAGCATTTCACTGTATTCTTAGTATTTGAAAAGATGTAATCCCTGGATGTTATCCATGGGGGATCTCTTTTCACTAGAGACCAGATTGCATTTTTAAAATACATCAACCTTTGATCAGATTAGATTAGAAAACTGCAAAGTGGACAACCGAGGGTTTGTAGCTCACTGATGATGCTCACATGTGCATGAAACCCAATTATGTCAAAGTAGGTCTTTAAGGAGAAGAATTATCTGAAATTTTTCCTCTACTTTTCTCAGTCAAAAGCTCTACAAATTCAGTCCCCTCAATACTCCTCCTCCCAGACTAGACCATTTTGAATATCATTTCACATACCTCTTAATCCCCAAAATTGGTACCAAGTTTTAAAATTCCAACACTGCTTCATGATTTTCCTCAATTTGAGTTTATATGTAATTTCTTTCACTTTAGTATTTCACTGATGGAGATGCTACCATTTAATGATACAATAAGTACTATCAGCACTTATCACTGTGTTTATGGTGCTTTGTCCACATTATAATTTAATCTGGGATAGGGATGGAAAACGCCATCATTGTAAGGTCTTCATAAATTATCTTAATTACCAAATATAATATCTGAATGGAAAAGATTTTGGAAGAATACTCTGAATTACTAGCTGTATAACTATAGGCAATTTTCATAACTCCTGTGTGTTTTAGTATTATCATCTGTAAAATGGTAATCGTCCTACTTAACTGGGTTTGAAGGATTAAATGTACAATGCTTAAAACAGTGCCTGGCACGTAATGAGCACTTAACAAGTTTTAGCCATTAGTCATACCACTTGCCTCGCAATTTACATATTTTAACTGAGATGGATGGTATTTTGAATTTGTGTTATTAAATAATTAAAATTCTGAATGCTATAAGATGTGGAATTAACAAATAAACAAGGACAACAATAACGAGTTCCAAATTTCAGCTGCCGCACACATTCCTGCTCCTGCATCAAGAACCTGAATTCATAACTCTTGCACCTCATGCCATCGTTGTGCATAAAGGGTAAAGAAGGTGAAGAGGCCATTCCAATCTTTTCCAACTCCTTTATCTTGCAGGGGAGGTATTGTTTCCCTTGCCTTAGTGGGTCCAATCTCAGTTGCTTGATAACAAAGCTGATTATCAAAGGCAAGCTTGGCCTCCATACAGGCATCCATACAGGTTACACCCTGGCTTTCCATCCTTAGGAATGAGCACTGGCTACCGTATCAGCTTGCAGATTCTCAAATAACAAGCCCAGGGTGAAAGGATGCCAGTGAGAGCGAGACTAAAGCACAGCCCCTTTTAAATGTTCTTTGTGGCAAAAACAAAAATAAACAAAGCAAATGCAGAAATGCTATCTCACCAAGTCTCCAAACCCATCTTAGGCCTTATCACTGGATCCACAGGTATCAACAGCAGTGCCTGGAACACTTTACAGTGTGTCTGTAAGTGGATAATGCCTGTATTATCATTTTTTCCCCAGTTTTGTCTCCCATAGCCACACCAGATGGTTGACCAGAGCAGCGTACATTCATGAACTCGTCCAATGCCTGTAACCAACAGAAACAGTTTCCACACACCTGTACATGTGCTGCAACTCTCAGGACTTTGCTGCACTGTTGAGAACAAACCAGCCTTTCCTATTCTAGTCTCACCTTCCAACACTTCACCTTCATTGTCCAGGTTTGAATTTTACATCAGGGAACTCCTTGGAAAATGTAAACCAGGGATCATTATATTACATAATACAAAGAAACCACCATCAAGCAACTCTAGAGCCAACTTATTAACTCAAGCATGAGGCAGAATCCAGGAATCTATGTCAGATTTCTTCACTCATTTGTTTAATGGTAAGCAATAGTCATAATAGGAACTTATGTGCTGTACATATCATGTGCCAGATACTGTTCTAAATGTTTTTCATTCATGTACTTATTTTAATCTTTCTTGACTCCCATTTTGCAAATTTTGAAATTAAGGTCCAAGGATGTAAACTGACTTCCTTTCTGTCATACAACTAGAGAGAAAATTCAAAACCTCTCAGTTAGACTCCAGTGTCTGCCTTTTTAATGACCACCACTCAGTGTACAGTTAATGAGAAGATAATTCAGTGGTGCCAGAATAGTGCTCTTATACATTCTCTGGTTTTGAGAGGAACATGTCACCAACATGTGACCTGCAACATACCTGAACTCATGAACAATGGCAAAACCTTTAAGGCATGAAATAGCACAGGAAGTGAATGATGTCCAAGTTCAATGGAGAAGGATATGGTAGGAAACATGGTGTTAATCTAACAAATACACTTTGGGATAATTCTTTCAAATTACAAAGTATTTGTGGACTCTGACAGATTAGAAAATATTAACGAACCAAGAAATGAAATGTCACATGAAATGTGACATCTGGATTGAATCCAAGAACATTAAAATATTTTATGGGAAAACTAGGAAAAACTGAGTAAAGTCTACAGTTAATAGTCTTAAATTATATATAAGTTGGCTTTTCAAAATGGTGGTGGCTCATACCTGTAATCCCAGCACTCTGGAAGGCAGAGGCAGGAAAATTGGAAAGTTGAGCTCAGCCCGGGTAACTTAGCAAGACCTTATTTCAAAAGAATGACAAAGAATTTGGAATGCAACTCAGTGTGAATGCCCTGGGTTCAATTCTTAGTAACACACACACA
>NW_022900933.1:21057374-21064576 GCF_012274545.1 Fukomys damarensis | reverse complement strand
ACACACACACACACACACACACACACACACACACACACACACACAATGTAATTAGAAAGGCTGGGTAAATGGAATAAGGAAACTCTCTATATGGTCCTTATGAAGTTTCTATAAATTCACATTATTTCAAAGTAAAAATTTTCAAAACAAATTTTAAAGTAAAATGTATTTTAGACTATATATGTAAACCATCCCTGCATTAAAGGCACCACTTCATTCTTTACTGTTTTCTAAATACTTGATTAGTTTCAGTCCATATCTTTCAACTATGACCCTTTTCTTCCTTTGCATTAAAGACTTATCCTAACTATGATTCATGCAAAGCCTGTAAGAGAGCTGGCTTCAGAGTGGAACCATTTAATGAAACTGTAACTCACTTCTCACTTCTCTTGTTTTCTGTATATAGTGTTTTCATGTTTCTAGGAGATTATTTGAAATTTTTGACATAATAGAAATAGTGTACTTAAAGCATCCAACCCTAAACATAGTCATTTCTCAGATGAAACAGAAAAGTTAATGAGGACAGCAGAACCCATCAGGGAAAGAGGGTGGTTATTCATTTCTAAAGTCAGAGCACAAATCTCTTGATGCCGGCAATTGCTTTGTTTTAATAATCTATATTTTTAGGTAAAATATTTCAGGCTAATATATAGTCAGATCTCAAAAAAACTGATGCGAATCACTATCAGGTACCAATTATGCATTTAATACATAGTTGTTCAGTTTGCAATTAGATTATATATTTTTACATGCTCATTTGAGAATCATTTATTTCACGTGTACTGTGTGTAAAAAGGATGGAATAGGGCTAGGACTCTGTATTTGAGGAGACTGTTGTCCGGAGGAGGATGTGGCTGTGGAAACAGATAACACTTAGTGATCCTAGTATGCCCAGTTTTTGTCACTCAATTCTATAAGCAATTTAAACAATATTCATAAGCACCTTATGAACAATTTTGTTTACTTGCTTTACAATTTCAAATTTAGTAGTGACATATGAAATAACTCACTCAAGCCATTGTAAATTTCAAAGAATAAGGAATCTTTGAGTGTACATCCTAAATTGTCTTTTGATGTATTACTGATGAATGAAACACTTTATTGTCCAAGAAAGCACAGAATATCATAGAATAAAATCTATAGTAATACATTCCATGATAGAGTGTGTTTCAGGCTTTGTTTGTAAAGTAGCTTCATGACAATTTCAATCACTATTTTTTTCTCACTAAATATTTTATTCTTTTCTATCTGTACACTTATCCTGGAAGGCAAACTTATTTGATCACATGTTTCTGGATTCTTTCCTAATAGCACATTTTAACACAGATCTCTCAATAGGACATTGTAAACACTATCACTCTATCTATTTTCATAGGCACTGTTCTGGGCTAAAGACCTTCTGTAAATCTCCAAATTCATTCTGAATATGTGGCTTTTAAGCCTTCAGATTCTATTTTCTTGATCTGAATTGTGTGTTGTACTCATTAATTACCTTTTGTGGAAGGAAAAAAAAAATCTCTCTCAATTTCCCTAAAGCCTCAGCCCTTTCTTAGAATTCAACAAGAAAAGCAATTATCTTTGTGTGTGCTATTGATCTGTCTGGACATTGCCTCCCAGTGGACCGTTCATTTAGTACTGGAATTTAAAAATCCTCACAAATCCAAACTCAGCGTCACCATCTAAATTAATGGCCATACCTCAACTCCTGGCACCCACCCTATCACTGATCAGGTTCACTGTCACCGTGAGTTCTCACACTAGCAGTTAATTGTGAAGCAAAGATTGTTGCTACTCACGTTGGACATGTTTTTGACATTTCTTCATTAAGCACCATTTAAACCCCTAAATTTAAATACTAGCCAACAAATCTCCAATACTAAAAGCACGCTCTTTGGGAAGAAACTTGGGAAATTATTCAAAGGTGCATGATAGAATCAGCTATGTAAAAGCATTTCCAGTATTTAACTGATGAAAGTGAGATAGGAGTATCTGCCCACAGAACACCAAAAATAGTCTTCTGAAACTTCACATACCTCGTCGTTTTAATAAGATTTTTTTGAAAGATTCATTGATAAATTATACATTACCATTTAAAGTGAACATCTTGAAAAGTCACTTGTAAAAAACAGACAGCATTAAAGAATAGAGACTAACAAATTCAAATGTTATTTTCCTTGATTTACTGATGCACAGAATTATGTTTAGGGTGACATTTTTTAAAGCAAATCAACCAGCTTATCTTGTTATTAATATGCAGGCTGTAATTTTTAAGAATTAATTTTATTGGTACATTTAATGTATACAATATAATATCATTTATTGTTGGAAATTTGTATCTTTACATAATCAATCTTGGTTCTTATTTTTCCCCATTCCCCTGCCCCCCTTCAACTCCTCCCTCCCTCTCTATCTACAAAGTCTTTGTTTCCATTATTTTTCATTTTCTTATATTAATTCCATCTTTTGGAATTAAGTATGCAGCAGCTAAAGACCTGAAACTCTTCATACTCTGAATTGGCCAAGCCAATTCACAATAGCAAAAGAAAAAAAAAATGAAGATGCTCACTGTTATTGGTTCAGGTCACAGTTATGACCTTATTGGTTATGTCTACTGGACACTGATTGTCTCTTGATACAGACATCTATAACTTTAAATGATTAAAAATGGTAAAGATTTTGGATATGCTTGCTTCGGTAACACATATACTAAAAATGGTAAAAATTTTGGAAAAATCAATATCTGAACAGAATAAAATCCTACTTAATGCTTAAATATATTATTTAACTGAAGTTACTATTTACTTAGAACAAAATAAATTACTTTGCTTAAATCACATATTCTGCTTAAAATATTGTATCTTTTCTGTCTTACTAACTGGCATATGGACACCCATTTCTCCCTTTCTCTCTCTCTCTCTCTCTCTCTCTCTCTCTCTCTCTTGAGAAAATTCCTGTCTTTACACAGGGCATTAATGCTTCTTTGGGGGAAAAAAAACTGAGGTTCTTCTAGAAGGATATAAGTCTCAAGACATTACCAAGTGAGCACTAACAGTTTCCCCTAAAGACTGCCACTGGCTGCCTCTCTTGCTTAGAAAGAGAGGAACCATTCATGCACAGGAATGGAAAAGCTGATCAAATAATCTCGTGGTTTCTTCTTTCCATCTTGTGCTTCGGTGGCCAGTATACCATGAGTGTGCCCCTGAGTAGAAGAATGGAGGCTGAGTGATTCAAGGAGCAGATTGTGTAGACACTAGAAAAATCCTAGGCAGGAGAAAGAAATTGACTCAGCTTTGGTTCTAACCACCCCTGGATTTTAAATTATATCTCAGCTATTTGCAAACTGGGAGGAACTTGGCAAGTCACTTAACTTCTCTGAGTTTTGGGTCCTCATTTGAGAAATGCATTTAATATTGTCTACCTTTAGATCACCGAAGAGAATCGCAGGAAAATAAAAAACAAAAAGACACACTCAAATAAATATATATCCCTTGCCACTCAGATGTTGCTTAATAAATAATAGGCGTTTTATCAAGAAAATAGCTAGTGTGATAAAAAGATGCTTTTATACTTATGAAATCTTCAAATTGGGCTTGTAAATCACTTGAGACATTCTCATAAAAGGGAAATTTATGGATACTGGAAGACATGTATAATTGCATCTTGTGAAGGGTTTTCTTTCCTGCCCCCTTCCAACCTAACCTCCATTTATATTTCACTTGTTTTCACAGTCATGATTGTTGATGTTAATCATGTAAAATGTAATGTGATGATTACACTTGAATAGATTGATAAATGCCTGGGAAATTAGTACACTTTGGGTAGTGTCTAAGACAGTGTTTCCAGAGATGACTGGCACATGGGGCAGCAAAACCAGGGGAGAACCCATCCCAAAGGTGGATTCATGAATGGGAGAAAAGCATAAGAAAGGAGAAACCTGCCACATTCTTACCCTTTCTGCTTTCTTGCCACCATCAGGTAAGCAGATTTCTTCATCAATACCTTTTATCATTGTTTCTGTCTCACCTCAGGATTGAAAGCAATGGAACCAGCTGACCATGGACTGAAACCTCAGAAACTGTGAGCCAAAATAAACCTCTCCTCCCTTTAGTTGATTTATCTCAGATGTTTTTGTCTCAGCAGTGGAAAACTCACTCTAAAGAGCAGGTCCTTTTTGTTTATTCTTGGTTTACAGTTAGGAAAATGAGTAAAATGAGCCACGTGTCTATACTAGGTGCTTTAACACCAATGTAGACACCCTATTACCTGATCTACTTATATAAACTCTAGCAACATTTTTTTTTTCTGCTCAGTCAGGAATAACTTATGACTCAAGGCTTATGTGATTAGATTAATGTGCCACTGGTACCAATTCCAAATAACAGGAAATACATTACACAATAATGGATGCATACTTCCTCTTATGTTTATAAGACCACAACCAAGCAGAAAAGCACAGGGGGAAATGCAAGCCATGAACATCACTGGAACTGAGGACAAGACTCAGAAAGGAAAATGTGTATTCACCTGTAAAGAACATTATATAACCCTGGTTCATACAGCTAGGCCAACATCAACCTGCTTCTAGATTAGGCACTCACTTAGCACCTCTGGATATTTTATGCATTGTCTCTCTTGTCTTGTCCCCCAAATGACAAGCTCTTATATGCAAAGCACAGTATTATGCACACTACAAATATAATCACATCAAATTCTTATAATAGACATGTAAATATTGTGACAGTCTGATGGATTATCAACTTGATCGGTTTGGGAGCCACTCAAAGAATTAGTAAACACACTACTGGGTGACTCTGAATGGGTTATAGAGCAGTGCCCTGGGTTAAAGTTTATATCGGGTCCCCAGCTCCTTTTCCCTCTGAACTTTTATCCCATTCCGCTTGGCCACCATGAGCTGAGCAGCTAAGCTCTGCCAAGCCCTTCCACTGTGAAGTTCCTGACTGGAATCCTTCCAATCATAGCAGAAAACCTCCGAGACCAGGTGCCAAATAAATGATTTCCTCCTCTAAGGCGTGGGTACTGGGTATTTGGTCACAGCAACTGGAAAGCCTACTAGTAAAAATATATAGGTTATAACTGCAAAGTACAGATGGGAGGAGTGATACACATCTGCTCAGAAAAATGGTGGGGAACCAACAGCATGTGCACTGCAGCCCGCTGTCCTCATTGAGAGCTCCGCAGAGTTCACCATCACTGGCCTAGGGCTCCTCTAAGGGAAAAAGGTACTTCACGTGACCGTCAAACTCAAATTCAAACACAAGTATTTTGGACTCATTGAAAATATGCCATGTTGACTTCTTTTGGAATCTACCAAAGAGGTAAGCTTTGTACTTTCTTCTAGTCCCTAGGATAGCCTAAAAAGCTTCTTCAGAGAGAAGTTGAATAGGATCACATGTAGATGGTTTTGACATTCCTTCTTGGTGTGTCTTTGAAATCATCTCTCTTCTTTTCCCTACAGGAGGGACAACAAAGTTTAAATCTCCTACTGCTGTTTTTCTCTCACTCTTCCCTGTCTCCTCCAGCCCCAGTTTGGTCAATTTTGTCCAAACCTGTTCCCTCTTATTGCCAACGTCCGCTTCTGTACTGATCCCTCTTCTTTTGCCAAAAACATCCAGATGACTCCTTTTCTCTCAAAACACATACATACCACTGTTCCTACCCTACAACCTTCAAAACAAGGGATATAAGTTTCAACCTTGAGAGGTAAGTAGGGCATATATAGGTCTCACTTTAAATTTATCATAAAGTGGGTTGTGAAAAAAAAAATCAGTCGGTGAAAACTTGTGTCTTTTATCAAAACCCTATAGCTCTACTGTAGCAGAACTAGGAATAAAGCTGAGCTCTCTGCACTTCAGCCCTGAATAAGCTTCCTGTATTCAGTACCATTTGTCAATTAATGCCCGTGGATGGCAACTTTGAAGATGACTGTTTTCAAGTAAGGTCACAACCAATTGCACTTTACTGTTGTCTCCAGAGCATGGAGCTTGTCTCATGCTTGTAACAGAGCTGCAAGCCCTGGGTGCTAGGTCCTTGCATATGATAAGGGACATATCTCTAATTGTTGCATTGCCCAGACAGAGTAATCTGTCCTTCCAGGTATGAAGGCCCATTAATAACTCTCTGGGGAAGGGAGGCAATGTCCCAGATGCAGTTCTGTCACATGATCTGCTCTCTGATACGGAGTTCCTGTAATCAGGCTAACATGCCCTCGAAGGTGTCAGAACACTCATTGTTTCTCAGCCTCTCACAATATACTACAGCAAGCAAATCCTTATCATTTAATAACACTCCCTGATTCCGCAAGCCGTAGGAAATGGAAACACTCCAAGAAGGCGAGGAAGGCTAGATGGGTGCCAAGGCTATTAAGATTACAATACAGGCTCTCACAGAGCGGACAGGTCAGGACACTGCACAGATAACCCTTTAACCCTGTGGCTGCCACCCCCTGGGCTGGGAAAGAAGTCTAGTAGGAGGGATTCCTCTGCACCCAGGGAGATGCTGGGGGAAAATGGGAAGTAAGATGCAGTGATGGAGCCTGTGTTCCAGCTCAGCTAAATGGGGCTTCCAGTCATTGCTTGCACCCTAAGAGGAAATGCAGTTTCCCAGTCGGATATGGGACACTGGGTTGTGAGTCTGTCCTGGGATTCAGGACTGATTTGGGCCCAAAACAATGGGAGTTTAGAAAGCAGGAGGAGAAGTGCCTTTCTCCTCAAAGCACTGAGGCATGCTGCAAAATGAAACATACTATGAGCATTTAGTCCAATTTGTAACAAAATGATAACAATAACAACAGCTAACATTGAAAGGTCTCTAATGATGGGCCCAGGCAGTGTGCTAAAGGATCTACAGGTAATATCTGATTTAATGCTTCCAGCAACCCATCTGGAAGTTTATCATCTCATGGGATGTTCACATCAACCCATCTTGAACTTTAATATCCACAATTCCAGGGATGAGGAAACAAACAGAGAAATTAAAATAATTTGTGAAAGCCACAGAGCTATTGCATAACACTATTAAGGGACTGAGTGAGAATTTGAGCTAAGAGAGTCTGACTTCAGAGACGATACTCTTGTTCAAAAGGCATGCTATTAAATCAGAAGTTTGACATTTTGAGTTGGGGTGTGGGCATGGGAAGATGAGAGAGGGAGAAGGGAAGGAAGGGAGAGGGGAGGGTAAGAGAG
>NW_022900933.1:21015891-21057259 GCF_012274545.1 Fukomys damarensis | reverse complement strand
GAGAAAAGGGGGAGGGAGGGGAGGGGAAGAGAGGGAGGGGGAGAGGGAACGAGGCGGGGAGAGAGAGAGAGAGAAGGGGGAGAGAGAGCCTTTATGGGCAGTTTCATGACAGGAGCACTAGAGGACAGAGAATCCTAAGGGAGAACTGTTTTATCTTTAATAGAAACTATCGACTCACCCCCTTCTCTACATCACACTGGAGGCTGAAGCTCAATCCCCACTTTCCTAAGACTCCAACTGAAGCAGAACATTTGGATGTTTCTTCTTTTTGATTGTTCTTGTTTTTGTTTTAATGCACTGGAGACTGGGAATTAGAAAACTGATAGTTTCCTCCAGTTTTCCCATTATCCGACTCTGCATCCTTAGGTAAACATATCTCTGGACCTCCATATTTCTACTCAAGAGAACATTAAAACTGAATACAGCTGCCACTTAGTATCCATAGGGGATTGGCTCCAGGAGTACCAGGAATAGTAAAGTCTGCTGATCTTCAAGTCCCTTCTATAAAATGGCACGATACTTGCATGCAAAGTAGTCACTTCGTCCCGTATACTTTAGTCCATCTCGAGGTTAATTATATTATCTAACATCATAGAAATGCTGCGTACACAGCTGTTACACTATATTGTTTAGCGAATAGAAGGACAATTGTGTGGACACGTTTAATACAAATGTGATATTTTTCAAATGTTTTCTACCCTTCTTTGGTTAAATCTGCATATGTGGGACCCACAGACTCAGGAGCCAACGTATCCTCTGAGGTCCCACCGAGCCCTTAACTGCAGAAACTACTTCCTTGCCAGTACTACTGAGACGAGAAACTCCTCCACACCATGGCCATCCCACCAAGCAAGGGTGTTCTGATTGGCGTGGGCTTTCTCAAGGAGCGATAACATTGGTTCTTCGGTCTTTGGGCAAATGCTGAGCCATCTATTTATCTATTCATATTTATTAAAACTCTGGGTTGCTGTGTGGTTTATAAGGTAAGCAACATGTGAATATGACCCACATTTTTATGTATGTTTATGCTTAATATTTTTTCTAGTCACACGTATGAAAAATCAAAAATACTGCCGCACTGCTAAGAGTGACTGACGACGGAAAACCTAAACGGGAATTTAACGCCAGTACCCAGGTAGTATACGTTGCAGTTTATTCGTCTTTCTAAAATGAAATGTCTAATGCTGTTTTTCTTTTTTTTCATTTTAAACCACAAACATGAGTAGCAATAACAATAATGATAGTGATTCATACCACGGGTGTAAGAGTTTGTGTATCATAGGGGAAATACCCATTTTATTACAGAATTCTCTTTGAAGCCTGGATTCTTAAAGACAGTCTTACTTTAAAGGACAAATTCTAGCAGTTAATGGTAGCAAAAATTCTGCCTAAGAAAAGTCATTTCCCCCTTAATCTTCAAGGATTATTCTAGCAGTATGTTAAAGTGTACACAAATGTGTTGGCAGTGCCTTGTCAGGTTTTTCACTATCATTTTGTCTGCTTTTCTGAGTTATAAAATAGATGAGGCTCAATTTTAAGGTAATCCTTTCCCTCAATTCTTCCCTCTCTAAAATCAGATACTCACAGCAATACCTGGGATGTGATGCGATATTTTGACCTCCCTCTTTCAGGAAAGTTATTGAAATATCAGAGAGCTACAAAGATAGTCACACAAAGAAGGAATGCTTACAAAGGCGAGAAGATAAAACATATGAGGAGAGGTAGGGAGAGCTAAATTTATAAAGTCTGGCAAAGCAATGACTGCAGGGGACTTGATCACAGCCTATAAATACCTTCAAGGTAACAATATAATTGAAGGGAACGAATTATTCATAGCTTCAGAAGTTGATATGACTTGAAGAAATGGCTTGAAGCAAACAGGGTTGGGGGACGTAAAAAAGAAAACGTTCAGGTAAAATTGCCAGCAGGTGGGGGAAAAAGAGTACTTCATTATCTGAGGGACAGAAGAGTCAAAGCAATTCCCAGAGGAAACACATGAAGTATTTTAATAGAGACAGCTCAAAGCCCTTGAGTACGAAACAGGATTAACTATGGTGATCTTCAGTGTTCTTGTCAAGTTCAGAGCTCGCAGATGCACACCTGAAAGACAGCCCCCTTCAGAGAAGCACTAAGTAATCACAGAATTGTGTGAAGCCTCCTCATTAAAGTCAAGAAAACTATGACACACCAAATTATAAATTAAAATATAGAAAAGGTATTCTTTTATGCACATTGTACTCAATGTCATATTTTAGAAAGGATACTCAACTTTCTCCCAGCAAAGCTAATAGAATGTTCATCTATAAATTACAATTTTGCATTCACTATGAACATCTTTAAATTAGAACAGGTATGCTGAACAATAAGGCTGGAATTATTTAATGTGTTACAGTACATAAAAAGCAGTATGTGGGAGATCTGAATACATGAGACCTAAGCGTTTTGGAACAGGAAAATATATACCTGCAGGATAGTAACGCAAAGTCACCTTTTAAGCTCTCCTGATGTAAGTATTAAAAATAGCCAAGAATTTGAAGATGTTTTATAGCATTGTTTACATATAATATGCAAAGTTATGACCCAAAACTGTGCACTACTAGAGAGGAGTCACAAAAGCCATTTAGAACGGAACAGGCAAAAAGATGTATGAAGAAGCTGCATGATGTATCAGTTAGGAATCGGGGACTGGGATGGTTCGAAAGGATGTTCCAAAAAAACGGCAAAGTCTCCTCATCTCCAAGTGACCAGGGCTACTGTGGTGCAACGTGCCCAGTACTCCTGAGTTAGTGGTAATTTTTAAAGAGAAAATGTAAAAGAAATATCTGAAGTTTATGACACATTCAATGCTGAGACTCAAATACTAGCTAGACACATTCTCTACAACCCCCACATTGGCAAACAGAAGACATCCAGGAAGGGAGGGTGTGATGGATTAAGTGGAAAAGCTCCATTTCAGGCGCTCCCCCGTGGCTGCCCCGCACGTGTCCAGGAATCTACTTGTGTCTGTCTGGTTCCTGACCCATGGGAACAGCACGGCTGGCTCAGAAGGAAATTAAACATTCCCCTAGGAGAGAGTCCACCTTGAACTTCCCTAAGGATAGAAGCAAGCAGGATGGTGGCTACCTTACAGGACACTCTTAGTGAGTTCACAAGGGGATATGGGAAAAATCAGAAGGTAAGTTTTCAAAGTCTTGAAATTCTAAGGCCAGATTGATAAAACGACCGGAGGTTAGTTATCAACAGTATGAGTTCATATAATGGTGTTGTTGCATTTAGTTTTTTACATTTTTTTTCTATTGTGTGAAATGAACTGCTATGTGTGAATCCTGTGGTACTGGCCTCTGCTATGCAAGACTTTCATAATACACATGCAGCTTTTTTACTGTCTCACAGCACAGACAGCCACATACACAACCTTGGGAGCCAAGCCTCACTATTCAGCAATATTAGTTGTTTTCCTGCGAAGTGAAGCTACAATCTTCATGGCAAAAAGAGAACTCTGGCTTTCTGCTAAGGTTTGGTTGTATACCATAGAATTCTTTGTTAACACTATTTAAACCAAACACTTTCAACAAATAAGAAATACACAGAAAATCCTTCTTATCATGACATCTATGATTTCACACATCCATTATGTAGTATTGATGTTTTTTGTTCACTATACCAAACATCAAGTTATGTCTAAGGAAAGAACATTCTAGAACAAATCTGTTAGGCTATACTGCAACCCCAAATTTTGATGAAATATATTTAACTGTTATTTGGAGAAACATTGTAAAATATTCTTTGAAGCCGCGCAGTGATGTATCTTTTCGTTGTTTGTTTGATTTTGCTTTTTTCTGGTATGGTGAGTTGGAGGGATTGAACTCAGGACCTTTCACTTACAAGGTAGGCATAGTACCACTGAGGTAAATCCCTGGCTGCAATGATGTATTTTAAGTAAAAGATGGAGACGTAGAGAAAGGAAAGAAAACAACTTCAATTGTTTTCCCTCAGAGCTAACTTACTGTGTCTGTTTCAGTCCAATGTTTGGATGTGTTTAATGCATACACACAGCTTGAAGGAGGAAGCGCATACTCTGTGTTTTGCAGTATTTGGGTGTGATTCAAAGTGAAATGTGTAGTTCCATTCTGTTTCTTGTAATATTCAGTTAAGTAAAGGAAAAGAGCCTAATTTGGATTAATGCTATCACCACATAAGGTGCTTCCGTAATGAACAGATGAGTAGGGAAAGTTATTCGGTCAATATATAGACATCTATTCTTATCAGGCTAGGAAAATACCCACTGGAAATTGTGCAGTCTGCTCCCTAGATTAGGTGGGTTTTGTTTGGATGATCCAGGCTTTTGTCTTTTTCTTTTTCCATTATCTACCGTGTGTATGCCTCTAATAAGTTGCTATCAGGGAAATACAGATGGATATTCAAAGGGAATTTTACACAATTACAAAGCAGAACAACAGGAATGGCTATGGTTAGTTTAAAGAAAAAGAAACCAGAGGTGAAGATGAAGATGCTATTCTTTTTGCTTCATTTTGGTGCTGCAAAAAAAACAAGAGTTGTGGTTAAGGTGATAGTAGTAAAAGGAGCTAGCAAGTGGGTCCTTTGGTGTTTCATTTACTGTGAGAGAGTTTTATATAGACATTTGGGACATAGAGGGAAGTGTCAAGGCAGAAATAAAAGCATGGTAGGGATTTGCCACTAGTTTATTATCTAATTGATTAATGAGATATAGATGATATCACATTGCCACAAAGTATCCTAAACTGAGATTCTAAATGCTCATATTCACCAAGCTCTCTGCACTAGAACGCAAGCTCCAGGGAGAGAGACAGCTTCCCTATCTTGCTCCTCTTATATAGCAAGCATTTACAACTGTACTTGATACAGCCAGAGCTGGTTGATCAAGTGAACATATATATTACCTTCACTAAAACAGATCACTAATCTCTGCTACTCTGGCTAATTTTAATTTCTGAGTTCTATTCCTCCCACTTGCCTGTTACCTAAGATAAAGTTTTCCTGTTCTGCTCCTTGCTCTGTACTCTTATGTTTCTTCTCAGCTAAACCTGAGAGACTTCTGTCCTCTTTGAAGAGTTACCAGCTCTGTTTTGCACACTGTTCACTGTCCATTCCCGGCATTCTGGGAAACTGCATCACACACGTCACACCACAACTCATTTTGCTCATTCACACTGTAATATCACATCAGAACTGTGATGGTTCGTCATGCAACAAAATCAGCTCCGGGACTGCTGACCTAAGTAAGTAGCAAATGTGAAAACCTGATAACCATAGGAATTAGGCATCAAGTGAGGAGCAAACTGAATAGAATCTGCTCCTAGTTTAAGAAATGTGATTTCCAGCATGAAGCCTGTCTTTCAAGTTCCTACTGTATTCTCCACCATTAGACATCAGAAGCTAACAGATCAGGGGAGGGCAGTCTGGGGCTGCCAGGAAGACACTCACGTCTAGTTTTAAATTAGAAATAAAGAAAATTACATATTGACAGCAGAGAGACTAAATGTGTTTCTCCATTATTTAAGATCATTTAGGGTTTCCAAGCAAGTGTATTTTCTTTTGAAGTCTCCTATTACAGCATTTATCATACACTGAAATATGACATTGCATTTACCCAACAATTTCTGCTCAGATTCACTATATCTAAAAGAAGTCTGTCGAATTTTGGGAACCAGAAATACCCCTGAAACTCTCGTTCTTATATGTTTCATTCAGAAGTTCCAATTAGTTTCCATGCCAAACTTCTAATTTTTTACAGGTGTATGTATTTAAGAAAGTGGTTTGCAAATAGTTGGGTGGACTAATATCACTGAGAAGAAAAGAAAATTCCAAGAAAGAAAGAAACAATATAAAATGACATTTTTTTCCTGATTAAAAAAAGAAGACAACTTAGTTTCAGTTATATATTCTGCTTTGGTCAAAATACTATGTGTGAGTGTGTATGTATGTATGAGTGTGTCTGTCTGTATGTTGCTAGAAATCAAACCAAGGGCTAGGCAAGTGCTCTCCCACTGGGTTATATCCACGATGTCCCTATTCAGCATTCTTACCAGAATAGATTTTTAAAAATTTTATATGTCCTGCTAAATTGACAATATTCAACCTATTATTTACAGGCTATATTATATTGAAAAAGTAATTAGAAATCCTATTTCCTTCTCTTAATATCCTTAAGAAATGGTTATTTAGTCCTCTGAGCCTTAATTTAGCAGTGTTGAGACTATTAAATAAGTTGATATACATATAATGGTTATCATATCACCCAGACAATAAATGAAAAAAAAGTGTTTGCGGACCAAGGTACCAGCGTATTGTAGCTATATCTCCCCGTGCATGCATACAATGTAACTGTTACTTGGTGGAGGCAGCAGGATTAGACACTGTGTCCTTTGGTTTTGTACTACTAATACCCATGACAACCAGCAAGGAAGGAAACACAGAATTCTGGCAAAAGGATTGGAATAACAAAGATTATATTGTGTCATATAAAATAGGACATACCGAAAGGACAGTAAGAGATCTTGCATGAAAGAAGCATAATTAAAGGTATGGAAAATTACCTCTATCAGTACTTATATTTGAAAATGTATCGCAATTGCTTTGATTTCTGTAAAACTTCACTACCTAGGTTATCTTCTACCCTCTAGTCTTTTTTTAAAAACTCTCTCCATTTTATATCTCCATCTTGCAAATTTATTTATATATTGCCCAAGTTCCTACTAATTTATCTCTCTGAATATCTTAGCAAAACTCAAAGTTTTCCACTGTCATTGCCTAGCTGTGACTTCTTGAATCCCCACTTCTAGAATTGATTTTTCATCTGGGTTCTTTACACATCACATTTTCAGCTGGGTATCTCAAGAGGCTGAATTTTGTGTCATCAAAGGCAAACTGTTATATGTCTCACTTTGTTGTTATGAATGAAATCATAACCTTCCCAGTCTAGATATTCTTTACTTCTCTCCTTTTCTCTCCAAATAGCTGTCAGTAATTGTTGATATTATCTCTGAAATGTCATTTGGTTATCTACTCATTTTTTTTCCCCATGACCATAATCCTACACTAGTCCTTAAGAATATTTTTCTTGGACCACTTAAACAATAGCATCATATCTATTTTCTTGAAAAAGTCTTTCATCAGAGCTAAGATTATCTTCCTAAAAATTAAACTTTGGGCATTTCTTCTTCTACACAACAACTTGTGGCATCTTCCCTTTGCATTCAGAAGCTACTCATCATCAGTACAGAATAGAAATTCTTCACACTATAGCTCTAAAATCCGTGGAAAGAAAGCAAAAGAGAAAGAGACACAAAATCATGGCTATCATTAATTCAGTCTCTCCTATGCCCTCACCAAGCATTTTCACTTGGCTATTATAAATATTCACATAGACCTGCAAGGTGGTGATGTTATTATCTATACTTTGTGTAGTAGTCAAGCAACTCAGCCAAGATCATTCATCAGAGCTCGTCTGAGGGAGAGTTAGAACTGGAGTCACAAAGCACTTGCCTCAGAAGCAAGTGCTCTTCCTGCTCTTCCATATCATCTGCTTTGCTCGCATGTCCCTTATTCTGGCCAAATGGAACTCCTCACTAATTAGAGAACATAGCCTGCAATGCATTGCTTTGATGTTACATTAATGCCGGTATCTTCATCCGGAAAGGTCCTTCTTCGGGTTCCACCACTCGTCATCTGACCTACCTCATCTGTGTACATTCAAAGACCCCTGGCAAACAGTAACCTTGGTATATAGTGGATTCAGCTTTAAAACAGAGTCACATGTATAATGGTTTTTCCCTGCTGGATGTCAACTTTTTCTGTATCTCCAAATAAATTACTGTTCCATAAATATGTATTGAACTGAAATGATCACCACTATGCCTAGGACTCTGAAACTTTCATTAGCAGAGCAATCATAATTAAGAGTCAGAACTGGTTTGAAAGCCCATCCAGCCGTTTATTAGCCATACTATCTTGGGAAAATTCTTTAGCTTCATTAAGCATTAGTTGCCTCATTTATAAAATGAGGATATTAATAGTGACTACCTCATTGAGTGATCGTGAGCTCCTAGTAAGACAATGTAAACAAATTTCTTCTTGTACAGTGTTCTGTGCCTGGTATTTGTCAATCAATATTAGTGGTAAGTGGCCATAATGTTAGACATGGAAGGCCTTTGCAATAAATGGTCATAAGTAAATATAACAATCACCTAAGCCATTAAACTATTTGCCATTTGCAGAAAAGAGAGTAGAAAAAAAGTAAACTGAATTACTGAGGTTAACTAAAGAGTCAAAAATAGAATATGAGACTTAATTGCCAATCATCTCCTGCCATCCCAAGTATGAAATGATTTCAGGACAAAGGCTGGCTGTTTTGGAATCAACAAGTCTTATCTAAATGTCTTTAAGTAATTCTAGCCTCCAAAGGTGTTGTATCAGGCCAGGAAACATTAGGTCTGGCTGTCAGTACTACCTGTGAGGCTAATCCAGTTATACAGTCCCCTCTTCCATCTATCAGTGAAACACTAACACGTTGAAACAGCAGTGGTGACAGCAGCAGGATCTAAGCATATGATTGTGTGGAGAGGATAGCTAATGAATTCCCCCATCGATACGCTGAGCTTCCCTGCCTTCAGAATGCAATCTGGGATCTAAAATCCATCATCTACAGCTTCAGGGAGTCAGTGAGTTATTTCTTGCCCGGTTGCACTGAACAATACCCTAGGAGTAACGACTGGTAACAGTGTAAACTGTGGGACAGTGAGATCATTCATCTAACTGGTGGCGTTAAGGCAGGATCACCATTCAGTTACATGAGCACCCCTCTCTTGATGGCACCTAGAGTCTATCATGCTGGTACACTTTAGATTGATGTCTGAAAACAACCTCTGCTGCTCCAGCTGGTTTGGCTCCTTTGATGACTGCTGCCACCTAAGAGAGAGGCCATTAGACTGGTTTTACATCAGCAGCAACATGACCCCTTCTCAGAATTTTATATTATTATAATTGAAATTTCAGAGGACTGATTTAAATTTATCTATTTTTTAGGAAAGTAAAATATAGTATTTTCTCTGCAGTAAAAGAGGTAATTGAAGAAAAGTCTTAAAGTATCAACAGTATTGAAATCTTGTTTTTCAATTTTCTGTTCTTTCAAGCCTGTCAGCTCTATGTGAACCAAGTGATTACGACATCATCACCCCACAGCCCATAGCGTGATACAGAGTGAGTTCTCAATTTATTCACCATGAATGATGCTCATGAATTAAATCTTGATTTTTTTTGTAATTGATGCTATGCATTCACTGAGGATTCTGAGACGTGATTAATTAACTAATGACGAAAGTTAAAGTTATTTGACCTTTGCTTTTCATAATTGCCTACCAAGCATAAAATATTTTATACATACTTAACTCAATATTTATTGTTTTATCCTTACACATTTTCTTTACATGTGAAATTTATAATTCATTTTAAAGAATATGAACTGATTTTATTTGCATTTATCCTTTCAGGTTACAAGTTTACTTGGTGACAGCAGTTACTGATCTGTACACAAGTTTCAGTGCTCTACATTAGGACTGTGGTTTTATCATTCCTCCTTTTTGGGCTCTGTTAATCTCCAAGAACAGGACAGAGTACTCTTGGTCTTTATCCAGTACTCATGGTGGCCCCAAGCCATTTTTATAAAAGCCCTATCTCAAAAGATATTCCTTAATGCTGTGTCTCTTTATTAGGGTTGTTCGATTGTTTAGTGATTTTAATTAGTAGCTGTCATCAACCTCTTTTCCTTTCCTTTCCTGTCCTGTCCTCCAGATCCTGTGCTTCTCTTTTTCTTTCTCCTTTCCATTTTTCTTCTGCTTCTGCTTCTTGCAAAGTTGTGTATCTTCCTTTTTACAGTGAACACAAAGAGAGACGGACCTCAGGCAGGCTGTGTTACAGGTTATTGGTGAGCCTGGGGCCCTCGGAGTATGATGTGAAAGAACAGGAGAAGCACTGCACATCACTTTGTGACATGGTGTGGAGATGGAAAACATTACAATGCAGCACTCATGGAGTAGAACTGCTTCACTTATCCCATTTTCCCGATCCAGGTCTTTCGCAGGGGTAACTACTTTCTCCATCGTATATTAACGGGACACTCCTAAATCTCAAACTTTGTGAATTCACAAAAAATTTGCTTTTGATCACACAGCTTAGAATTTTTTTGAAATAAAAGTCCCAACACATTTATAAAACAATTCAAATGAAATACTACTTTCTACTGAAAAACATACTCTTTCCACTGGTGTGTGTGTGTGTGAGTGTGTGTGTGTGTGTGTGCACTTGCTATTACTTAGTGGGCATTTGTTTAAGAAAAGTACCATTCTAGACTTGTACAGTCATCTGCTGATAACAAACAGCTTCTATACCATTTATTTCAAATGACCCTCAGACAAAGTCTAAAGCATAATGTTTTTATGCTCATTTAAGAGGACAAAGTGAAAGTTCCAAGTGGTGGAGTGGTTTCCTCGAAGCCCAATAGTTAACTAGGTACTAACAGAAATAAGACTTGTATCAAAATCTTCTGGATTCAAAGTAAGGGCATCTTTCTGCTGAACCATGTTGCTTCTCAAAACCATGGACAGAATCAAAGTAAACAGATTTAGATAGAAATCTTGTGAGAATAATTGAGCTGTGCGAAAACACAGAAACTCCCATGCACAGAGCCGCTTCGGGTCCAGCTTACATAAGTAATTCCCTCATCCAATCCTGGTTTCCACTCTCTTCTCCCACCTTCTTCTCCAACTCTGCTGGGACAGCACAGCTACACTGAGAGCTGCAGGGAGGACACCCAGCAGGCCCTCTCCGCACAAGTGGCTAATGATCTGGAAAAGCTCCTAAGCCCAGAAAACCCGAAGAGGCCTTTTTCGCAAAGAACAAACAGCAATGAAAGGAAATACAGAGCCAGCCTGCAGTGCACAGCACTCTGTGGGAAACAAAATCGCGCCTGTTGGACATCTTTGTTGTTTACTTATTCCTTCCCTCTTTACTGGCGTTACCGGTCTCAAAAACACCAACATTTCTCTGTGCTCCACTGAAGATTCTCCTACCTACAGTTCTGTAGTTGAATCCAGTTCTGGGGATGGCCAAACCCAGACATGAATCTAAGTTAACATCCACCCAACTTTACTGAGGACTAACCCAGCGGTTGTGGACAGTTTACTGTAAATGTCCCACATGTGGACAGCCAAAACAACACATCCAGGTCAGCAGCTGATATACACACAGAGGTAAAAAGCACACCATTTATCGTATTTCAGCTCTGATCCCACTTATCCTCCAGGAATCTATCTAAATGCTATAAATTATGAAAAGCAGTATTACACAAACCAAACTTAATAAATCCCCAATTTCTCTACAGCTGTCACTGAGGGAGCATTACCACTATCCTTTGGGGAGGGGTCCAATTTTTCCGAAAGAGAACATTTTACCATTCGGAAGTAGGGCTCTGTCTATCTGAATAATACTCCTTAGCCCTCCCTACCTTGTTTTACCTAAGTATCTACATTGTCAGTGAGAACAGAAACAGTTGAGGAAGGTTGTAGATTCTTGTCAAACAAAACAGATGCTCTGAAACAAATTTTCACTGTTCCTGAAAGGCTCACAATTTAAAAAATGAATGCAAGAGGATTGACTATAAACTGCACACAGGGAGGGAAAAAAATTAATAAGATGTCTTTTTTTTCCCACCCAGCATTAAGTACATGAAGAGAAGCTAATTGTTGCTCATTTCTCCCCGACCTTCTATTTTGCAGGAGGTTGTCAAGTGCTGAATGATTGCAGTAACAGGCACTTCATGGTAATCCTTTCTCTGTCCTATTCGATTTTACCCTACTGTGTAAAAGGAGGTGAGAAAGCTTAGATATAGGGTCAACAGGCAGATGTCACTCACGAGCAATAGCAGTCTCTCCCCAGATATCAAGCAGATTAACTCCTGAAAAATAGATTTCAGTGGAGGAAAATTTATAATTGAAATAAGCACTAAGATAAAAAACAAAACACCTCTGCACCACGACATTCTGTCCTCTGCAGAATCTCATTTCACGTACACATTGCTCAGCAAAGACTTCTCTGCCTTCGTTGAGCATATTTCATCATGATTTTATTACTATTACAAGTAACAACTGAAGCACGGACATGCGAACCCTAAACAGAAAAGTTTTAGCTAATGTGAAATAAATGATTTCGAAATTCGTTTGATGTCATGTCCTGATCTCGTCATCTTCCTACTCCTCCTCCTTCACCTCCTTCTTTTCCTGCCCTCCTATCCTCCTTTAGTGAGAGAATTTTTATCTGTCACTGTCTGTCAAAGGCCACTTATTCCCCCATGAGGATCAGGCAAATGACAAGATTCTGGTTTGAAAAGAAAGCATCACAGAAGGGAGGACCTCCACTCCTGACTAAAACAACAGATAATCTAAGCAAATTGCAGCATAGGGAAAGCATGCCCCTAGCACATACCCCACTCAGTCTTGGTGCCTTTTTCCTTCTTTGCTTAAAGATTCACCTATGGCACGAATGTCTTCTTTCTTCCAGCTCTCTTTACCCATTCCGGCCATGCATATACTATTGCATGTGCCCAAATTCCTCATAAGCACCTATCCTCTGTTCTCCCGGCTCTGAGTGAAACTCAAATCTGCCACAGCAGATGCCCTTTGCTACTGTGAAGAGCATCATAATCAGGCTGTTTGTTTGTTTGTTTTGTGGTGCTGGGGATAGACTTTAGGGCTTTAAATATGCCAGATAAACATCAGACCACTGAACAACACTGCAGCTCCAGACTGACCACTTTAAATGAATTAGTAAACCATTCAAGGATTTCCAGTAAAATATGGGTTTAAGAAGATAACTGTTTTTCTTCATTAGGTTATAGTGAATAGGGATTTCTAAACACAAAGAAAAGAAAAGGGAAAATTCAATCCTATAGGAGGGATCATGTACAGCTTAGAGCAGGTGAAAAACATGCAATGAATACCCAACGAAACCTCCCTTCTGCACCTGTGACAGACATGCCTGGTGGAAGCCAGATCTCTTAACTATGAGATTCTCCTTCCTGCTATCTGCACAAACCTTCTCAGTATAAAGCTTTTAAGTGAGAGAGGAAAGATAAAGCTCGTAACCATACTTGCTTTATGGGTTGTTCCTAGAGTGGCTGCTGATCTCAGTGTCAGAGTTCCCAAAGCTCTCGGAAGGGTACTCTCTTTTCTTTCAAGTAAGCTAACTTGGGGATAAAAATGATTATCACAGTGCTAATGTTTATGCTGCACACTTCAGGAACTACTAGAAATTGCCCTCCCAATAGGCAGACCTGTGTCCTCTTCTCTTGTTCCCAGAATTTATCCAGCTGCTTGGCTCTGACCGGTCGCCCAAAATTCATATGTTAGAAGCTTAGTCCCCAATGCGTCAGTGTTGCAAGGTGGGAACTTGTGGAAGGTAGATAACCTCTGTCGTAACAAAGGTTGCAGGAGGGGCTCATTCTCTGTGTTCTCTGCCACTTCGCAAAGCCAGGGCCCTCCTCCCCTCTGAGGAGCATGGCTCCCTGTGTCATCTTGGAAGCGCAGAGTGCAAGCTCTGCAGGCACCTTGTTCTTGGATTTCCCAGCCCCTCAAACTGTGACCAAAAACTTTTTCTATTCTTCATACATTACCAAATTTCACATATTCTGCCATAGCAGCATGAACTGACTAACACATATATTCATACCTCCTCTTCATACCTGCCATCACTCTCCGTATTTCCCCAGTGAGTTCTCTTGTGAACTGCAGAGGTTAATGGAACTTATTTACCTCTGGGCTAATCCTTTTCACTTTCACAAATGGATCCTAACCTCTTTGTTTCTGAGTAATTTTCTTTAGCACAAGGGAACAAAACATTTAACAAACAAAATCACTTTTATAGATTTCCAAAGTCTTATAAGAGTATCCGACTAGTTATTTATGGCTTTACTTGCTTGGTGGATCTTCTTAAATGCCCAAAGTAAGAAGCTGGTTTTGTAATCAAGTCTTTCAGTCTTCTAATTGGATTCCTTTATTTTCATTTATAGTAAGCAGTACAAAGAAATAATACACTAGGAAATAATTTTTAAAACTGTTTTCAAACAATAAGGGCAAATATTTCCATGCTTAAGAGGGTCATGGACAGGTCAAACTCACTTCAGAATTTTGTAAATTTTCCCATTGCCTTTTCTGCTGAAAAGATCAAGTGGTATCATTTCTAACCCAAGCTTTGAAGAAAAGCCTGGTTGCAGTTTTCCAGAATGTGTAGGAAATGGGAACATCATTGCAATAAGTCCGTTGTTCTCCAAGAGGGCTTTACACATTTTAATGGAAATTTTCTAGCATTTTTTCTTTTATAAAGAAGCAAAATATCAGCGGTTCGGTGGCCTGTTTTGCAAGCGCAAGGACCCAAGTTCAATCCCCAGTACTAAAAAAAAAAAAAAAGAAGCAAGATAATATGCCAAACCTAACATGTATGCTTAAACAAAGTACACACTCTGATGGATGCAAACAAATATTTATTACTTGCATCCCAAAATATGTGTAGAACCATTCATTTTTGGACACCAAAAACCAAATAATTTATAATGGCATAAAACAGTTATATTAAAAGGCTATACTGAAGTGAAGTTCTAAAAATCCTCATACCAATTTCGTTAAAAGACTGCCAATTTCAAGTAAGCTATCAAACATAAAGAAACCTCTCCCCTTAAAGTTCTATCTCTATAAGACAGAAATGGGAAAAAATTATCAGATAAAGTACATTGTCTGATTCTAAAAGATGCTCATGTCTGTGCCAAATCATATTTTTCCTTGTAAGTTACACTGAATGAAAGAAAAAGGAGATAAATCATCATGAAAATGCAAGTGAGACGGTAATAATAGCTTAGTTATGGATGCCATGAAATAGTCATTAAGTTATGGGCAGCATAAATCTCACAGAGTTTTGTAAATGATGGTGGTTGTTAGAGGCCAAATAAAGACAAAGTATAGCAACTATAGCTGCTTTCCTTTTTGCTCTTTGGCATGGCTTTTTACAATGTTTAAACTCAAGCTTATAACACCATATGGTTCCAGAGGCGTCTGAGAAAGAATTTCAAAAGTGCAACTCTAGTTAAGACTGTCTTCCACATTCTGAGGGGATCCCTTCTCACCAGTCCTTCCTGGGAGTTCTGTGAAGAGTCTTGCTTTGCTCTGGCTCCTGCTGCGTCCAGACCACCTTCTCACTGAGCCTCTGAGCTCCCCGCTCCAAGACATGCTGGAGGATCAAGTGCTAGGAATGGGCACTGCCATAAACACAGCGCTTGATACTTGTGGTTCTGTCCAGCCATCTCCATCTCCAGAGATCGGCAATGAAATCCCACACTCTGCTCCCCTCTTTGGATATGCACATTAAAAAAACCTGGCTCAGAGACTCCCATCTAATGTTCCTTTTCTTCCTTTTCAGAGATTCAGACTAATCCCTAGTTGATCTGTTGATTTTTTTTTTTGTCTCTCTCTCTTAATGGCTTTCCCCCCTGCTATTAAAACTGAATTCTTATTACTCCAAATTAAATACATACTTTCTGGCCCTGACATTGGTAACTAATGAGAACAATTCCTCTCTTTGCTCTTGGTAGCTGCACTTGGGGTACTTACGGATAAAAATCATTTTTCTTTTGCCTACTTTCTTAACTGAAGACTACACAGGTGATAAAATGGGCTAATTGTTGCTATAAAAATATTTTCTATCCTCATAATAAAGTAATATTTTCCTTCAAATCATTTTAATTTCTTACACTTGTACTGTGTTCTTATGATCGATCTGTGGGGACTGGGCTTGGAGTCTTATTTAGCTCACAAGTACAAGAACTAAAGCAAAATGATAGATGTGCAGCATGAACCGGCAACTCAGCTCTCAGGTACTTGGTTTCTTGGTGCCCCTTTCACTCTGGTACTGAAGTCAGAACCTTGGTTTCTATCCCACATTCCTTACATCTGTACAGGGACATCGGTAACCAAGCACAGGGTTTTTAAAAGTACAGCTTGCAGCCAATTTTCACAAATGAATATAATCACATGCTTTAAGACATGTATTGCCTGTGGCAAAATGGAGGAGCTCTGACAGATGCTATCAAATGCAAAGCCTGGAATATTTATTAACTGGCCTTTTACACAGTTCGCCAACCCCCAGCCTAGGAGATAATTTGCATTCAAGTTGTCTTTGCTACTTGAACCAGGTAAATGAACCACACCAGGTAAATCTCCCCCTGTACCCCAGTGGTCGGCAAATGTTTTATGGCAGGTCAAGCCACACGGCTCCTAAAGGGAATGTTCCTTATATTCAAAGAGTAGAAGAAACAGCTTGTCATTTTTAATCATTGAGGCATTCTAAGCATTCTGGTTCATAAAAGTGAAGGCAATTTTAAAAAGTGCACCTTTACCATGTCTACGCAGGTTGTTCTGCTGCATTTATCGGACTCACCAAACTCAGACCACCAGGAAAACAAGAGACTCCAGGCCAAGGCCAGGTACTCACTATGTGAAGCTGGAGGAAGTCACCAAGTCCCGGAGCGCTGTCAATGCGTACTAAGATCCCATCCTTCACAGTGGTGCTGAAGCCCACAGCCAGGCGGTCAGAGCGCGTGCTGGGCCTGTCATTGGCTGGCCAGGTGTAAAGGATGAGGCCACCACTTTTCCCAAAGATGTACGTAGCACCAGCTGTGAAAGGAAGGAGAGAAGGTGACATGAGGGCATTGTGTGACATACTGTCAGCTATTACACACCGTTGAGATGCCACGGAACAGCTGCAGAGAGGAAATGTCCCCCAAAGGACAGTATTTGGGTATGGAGAGGGATAGCTTCCACAGCCTCAGAAGGCATCTGTCACCCCAAATCGAAGATGAAGGAAATGGAATGAATAACAAAGCAGATGGTAATGAGAGTCATTCTTTACATCTTCAGTTCCTGCTCCATAGTCGCAGAGGGCAAAAATATGCCGTGTCTAAGAGATTTGGGATATGGGACAACTTTGCTGTCTTCTGCGACAGCTGAACTAATTTCCCCTCTTAGCCAGGATGGAACTGATATAGAAAACTTGCCCCCCATCTCTTGGCACGGAACAGTCTGAGGGCAGAGCCAAGAGCAGGTCTGGGGACACCTGCAAAGCCATCCCCGCCTACTGTCAGCTCCTCCCACTCTACAGAAAGGAAAGCTGCGGAGTATATGTCGCATGTTATCCGTTCTAAAGCATTAAGCCACAATAAATTCTGAGGTACAAAAAAATCTCATTTATCCTCTTTGAAAGGTCACTGTCCTAGCTTTACCAATTTGCTCAGTTTATAAATTCCATGTAGCGTAACATTATTTTCCTTTCATGAATTTCTCAATCCTTTGGAGATGGCCTCTGGAAAATCCTCCAATTTATCTGGAGAATTTGGGATCGTGGTATGTAAATTTATGATTAATTCTATATGCAAAACAATGTTTGCTCCTTACTATCCACAAACACCCTCAAAGCTTCTTAAAATTAGAAATGTGGGTATAATGATTTACCCTTGATATCTCTCCATCTGTGAAGAATTTAAATAAGTCCCTTTCTGTAGATGATTACAAATGTCATCACTGCTCCCTTTATCTTTATTTGGAAAACTAGAAGGTTACTCAGTGATTAATGTATAAAATCACCAAAAATACAAATCAGCCTGTGACATTTCATTAGACTTTATAAAATTTTACCCAATTCTCTCCTAAATCCATGGTGTATTGTGCTATAGAGATACTTTCATACTTTATGAGAAACCACTTTGGTCATGACAAAAATAAGCGAAAAATTGGTAGCAACAACAAAATATAATATACATACGACTTTACAGTTTGCAATATCTTTCAAAACTATTAGCTGAATCTTCACATTTGTATGAGATATTTCATGCGGTACCAGATTTTCAGATATGGAAACAGAGGCTCTAATATCTGACTTAATTCAGTGGCACCTTCAGAAGTTCTGAGCCAGGGACTGCTGACTCCAAGAGCCTTTTCTACCCTATACCAACATGAGTACATAATGAACTGCACCAAGAGGATTGAGTCGTCTGTACTTAGTTCTTTTCACTTCTCCTCGGATCAAAATGGAATGAAAACAAACCCATAGCTCTAAATCCGGCCTGTTTTCAAAAGCCCTTCTGGCTCTTCTCACCATACAAATAGCTTTATAAACCTCCTACTCTGCTTGTATTTCCCCCAGTTTCCTGTCTAGTAACTCTCTGTGCTACAATATCAAGGGAAAGACCACGTTAAAAGACTGATACACAGCTCCTTAGATACAGTGGTTAGGAGTTCCCAGTGATTTTTGTTTTTAAGCAAACAACTAACAGCTTCACGATGACAGTATTAGATGGGGTAAAGTAGATGTAAAATCCAGTTTAACAATTTATTTTAATTGCTTCCAGTATTGTGAATTTATGGTCACTGTGTTAGATAATTCTAACTTCATAGTTGAAAAGGGCAAAGAGATCCAAAGTATCTAGTACATGGCTTATTTTACTATGCAGAAAATGGTAGTAATGCATATGTTCTTGGTACTATATTTATTAGTGAATAAAGACCTTGAGGGTTCTCACGGGCAAACCTGCCTTTAGAGGAAGTTAATTAGATTTACAATTTTCTACTCTGATGATGTTGCTTTTTCTTTACTTCCTTTGTTTTGCTCTCTTGCATAGTTGTCATGGCTTGTGTCTAGATGTCCCTCCAAAGCCTCATGCAGTCATAGATGAGACTTTTTCAGAGGTGGCTGGATCTAGAGTATCTGATGCTGGGGTTGATTCATGGCACAGTACGGTACTAGGATTAAGGGTGTGAGTACTACTCACTTTAAGTAGCCTAGATAAGACATAAGGGACAGAAAGAACTGTGCCTTGTGGCTTTTGCTACCTTTTGCCCACCATGAATTGTTTATGCTTTGGGATGCCACTCTGCCTTGGAATCAGCAGATTATGGGCTAATACTTTTACAAACTGTGAGCTAAATAAACATGTCCCCCTTTAACTTTGAATATCAGATATTTTGTCTCAGCAATGAGAGAAAAGTAATGAGGAGGAGGTGAAGATGGGAAAGATGTATGGGGAAAAAATGAGAACCAAGATTTGCTATGTAAAGGTACAAGATCCTAATGATGAATGTAACTGTATTATATACTTAAAAAGTAAAAGACTGCCTTGCAAGCGCAAGGACCTGAGTTCAATCCCTGGTACAAAAAAAAAAAAAAAAAAAGTAAAAGAAAAAAATATGAGAAAATGAAAAAATGGAAATAAAGTGTTTGTAAAAGGCGAGGGGACAGGGGGTGAAGGAAGGGCAGGCACAAGGGGAAAAAATGGGAACCAAGACCTGTCATGTAAAGGTACAAGATCCTAATAATGAATGCAACTGTACTGTATACCTAAAATGTACCAATAAACTCAATAAAAAAGTACCAATAAACTAAAAAAGATAAAAAAATAAAAAATAAGCATGGACTCTCTGTTAAGTTTGATAGAAAATGCCTGGAATCCCAGAGGAAACTATTTTGCTTTATGTTTTCAAGTAAAAAAGTAATTTGTTGTCTTTAAATGTGGATTACAAATCAACTTTTTTGAGAATATTTCTGGAATTCATTGAAGATGTTCAGTTCTAAGCTATGCAATAACACAATACATGCTTTCTTTTCCGAACCTAGGATATCTAACTGCTAGTTTCTCACTGTTCTCAGTATGGAAGTGCTAACATCACACTACATTTATTAATAATCAGTACCATGTAAATTTCTTTTTGACCAGCAAAACAATGATTAGTTTGACTGTGAAGACAAAATGACTGTTGTGGCATTTCACACTGCAATATTTTCAAGTTTGTAAACAGCTGACATTGGTTTTCTGAGTTCTGACCAGCACAGAATTTCAGGAATGAAATCTCTGCACTCTCACCACTAATCAAGATTAAGTGAACACACTTTATCTTCCAAGATGGTAAAAGTATGACCTCTTATTTAACCCACAACCCACAAATAGTGTATCTGGCTTATTGTTTCATAATTGCCCAGTTCATGTGAAAGAACCGATGGTGAGAGCAGGATTTAAGCATACGAAGATGCATGCTTTTGTGTCTGTTCTGGACGTGTGTGATGGGGAAGAGTAACAGGGCAGGAGAAAAGGATTTAAGAGATGTCAGGGCAATGACGAAGGAAGTCTACAAAGCAGTCTAATGCAGTTGCACAGTAAACTGTAGGCAGGTGACTTAATGATTTCTCAAAGAGAACGAGGGCTAATTTTTTTTCTAGTTCAAACTTTTTTCCAAAATTCTTAAAACTTTGGTACATTTTAATGCTTAGTTTACAGGAATTTAATTTTTGTTGTCAACTCAGCCTTTCCTTAGTTAGTGTTGCTTGGATAATTACTGTTATTTATTGATTTTATTTGTAAACTCCAAAGCCCTGGCTTTATGATGCTGTTTCTCTTTCCAGTCACACATCCAAAGACTTTATTACTCTTCTTGAGACTAACAACATATACAGAATTATGGTCTTGTATAAAAATTTACCTTATATATAAAAAAACATGACATGTATACTAATTAATTACTTAATTATATATAAAACTTCATGTGCGAACTATGTTGCTATAAAGTGAGCTAAGGAACAAGACACCAGACTCTTACTCAAATCTCTTTAAACATTCCCCAAAACATCATCTCAAATACTCTGGCAATGATGCCTGTCCATTCTGTCCTATTATTTCAGGATCCTTGTTTCTGGTTGGTTACTCCCTCATCAAGTTTCGCCACAGTTGTGCTCTTTGTTGTAGACTGACAAATTCTTTGGGCACACAAATGGACTACCAACGACATAAAATATATTCTGCCAGTAAATGTGGTTATTGCTATTAAATTGAAACTATCTTTTATTCATATCAATTACCATATAGCTAATAAAACCAAAGTGGAAAGACCTGTGGATTTGAAGTTGACAGATGCCCTTTCTAGATAATGGAGGCATAACGCTAAAAGATTTTGTAATGAATGATGGCTCCAGGAACATTTTTTTCTCAATTTATTTTACTTTGTTCTATGATATTCTTCAATACCTCTATCTCCTCAGATGTTCTGGAATGGATCATCTTCATTTTTTCACTACAGTAGGAACTTATATTTCCAAAGCATTGTGTGACTTTCAAATTGCCTGCCTTGGGGGTTATTCATCTGAAGCCTCTGCCCTCAGCATTCACCGAAGTTTTAATGGCAAATATTTTTGTTACTGTCTTAATGAAAATGAAAACGGAAGTTCAAAATGATTCAACTCCTTGGTCTAGTGCTAAGTGGTGGAACTGAGGACAGAATCATGTCTCCCTTTCTTGACCCTCTCTTCTCTAGTATCTAGCTGACCTGCTGACCCATGGGATAAAACTTCCTGAAGTAATCCCTAGCAACCAAGAGCTTCCCCCAAAGGAGAAAATGGTGAGTGATAGGAGCAAAAACTGAAAACAAGATCTGTTTATTATTGAAGGCATCACTGGGGAGTACAGGGTAAGCACTACAGCTTTTATAAACAGCTCTCTGATGCATGATTGAATGGGTGGCTTTTTAATCTATTTTGTCTACTCTGACTTTCAAAAATTATATAAAAGCCAATGCCTTAAACAAAGCAAAACTGAACAAACTGAATACTAAGAGAGAAATTTCACCTAACTTTAAGAACATCCTTTTCTTTGACAAAGAAATGGACATATATGCTGCCGAGTAAACAAGAAACTGAAATATATCCCAAGGGAGAGTGGAGATCCCATTCCTTAGGCATGGTAGGTAGATACTCCTTCCATGTTAAATGGTCTCTTTCTCTTGCAGGAAGAAAAATTACAATCAAATGGACTTAATGCCCCCCAAATTTTCCTTCTGAGATCTGCAGAGGCAATATTTCATGGCATTTGCTAGAATTCCAAATTCAAGGTGTCAACTCAGACTTCCCACCAAAACAATAGTGGTTCAATATAGCGTAGTATTAAATTTTCTTAGTTAACTCTGGAGTTCAAACTTGTATGCAGAGTAAAGCCCTTAATATATTATGCATAGTACTACAGGCACCAGAGGAGCTAGCTGATGAAAACCCTCAAATCAATAAAATTCTACCAATGAACTAAATGTTTTTCTATGAATAAGAAGAAAACTCCACTATTGTTTTATTCTGGTGGTAAATATCATCAAAGAGAACCACTATTTGTAGATATAATAGAGTATTTGCAAAAACAATTCCTGAAAATATACTTGGTTGGAATTGTTGATGGAAATATTATGGATTTTCCAAGGAGTTATGAAGAAGAAATAATCATGCTGTTTCCAAATCTGCTAACAACTGTTGAGACATTTTATTGCAGTGTTACCTTATATACACCTTTATTCCCCCAAGTGGGAAATAGAATCACAAGTAGTTTCTCAATACACTTCTGAATGCTGACAAATACATCCTGGCACTTTCTTACTCTTAGGAGTAATGATATTTTCGGGAACACATAATTTCAGAAATGTGTCATAGTAGCAAAACACGAAACACAGTTATTCTTACTCATAGAATTTTAGTATACTTCCACTAACAAAAAGAAGATGGTTAAAGTATGCAATGCTTTAGACATGAAAATTGATCTAAAAGCATAGCTGCCCAGAACACATTCAAATTCTCTTATTTCAGGAATTTTCACAAGCTTATTTTTTTCTTTGGGGCAACTATTTCTTTCACAAACTCGCTGATACTAATATTAATACTAATGCTCATCCGCTATATGCATGAGATATTTACAATACATTATATTATACAATATAGTATTTGCTGTGGTTAGATCAAGAATATCTTCAAAGGCCTCATGTGCTAACAGGTGTGGCTTGTGGAAGGTGACTGGATCCTGGAAACACTTACTCGTCAGTGGAATCACCTATAGTACCGATGAGTTAAGCAGCTTAGCTGCTGGAAGTGCGGTCTGGCTGGAAGATGCGGGTCACTCAGAGTTTGTGTCTCTTCCTGGTGCCTCTTTTCCTCTCTGCCTCCAGAAGACCACAAAGTGAGCAACTTTCCTCCACAGCAGACCCTTCACCACCTGCTGCTTCAGCTGACTATGAACTAAAACCTTTAAAAAAGCATGAGCCAAAATAAACCTCTCCTCCTTTAATTTCTTGGAGTAGGTATTGAGTCCCAGCCATGAGAAAGGGACTAACCCAGTGTTTTAAAATTCTATACTTTTCACTTGACAGGTTGTTCTTGTATTATTAGCTCAACTGGGCTCTATAAGGTTGCACCACAACCTGCCTAGAAGGCTTAAACAGCAGAAATTTGCTTTCTCATAGTGTTGGAAGCTGGAAGACAAAGATCAAGGTGTCAGCAGTATTGCCTGCTGTTGAGCCTTCTCTCCTTGACTTGTGGGCAGCCACTTTCTCCCTATGTTTTCACATGGGTTTCTCTACCCATTCCTCTTCTTAAGACACGAGCTATATTGGATTAGAGCCTGCTGTGATCACCTTATTTTAACTTAATTCCCTTGTTAAAAGATTTTCCTCCAACTGCTTCTTGGCCTTTTGGCTAAGATCAAGTGTAAAGTTCTTCCTCCAAATAGTCACACTCCTAAAAATAAATTTAGCTCTAAATATCCATGATGATCTGTATCCATAGATTTATCCAATGGCAGATCAAACATGCTCATAAAAATTAATTGCATCTGTACTGGACATCTATAGCTTGCTTTCTGGTCATTATTAATTAAACAGTACACAATAACAACAATTTACATCGTGTTTATGTTGCATTAGGTATTGTAAGTAATCTAGTGATGATTCCAGCGTATATGAGGATGTTCTTCGGTTGCTTTCAAATACTACAGCATTTCATATAAGTTATTTTAGCATCTGTAGATTTTGGTATCTGCAGGGGTTCCTGGAACCAGTCCCCATGGATACCTAGGGATGACTATACATGAATTTGGAGGAACACAATTCAGCCCATAGCTGTCATTATATCAGTTTTAAAGATTAGGGAAACTATAAAGTAAAATTATTTTTACCAGATACCTATTAGAATCAGAAATTTAATCCAACTGTCAAATCCAACAGTCTATATTTTCTTCATGTTGCTAATCTGTACCCCTGACCTCCTTATCTCTTACCTTCATTTGTGAACCAGGATCGGGGGAGTGGGGATGTTGCTGGCAAGAAGAATATGATGGCTTTCTAACATGTGACCAAAATGAAAAGCACCCAATAAGATAGAAACTTGATAAGGTCACAACAGCGATGGGGTAATCATTTTATCTTCTTTAATTTATTATTTTTTCTCACTGATTTTATTGGTACAATTTAGGTATACAGTACAGTTACATTCATTATTGGGATCTTGAAGGGAGGGCAGGGACAAGGGGAAAAAATGAGAACCAAGAGCTGTCATGTAAAGGTACAAGATCCCAATATCTTAGTCAATTTAAATGACAGTGATGTTCTTTGAGGATGTTTGCTCTCTTATAAAGTGTATAACACAAAGCTGGGCAATAGGCTGCTCACGAAGAAGCACAACACACTGAACAAACTTTAAATTCTGAATCTCATGGTTGAACCCCATGAGTCAGAGATCACCTCACAGCCCACATAATTCAGTTTTCGTAACTATGCTGGTTTCTTATAGAGCAAAACAAAACAAGTACTAGGAAACTGCACAGTATTCAGGTCTAGTAAAATAAAGTTTTATTTTCAAACAAAATGAAAATCCGGAACTCTTCCATACTACGAGTTCCTAGAGGACAGAGTTGTTTAATTCATCTCTCTATTAACACTGGGAGTGTTCAGAAAATAAATGCTATTGAATTAATCAATGAAATTTGGCTCACCTATACTTACATATCTCTGTACTACCATTCAGTCATGGAGTAGAATAAGGATAGAGGAATAAGAAACTACACTCTGTATTAATTCAGCTTTTTGTCATTTCATCTCAAAGTGGAAATATTTTATAAATACTCATCAATTAGGGTACACAGCGTCTCTCACAGTGGAGTAGAACACAGATTGCAATTTGTAAAAGAAACCCACTCACAAAGACATTTGGATGATTTTTCTTCAGTGAATATTTGGCAGGTTCAGATAAGAAAATCACACCCATTTGAGTCAAACTGTTTTATGTTACCCCTCAGTTCCTAAATCATCTTGTAAATTGTTCTTCATAGGGGAAAAAAATACATCTCAGATTCTACTTCACCGGGATGCCTAATAGAAAAGCAATATCACATATTTAAGAATAACAAAGCTATTTCATTTTAGAGAGCATGGGCTAAGAGCAAAGACCATATATGCATTTGTCCTTAGCCAAAAATGTAGGCGAATGAGAAGAAAAATAAAAACGATCATTTCATAATTACTCATCAGTCCTTTCTGTAGCATTATTTTTTCTAAATGCATTCCTTCTGATGCCATCTCCTGGGACATGGTTAGAAGAAAGAGGAAGTTCAGAGCCCTTTTGTCTGCACTCTTTTCCTTCTTTTTTTCTACAGCTTTGAAATATCTTCTCTAATAAAGGCAATCAAGGGATTTCTAAGTATTGAATATTCTTTGGCAAAGCAACACAGATAAAAAGTAGCTGCTGCTCTTCAGTGCTTTCACTTAAATGCCTGCTTTTTATGGATGTCACACTTTCAAGGGCCAAGGGTCTACACACACATGGCTTTGGGGCATTGGCGGCTCTAATTTATAAAACATGATCTTCCTGGAAAAATCCATTCATGTTTTTGAAGGACAATAACTCTTGAGTAGATGAGAAAGATATCTCTTAGTCACAGAACCATTTCATAATGAGGAAGACATATTAACAATTATGCTCACGTACCATAATGTATGACAATTTTTATCTTCATCGTGCCTCAGTTTCCCAATATTCAGGAGATATTAATATTTTTCTTTATAATAATATTAAAGAATTATAGTAAAGACCAAAATAATTATCATGCATGCAATATAGACTTTAGTAATATATACTTTATATATTTATATATATACATGCAATATATACTTTAGCACTGTCATTTTCTGATGCATGACTCAAAGTGAAAAGACTCCCCAGAGTTTGTATACCTTTAGAGGTCTTTCATTATTGTATCTTCCTAGCATATCCTCTATCTTTATCTGGAAACATTAAACCCTTTTGTATGGAAATTACATTTTTCCCTCTAAACCAAACATGATTTGAATAGAAATCACCAAAGCCTTAAAAGATTCTGCAGAGTTTGCTAAAATGTAGTAAGTTACTCCAAGTTCACCTACAAATCCAATATAGTAGTAGCAACACCTGGTAAGTCTGCAGCATGAAAAAAGAAAAAAACAAAACAAAATAAAACAAAACCTACATAACCCTACTTACTGATCAAATTTTCTGAATGAGTAATTCAAGGGTACATGAAAACAATAATGCAGCACTGTAGGAATATGAGAAGTGTGTTTCAACATAAAGGTAGCATTTTAAATTTTAATACATCACTTAATTAAAATAGAATTAGAATATAATTTTATTCAGGAGTTTAAAAGTTACTTGAAAAAAATCAGGGTCCTTTCCTTCAAAACTTTTAATCAAAATAGAAGTTGAACAGAATGTTCTAAATATGACAGTTTCTATCAAAGTAAAAGTAATAAGAAAATTTAAAAGTAATAAGAACAATTGCAAAGTCCATCTAAAATAAGATAAATACATAAAAATTAGTAACTTCTCACTCTCTCAGAGACCATCCACTGATTTTTTACAAAAGCATTAAGGTCGTTCAAAAGGAAAAGGACAGTCTTTTTAATGAATGGTGTGGAAAAACTGAATATTCATATGCAAAAGAACAAAATTGGCTCAACAGAGATCAAAGATAAATATACTAGCTAAAAACTTAGAAGTGAGCATAGTGGAATAGCTTGTTGACGTTGAATTTGGCAATAATTTCTGGGATATGATACAAAAAATACAGGCAACAAAGTCAAAGAGTAGATAAATTAGATTTCAAAATTCAAAGCTTTTGTGTATCAATGGACATCACCAACTGAGTAGAAAGACGATCCATAGAGTGGGAGAAAACATCTGCAAATTATTTATGTATCTGGCAAGGGACTGATAGCCACAAAATATACAAAACATATCACTCAACAATCAAAGAACAAATAGCCCACGTAACAGGTAGACTGGGAGTGTAGATCAGTTGTAGGGCATGAGCTTAGCATGCCCAAGGCCTTGGGTTCTATACCTATTATAGCTAAGAAGTAAAAAAGAAAAAGAGCAAAGGATCTGAATATGTATATTTTTTAAAAAAGGTATACAAATGGTCGGTAAGCACAAAAAAGTTTCTTAAGATATCTACTTGACAGGAAATTGGAAATCAAAATCACATTGAAATATCACTTTATATACTTTAAGGCAGTATCAAAAAATAGAAAATGATAATTATTACCAAAGATATAGAGAATTTGGAAACTTTTACACTGTTGCTAAGAATTAAAATGTTGGAGTTACTGTAGAAAGCAGTATAATATAAACTTGTCATGTGGTCCAATAATTTCACTTCAAGCTATACATACAAATGATCCGGAAGCATGGACTCAAACAAATATTTGTACACCTATAATCATAGCAGTATTATTCGCAACATCCAAAAAAAAAGGAAAGAACCAAATGTCTGTTGAGAGAAGGATAAACAAAATATGGCCTACACGTTCAGTGAAAAATATTGAGAAAGGAAATACTGATACATGAGATTAACTGAAAGGCATGCTAAATTAAATAAGTCAGATGCAAAAGGATGAATATTATATAATTCTAATCATATAAAGTGCCAGGAATAGTCAGCTTCATGGATGCAGAAGGTAGAATTGTAGTTATCAGGGCTCAGGGGAGGGGAGGATTGGGGGATTATTGTTTCCTGGGCACAGAGTCACAGTTTAGGATGCTAGCTCTTGGAATAGACAGTTATAGTGGTTGTGCCACAGACTGAATGTACTTAATGCCTCTGGCTGGTCCACTTAAAAATAGTTAAAATGCACTTTGCTGTGTACGTTTTACCACTTAAAAAAAAATCAATATTTTGGGCATGTTTCTCCAAGTCTATAATCCCTGTATATTGGGAGGGAGTCTGAAGCAGGAGTACAAGTTTGAGCCTAGACTGGGCAATGTAGTGACTTAGCAAGATGTTGTCTTAGAATATAAATTCTGGAGATAAATGTTCGCTAGAAGGCCCGGGGTTCAAACCTTAGATCCAAATCAAAACAAAACATACATTAATAATAGTATTCATTAGGTTGAAATGAGGATATTAAAAGAGAAAGTATAAAACCAAAAAAATCTAAAAAATATCTTGAAATATATTCAAGAAGAAAATTATATAAAGAAAACTTAAACTATAATTTTAAAATTATAAATATTTATATATACATGGAGATAATATGATATTGCTAGCTAGGGAAAATATGAACATGTGAACTATGTTAATCTTTAAGCCACTTCTAGATGGAATCTCATGTCTTTGCAGTTCATAAAGAAAAATAAGTATGTGAGATTTGCCAAAATGTTACAAAGAAGAATAAAGAAATACTTTAAGACATTGAAATTTACTTAAATTATTATAGTCAAAATAGAGCCTCTAATAAGTACAAATTAGATGTAAAATATATGAATGTAAAAAAATAATTTGTGCTTTGTACATCTCTTCCATATACAAAGTACAGTATGCTGTGATTAGTAGAGATGTACAAAATGGAATGGAAATTCATAGCACGAAATCATAATGCCCAATATAGACTTGTACTGAGTCTCCAGAGTGAATTTGTAGTTGCCTGATTTTCAAGCAGGGAAGGATATTTGATTTGGAGAAAAGATGTGATTCAGCACTTTGTGTTTGGGGAACAGAGCACAATCCCTAGAAGGCAATATGGAGGCTGCAGATATAAGCACAGCAAAGACAATTCTTGAAAAAAGGAGGGTGAAAGCTGTGCAGAGTGCTGAATGTGAGACTCAGATATTTGTACTTTAGCAGATGAACCAGTGCCTTCCTTGTCACGTTTTTGTAATAGAAATACTCTATAGATTGCAACTACAATTTCCACGAAGTCATTATTTAATTTTCTAAGCCCATAGCTTTGAATTGAGTAAATCTATTATAATTGCACAAATTTTTTAATAGAAGAGTTGTAGCATTTAAAAAGTTGGAGAATGACTACTTTTGGTAAGTGGGGAAGCACCTACATCTGAGAAAACTAACTCCGTCCGCAGTGGGAGTTGGAAAGAGGAAAAAGCAACCCTGTATATCAAGAAAACCCTCGCGATGGCACAGACCCGAGAAGTGGAAACTGGGACTGCTCAGTGAGCCTGAGAAACGGGAAGAGGAATGGACACCGGAGGACACAAAGAATAAAAGGAAGAAAAGGGGAGGAGCAGAGTTGGATCGGTGTTCGAATTTTTGTGCAAATAAAGTTATAGATAGAAAAGGAAGAGACGTTCAGGGCGTGGAGGTGGGGTAAATTTAAGGTGGGGCATGCTGAATTTCACATACTTGTAGGACAGTGCTTCAAATATTTGGCCAGAAGTCAGTGATTGTGGGAGTCCATGATTTAACCCTCACTGTCATCATAGAATGTACGCAGGTTCTGCCCTGCTATTTCCCAAGTGCTGATTACTTGTTGACGACCTAAAGATCAGGCAAATTGATTTGCGCTCACTGAACATATATCTATTTGCCTTTTTCTTTGGACTCCAACTACAGAAAAACATACCTTGCCAATGGTTGTAACTATAGTGCTTACATAATATTTGAGTGTTTGAACTCAAAAATCGGTCCATGTTATCACATAACCATTATCAATTTTTAATAGTGTCATAATACTTCACGAGGTGATGGATTCCAACTTATCACTCCTCTCACACTAAGCACATAAATGTTTTTCTCGGTGTGTATACTTGGATGGAGGAGGTAGTTTATTTGATACAATGGACTTGTAAGATTGTCAATGGGTTAAATAAAATATCTCCAGAAATATTAGGCCAAAAGTTGTTTTTTCTTCTTAAAACAAAACAATCTAGAGCCAAGAGTCACACAAGAAATCAAAACAGATCAAAACTCCTAGTTGTATAGACACTGTTCATCATTCAACAAACCTATATTCTTCACCTTTTGTCAATGAACACGGCCATCAGGGCAATCATTATATAATATTTCCATAATTAGGTTACAGTTTACTTTTCAAACTCTGATTTTTTCTTCTTAAAACAAAACAATCTAGAGCCAAGAGTCACACAAGAAATCAAAACAGATCAAAACTCCTAGTTGTATAGACACTGTTCATCATTCAACAAACCTATATTCTTCACCTTTTGTCAATGAACACGGCCATCAGGGCAATCATTATATAATATTTCCATAATTAGGTTACAGTTTACTTTTCAAACTCTGATTTTCTCTTAATACATAAACCCCTAACTTTCTAAAATGTTTTATACTTTTCACAGCTTCAGCTTATGAGTTTTTTTTTTTCTTATGACTTTTTTGCAAGGCCATCACCTTTGCTAATATTTGGTGATTCTTATCTCTTCCTCCTAAGGAAATGTATTTCAAAAACATCCTCCATGTCCTTCACTCTGTCTTCCCTTAGCATCCTTCCGCCTATTCAGTGGGTGCCTGTTCCTCAAGTCCTGGTGATTAAAAACATATTGTAAAATTTACCATTTACTTTGGAGTTGTAGAAGATGTCTGCATGATCTCTATTTTTACCCCTCAGTCCTGAAGGGAGGCACTTGCTACTCACCTGTCCCTGGCCTTACACTTTTATTCAAAAAGCCATACTGCAGATGTATAAAATGCATTTCCCAGGCCTCGTCTTAATTCTAATATGATGACTTTAGCATTGATTCAACAGTACAGATAGGACATGCTGCAAATAAACTGCAGTCACTGCCATCAAAGCTTGACAATTTGTTATGATGGATATATTCAGACATACCAGTCTCTTTTTAGAAAATGCAATTTTAGGGGAAAATACAAGATAATTGGTCGTCAGCTCTTGCAGTAAACTTAGGTAGCACCTGCCATATTTAAATTAATACAGTGCTTCTCCTTGTTAGATTAGGTCTTCTGATTAAGTCAATCATGTGAAAAGATTCCACGGAGCGGTGTGCACTTGGATTGTAAGCTGTTTTCTGATGTGGGGACTTTTTAATGAATGATGGGATACTTGTCCATCTCGTAAGAAAAGGAGACTGAAAGTTCTTTATTCAGCCATATATCCTGCCTGTCCTTATCTCCCGGTCTCAGCTGGTCCTTCACATTGTGCCTCCGAGGTAGCAGGTTTTACTGGGTGTCCAAAGCAATGGTCAAGTATTTGAAGCCTCCCCACAAACACGGGGTCTACTTTCCTGAGATCAAATACACATCTCTCGAAGACTTATTCTCTTTCCCACTGTTCCCATTTCCTCTGACTCTGGCTGTCACCACATAGATCAAGAAACTTAGAAAATAGCTTTGCTCATTTTAATGTCTCTTAAACCAGCAGAAAGAATGAATCAGACTCACGGCTGGGGTAGCAGAATGCCAAGTCCAAGCCTAGCATTTTTATCAGCTCTCTCACTTCCGGAGAAAGCGTGGATAATGAAGAGGAAAGAAGTTTCTGCAGTGGGCAAAGCAAAGCTCAAAGAATCTCCTCACACTGGAGCCATGGGGGGCCTAGAGTGTGGCTGGGATGACACCTTCTGTACCAGGTAAATATTTGCTGAAGGAGTCTGATCCTCTTACGAGCAATTAATTCATTCTTGATAATCTACCCACTTAATTCCATTCTTTAACACATGTCCAAGGTTTCACTTTAAAGAGAACATTCATCCTAAATTCATAAACTTTTGAGAGAAACCCACAACATGGGCACAGTGACAGATTGTGAGGATATCACAGTCATAGACCATACCATATTTAAACAATTATCTAGCTTCACTACTCACACATGCCACTATCAGTCCACCTGGAACCAGTTCCCCAGCAGGGTTAAGAGACTCATTATGGGTTCCCAGCAGGAGGTGGTGGGATTACATCCCTCTTTATGTTTCCATGAACTGAAGCCCACGCTAGCACATAATACCATGTGTCATAAGGGTGGAAAGAGATTTGTAGAGCCAACATTTGTGTTCTCATTTATACATGCAAATTCTGAGACCATGAAAGGTTACAGAGTCTGCCCATGGCCACAGCTGATGACTGTCAATCTAACCAGAACTCCTCTCTCCTGAATATGATCCAGAATCCTTGGAACCACATACGCTTTGACTCCCTGTAAAGTGGGTGCTTAAGAAAAATTTGCTTACTGATTTTCTTAAAAAATTGTAAATATATTTTACTTTCAATATATAAAATTATTCTGTAAAATTGTGTAATACATTGGGATGTTATGATACATATATATAGTGCATAATGGTAAATCAAACTATTTCATATCGCAGTTAACTCACATACTTATTTTTTGGAGTGAAACATTTTGAAGTTTATTCTTAGCCAATGAAGTATATAACACATTATTATTCACTATGCCCTTCAATAGATCCAAAAACTATATTCTTAATGCCAAATGAACTGCAGGATGCTGTGACTGACATCTCCCCATGGTCTGGGTAGCAAAGACGACTATGAAAACGTTTTGAGGGGAGAAGGAGGAGTAGAAAGAAAGAGGAAAATACATATATGTAAGAAGAAGTTGGCCAGTAGGATGACATATTGAAACTCTGTTACTTCAGTGTATACTCTGCCTGTACATGCTTCATTGGGGATGATAGGATTTGAAGCCTTATATTTGAAAACATAATGTAATATACCACATATAAAGGATTCCTGTTCTGATTCATTATTCTTAGACTACAAAGGAATGAAAGTAAAGAGAAGTGGAAATATCTAAAAAATTTATAGCTTAATCACTGAAGAATCTAAGCCAAAACAGGAATTTCCATACTCCCTTGAAAAAGATGTGCTTTGAGCTTTGAGGCATTTTTGTTTGTTTGTTTGTTTCAGGTCCTAAGGTTTGCACTACAGGGAAACAAGAACTCTGGAGGGCCATTCAGTTTCCACAAGTGCAAGGCTGACTATGTGTGAGGCAATGCTCCTTCCTCGGGCGAAGACCTCAAGAGGCAAGAAACAAGAAGAGGCTGGAAGGGCTACACTTCAGTCTGAGGGGGATGCCTTTAAAAGCACTGTGGGGCAGAAAAGACCAGTATAATGGCTATTTAATCCTCTGCACCTTTGAAGTGCCAATTCTTTGGACTCTTATGACATTCATGAATGATGCAGGAGGCTGACATGATGAATGCTGAGCAATTCCATGCGGCAGATCCTTCCAGGGAATTTATGCCCCCCTCCCGCCCCAAGACAAAAGGGTTCCTGGGCTCAGTTATCATTTGTTCTGGGAGAGAATTTACAGTCTTGCCAGCAACTCCTTTTACCCTACTCAATAAAGAGCTTATTTTGATATACAGACTGTGATTGTTCAAGAACAACTGTATCCTTGGAAAGGCAGGCACAGTGAGCAGTCCTGCTGGGCACGATCCTTCACTTCTTCGTCCTCAGTTGTTTCCAGGTTTGGATGAATATCTTGCAGTCACACATCTACTTATTTGGTCAGAGACAGATACACTTATGTATATATCACAGTGTGTGTGTGTATACATGTGCCTAAATATACATAGGTGTGTTTATGTGTATCGTAGACACAGATGTACACACATACAGGATGCTCTTGAATAAAGGTCATATGCTATGTGGATTCACTTTAAGTGAGAAACTCCTGTAGTGTATCGCTACACACACTATTAAACTCTTACGCTGGCTCCGCTGCCCAATAATGACTGATAGATTGTAAATTAATTAATATAATCACGAATATTTACTAAATGCTTAGCACGTCTCTAGCTGCTGGAAAGAGATTAGTGAACATACTAAAGACCTTTCTTTCATAGAGATGATACTGTAATAATGATGCTGAAGATCAAGAGAACCAATCGATATACAATGTGACGGCTGGGGTTTCTAAGTTCTAATAAGGTCTGCTGAGGTGATAAGAGCTTTTGGAGATGGATATTTCCAATGAGATGCAGAAGGCAAGCTCCTCAGGGCTAATCACCATGGTGCCTGAGTGCGAATCAGGACCACTTTCTGAAGGAGGAGTGTCCAAGGCAATGGGATAAGGGAAAAGGAGTGAGGTTGGAGTGTGACTGGCTTGCATGAAGAACATGGAGAAGACCAGCATGAGTGGAATGGAGAACACTTAGGAGAAAGTGGGAGAAAAGCGATTACAGAAGTAAAAAGAGACTGCACTACATGGGGTCTCACAGAAAGCACCTTGTATGAGTTCAGGTCCTTCTCTGACTCTGTCTAGAGAGATGACCGCACAACTTTCTGAGCATCCTTTTTCTTAACATTTCATGTAGGATAATGAGAAGCAGACCTGAGAGGATGGGGCGATAGTTCAAAGTATTGGTGTGTAAGGAACAAGTGAATGAGCTCAGCAGAAGCTTTTCCAAGACTCTAATGGTTATTTCCAAATAATAAAAGGGGTAACACAGAAGAAGATAATGCTGCTTCAAAAGACAGAATGACGAACAATGGGTAAAATATCTAATCTCAACATTACAGATCATCTTTGTCAAGGAGTTTTCTAGAGCAGTTCAATGAGAAGCTACGTCTTAAAAAAAACTATAATAAAATTTCATGACAAGATATATTCCAGCACAGGCTAAATGGTCACTGTTCAGGGATGTCTGAAGATGCTTTCTAGATAGTTCCAAATGGGAATCATTTCAAGGAGTGAAGAATATATTAAAACAAAAACTACTGGATTCTATAAGAGCAAACATGTTTATCTAAATTAATCATCTTATCTCTTTGGATTAAAATATCCTTTTTCCTTCTTGACACATTTCTGCTACTTCTTTGTTGAGGAAAATCATGTTTCAGAAACACAAACACTTTATAAAGCCATATTTTTGCTCTAAATGGTTTGACACATTTGGCAGAAATATCCTTTAAGGCTATATCCTTGAGGATATTTTTGGCATATACTCATCTTCCAGGAAATCCCACTAATAAAACCATCTATTTAAAAATATTTCTTTGACTTCACTGAAATATCAGCCTCTCTTCATACCCAGAAAACCCGAAAGAAATGTGGGAAACAGCAGGTTAACATCATTCCTTCTGAGTCCCTGAGGATTGGTGAAACCATTTCTTCACTATTAATTTTTTCTATCATGTCTAAGAATTTCTTTCTTAATTGAATTTCATTTCACGGCAGCAATAAAACCAAGTGTTACTATCCACAGCTATGAAAGCCTCGGCTTAAGAACTTTTTCTCCAAAAGGATCTTCAGTTGCTGATCAACAGGTATAAATAAAATTCTGGGTATCCAGGAGGAATAAGTCCTAGAGATCCTCTATACAATGCAGTGCCAAAAGTTAACAATACTATACCATACACTTGGGAATCTGTTTTGAGGTCAATCTCAATTCAAGTGTTCCTACCAAGATAAAATTCGGGGGGAGTCTTGAAAAAAGATTTTCTTTTTATTGCTCCGCTGTTTCTTAACAGAAGCACAAATACTTACACATGAGTACATTATAAAGAAGCTGCCTTTAAAGTGTTTCAAAGGATAAAATCTATCTAGTATTTTAGTTTAAAAAGAGAAGGGAAACAGCAAAGATTAATGTATATCATGACAATTATAAAACATTTTTCTGCTATATTCAGCCTAAAGTACAACTGTATTCATTATTTTTCCAGAACAATGTTCTATGTGTGTATGTGACTAAATTGGAACAAGAAAAATAATGAAAGGAATAAATAAATAGAACAAATATAGAAAAGTTTAGGAAATCAGAGTCTCTAGATATAAAGCAAAAACAGTAATGTTACTGTTTGAGGTACTTTCTTAAAACAGACAGTAAATAGAACAAATACGGAAAAGTTTAAATAATCAGCAATTCTAGAAACAATACAAGAGTATAAATAATCAGTTAACTGTCTGAAGTGTTTTCTTGAGATAGACTTTAAGAAAAAGTTTTCTGCATATTATTATCTGTGAAGACAACAGAATAAAAAACAACACATAGAAATGAAAGCAGGGAAACAAGGAAGAACTGAAGCCACTGTAGTCATCTCCAACCAAGCAAAATCTGCAACAGAAATGGCGATTTTTGTCATTCTTCATGGAGGAAACTCTGCATTTCTGTCACTTCTCTAGCAGAATGTAAGCTCAGCAAAGGTAAAAACTTGGCTTACTCATCTCTAAATTCCTAGAACATTGTGTACTGGTAGAACATGATATGCTTGTACTTAATATTGTCAAAAAATGAATTTTTAAGGAGGCTTTTTTCTAAAAAGGAACATAGATCAGATTATCTTCCAATACACATTGGTCATCCTACCATCCTCTTGCTTACACTTATCCAGTGGATTCCAATTGCCTAAGAATAAAATCAAAAGCTTCCAAATGGCCTTGGAGGCTGAGATCGAGCCCTTGCCAACTTGGAGTTTCTTCCCTTCATTCACCACACTGCAGACACTGAGGTTTCTTTTGTTCTCCTGACAAATAAACACCTTTATGGCTTTGGTACTTGCTCTTTCCTCTTCCATCAGACCTTTCTTTCTTTCTTTTTTTTAATTGCGTTTATTGGTACATTTTAGGTATACAGTACAGTTATTTTGGACCTTTCTTTCGATGGCTCCTTCTTACCAATTGTCTCTCAGCCCAAGGGCAACCAGCTGAGAGCCCATTTTTGGCCACACTACCAAAGGCAATGGCTTTCTTTTCCTTGGTAGTCATTCTGTATCCCACAACTGCTAATATTTCTCTACCTAAGTTACCACATCTTTTCTCCCTCTTATTAGAATGCATATCCATTAGAATAAATGTTGTCTACTTTAACTCAAAACACTCTCAATGATTCAAACATTACATGGCTCAGAGAACTCAAAAAATTCTGTGGACAAATAAATAGACATAGTGATTTCCAAAATCCTTCTGTTATCATTACAATGTATCTGTTTTTGCTACTTTGATGCACGTTCTATCTGAGACACACAAACCAATGCTTATTTTCATAATCCCCATCACAGGTGTTTCTTTATTTTGCCCATTTTTAAAATGGAAAGGATGATAGTAGCTTCTATCTTTTTCTGTTATCAGATGAATTAGTTGATGTATGTAAAATCTTATTGAAATTATCAAAGGGAAGGACAACTACAAATCCAAAGCACTAGTATGTCTATTAGATACCTGTGAATAATGCAAGAAAAAATTTTGTCAATATTTTCTCCACTAAATAAAGAATCAAAAGAGGGTCATTCAAGAGATGAGAGAGAATATTCATGCGGGGAACACCCCTGTAGGCTCTGGGACTCAACAGATTGAAGCAGGGGGTTTCTTTGCACTTGAGAGTTTGAGGCCAGCCTGGGCAACATAGTGAGCCCCTACCTCCTGGAAAGGGAAAGGAAAGGAAAAGAGAGGGGAGGGGAGGAGAGGAGAAGGAGAGACATTGCTATTGGATATGACTCATCAGAGCCTCACCCTGGCCAAAAGTGTGGCGATGCAAGAGTCAGATTCAATGGAATCAACATTCTCAGCCCAATAGCTCACATGGGTATATATTTTTTGAGGACCTGGATAAATAAACTCTGAAAATCCTGCTCTTTCTTTTTCTCTGGTATAATGCAATATATTGATTCAGGTCCCGCTATTTCATGGCATTCACTTGCTTCAGTAATATGAAGGATTTATTTTCATCCCTTCATTTCGAGAGGCTGAGGCTGCTCTTAACCCTTAGTGTCAGCATCTTATTTTCTCTTCTTCCTCTTTTCCTTCTATATACAGTGCCCTGATGGCTGGATAACAGGGTTAACAAGAGGATTATTACATGAAACACTCCATTTCATTTATGGTAACCTTTTTTTATGTTTTCAAAGCCAAAATGGGGAAAAAATTCAAAGAAGAAATTTGTTGTCAGTAGATTAGATGAATTAGGGTAAGTGGAAGATAGTTAATCTTGTTGTTTACTTCCAAACAGGAAGTAATCGATGTTGGGAACTGTAAATGGCCAGGAACTACTTAAGAATAATAGATCACATTTTTTCCTGTCCTTGTACATTAATCATTGAGGACACAATGAGGAAATTCTTCTTTATTAAGTAATTCTAATTGCTTTAGAAAATGTCCTTTTGGAAACAACCGTATTGGTTCAAACAGAAAGACTTCTAAATTAGAGCAGCATTTCAATTTCACCTTTGCTGTTGGATAGACAGTAACATGGGTTAATTTTCTCAGTCTCTTATGGATGCTACTTATTTCCCACCTCCCATTCATCCCATAAAATGCAATACAGCTCTTTGTGAACTTCTTAATCTATCCAGTAGGTCATTTGGTCAACATTTATTAAGCACTTACTACTAACCCTTCAATATATACTTCTTTAGACCTACTATGGACTGAACTAAATGCAGATGTTGGAAAAATGATGGGAAAAGGAAAAATAGCAAAAAAATAATAGCCTTTCTAACCTACCTATCTTAAATAATCTTGTGGGTTTTTTTTTAGCCCTCTGCATAGAATAGGAGTTCAATGAATATTGTGGAATGAAGAAGCTAAACAAATGAATTTCATATTATCTCCATTTGTACAATGTGTACTCAAGTACACAAACATTGAGTGTGTCTGGTACTCTAACACTATAGATTGTAGATGATTTTGTATTATCTACTGCAGCTGTATCAAAGCAACTCTGACTAGTTGACAAGTGCAGGCTGCAATGAACTATTACCAGTCTGTGAACTCTTTGAAGTGGAAATCATGCACACACAGCCAGCTGATCCTAGCAAGTCACAGATGCTGCTTTTGGCCTTACCTGCTCATTTCTCTCCCCACCAGGAGGAGAGCCATTAATACTAAACTTCATGCAAAGTGCAGCGCAGGGACTCAGACCTTTCAGGGAAGGCACTGTTGGCATCAAACAGCTAAAGCTCTAGAATAGCAGTCCCACTTACCTACAATGATCTCTTGAACGATAAAATTTACACACACACACACACACACTCACACACACACACTTCTATTCATCTCTATTCATGCAGGGATATCCTTTCAGCATTTCATTTGGACAGCTGTTTATTTCCCTCAGGACTTTTGGACCTGGAAAGGGAAGACCAGGCCAAGAACTTATTAAAGAGAGATCCATTTCTCTTTGCTAGCTCCTCAAGTGCAAGGTTTCTATAAAAGTGCTTCACTGTTTATTCAAAATCCCATGAGGTTGCTTAACAGGTTATTTTCCTAACAAGGAAAATTTTGAAACCTGTAACCCATAACAACATCAATTCTATACTAATTATCTTGATGATTATTTTTGGAACAGAACTGCTCTTGCCACATTGGTCAATTATCGTAGTTGTTGGGTCAACCTCAGCATTTCTTCCACTTCGGTTCATTTTCTTATGCTACTTGATCCTGTAGCAAGGTCACCATATACTAAATTTGTCTTCTGAATAGCATATGGATCTGAGAACCTATTACCCTAGAGCCTCGTCCATCTACTAATAAAGAACTAGAGCCATCTAAGTTAGTACACCATATGGTGCCTAATTCGCCCAATAAATACATTACCGTAAATACCCAGATGAGTACTTGTACTAACGATGCTGCTCTCCAGAATAATAGTAATAAAAAAGTTTAAACATAGCCATTTTGAAAGTCAAGCTCTTTTCATTGAAGCATATATTATTTTTCATTTCTTACAATTAAAATAATAAATATTTTTCAAGAAGTTTTATGTACTGGACTTTGGGTTAATTTCTAGGGTTAAAGAGATTTATAAAAACTGGACACTATTGCTTTAAAAACACTGGAGGTGGGAATTACTCAACTCATCAGGAAGGATATTATAAACATACAAACTACTAATGTAGTGTATATGTGTGGGTGTGGTGAGATAGGAAGAGAATAATCATTTCATTTGTATTAGTAATATCGATAAATAAATAACTAGCAATTAAGGAGTAGATGCTATTTTCCAGATATGCTATTTATACATCTTGCCATCAAACTTTACAGAAATAACTGTGACAAAATTATTTAGTAGATAACAGCATCTCTATTTTCAATATGAGCAAACTGAGGCATAGAGGGGATATAACTTCTACAAAGTCGTCCACCTAAAAGGGGCACACATTAAAATTCAGATCTGTATTTGCTTCAGTCCAATACTTACGTTCCTATTAATTAAACTGGTCCCTGGTGTTAATTTTATTTTGCTGTTCAGACTCTGAGCTTCAAAAGGCCAAGGTTAAAATCATATACTTCTTTTGCAATGACCCTTATTCCTTTGCTAGGCTGGGGTCCAAATAATATTTTGAAAGGTTTGCTTTCAGCAATAAATGCACAGCTCATTTCTCTAAGGCACAGTGAACTTTGCAGCACTCAATACTCACTTTGTACAATTTATATTGCTCTACTTTCTCACCTTATAAAAATGGCATACATCATTCTTGAACTAGCACGCGTTTCCAAAGAACTGAGTGAATTTAGAAAGCTAGCTCTCTGATGTTTATATACAGATTAGTGATTATTATTACTATTGATGTTGTATCTGTTACTAAGTCCTATCCTTTTGCACATGTTATTTGACTTATAACATTAAAACCCATTTTAATCCAAGCATGATGGCATACACCTATAACCCAGGACTCCGGGGGACTGACAGAAGGATCACAAGTTGGAGGCCAGATTGGGCAATTTAGTGTCTCATAGTAGAAAATTTAAAAGGGGCTGAGATGTAACTCAGTGTGAACACCCTGGCTTTAGTTCCCATTTCCACATTTTAAAAAATTCAGAGAACTAAGACAAGCTTAGAAGAAAATATAGAAATGATCACAATTTTACTTCAACATTTTAACATGAGGGTCCAGAACAAGAAAGTAATTCCCTGAGCTAGTAAGGTTGAGCTACAATGAGATTTTATACTTCACTACTGAATATTTATTATTTTTCTTTAAATAAAATATACAAATGATATTCAGCTGGTAGGGTCTGTCTCCAGAGACTCTGAGCTAGGAAACTAAACATAATTTAGGTTTTGATTTTCTGAAAATAATACTCAGCTCAGAGCAAACTAAAGGTGGTTTGCTTTGTGGCTCTGGAACATTATGCCCGGGATGTACATGAGCCCAGCTGTAACCGCACAGCATCTCAGTGCCCATGTGGAAGGAAGTGACATGGTTTTGCATTTTTAATAAGTGCACCAAAGAAGTTTATAT
>NW_022900933.1:21002072-21015824 GCF_012274545.1 Fukomys damarensis | reverse complement strand
TATATGTTATTAACGTTTAATTTCTACTGAAACCTAATTTAACAGTGTTTGAATAGAGTGGCCAAACCCCTGGTGATAAACACGGTTGATATCGTGAGTACAGCATCAACCGAACCAGTTCACCACGCACAACAGACACCTACACACCCACATGCTTTCTGCATCCAACGAACTACACAAAATCTCTCTGCTGTGGGTGGCACAAAGGTACTGCATGTCTCAGCAGCTCGTAGAATCAAACCTGAAGATTCACAAAAGAAGCCAGAATGAATCTTGCAGAGAAAATAACAGCATGGAAGTAAGTGGGAAATGCCATTCTATTTCTTTCCAAGCCTTGTTTAAATGTATTGTACATGACTCATGCCAAACATCAAGGTACAAACTGTGCAAAAGGCTTCGTCTCTGATAGAGACAACTTGCAACAAACTGCACTTCTGGAGTGATGAGCTAGGCACCAGCAGAGTGAAGCATCAGGATCCTGCTTTGAGGCTCTGTGGCACCTTTCTTTATTATTTTGCACATTTTGATTCTATACATACACAAATGGCTGATGCAAATTCCAGAAATGCTTTTAAGATACTTTTGGCTGAAATCCCAGTTTTCATTTCCCATTCCAATGAGATTTCATTAGAAATTAATAATAATAATAATAATAAAGGCTTATGAAGTAAAAAGTTGAGCTTACTAGCAGAAAACGGCTCTCCCTTTCTCCCTTTTCTACTTCTCTACCTAGCTAGCTATTGATGGAACTCTTAGGAACAATGACAGGGGTTATAAAATTCTCGCTTAAAAATTGGCCTAAACTATTCATAGGAAGGTAAACATCCATGACAGAAAATCTATCCATTAATAAAGAAGACTTTCTCAGAGTTATTTCTTTAATGGAACCACTCTGGAGTCATCTTTATGAAGCACTGCAGCAAGCACATGTAAGTAGACAAAGAACACTGTTCTCCCACTTACCCTACCCAGAATGGCTCCTTCAAATCTAAAGCAGATGTCCATAAGTAAACTCAAAAATGATGGATAGATGATAGACAGACAGACAGACAGATAGACAGACAGACATATATTAAGCAAGAAGATTTGGTCCAAAACCTTGAGCCAAAAGTTCATGTGCAAGTGATTTAATTAGGAAGTAGTCCCAGGTGGACCTGCAGGGCAGTCTGGGCAGGAAAGAGAGGAAATCAAACAAGAGTGTATTCTCATGTAAAGTTCTAAAAGTAGCAGTGATTCTTGTGTCTCGTACCTGAGAGGTTTTTAACTAGAAGCAAGAGAGCGGTAAAGTGAGGACAATTTTCCTCTAAATAAAACCTGGTTTTGGAAGAGAAGGCATTATAAAGGTAGAAATATACAAAGATGGTAAAAAAGAGAATCCAAAGAAGGTGGTGGGGACAATGCACCAGCATTGTTTCATACAGATATGTTAACTAATGAAAACAGTGGAAAGAAAGCTTTAGAACATTTAAATCTAAAAATCTCATTTTATACAAGGACAACCCTAGGTTGAGGAATCAGTTCTTCAAATTTACAATTCAAGGTGCTTATTTCTCTTGGCTGGGCACAAAGATACTCATGCTCAAGTCACTCCAGAGAACAACAAATTGCGTGGTTAGCAGTAGCTCACTGTCACTTCATGCACAGGCACATGGTTCTGAACGGCACTAAGGGTTCTGCCACGTGTTCTCATCCCTGCATCTCTTCTGCTGTCCTAGAAACCACTGGGGAAGGGAACAACACGATCTTGGGCTGATCTAACACGATCAATTTTGTTGTCTGAGAAGATGCTGCAGCAAAGACACTACAAATTCAATTTTTAAGACAGTCCGAGTATTTAAAATAGAAGTTTAATGGGTTCTCAGATGACGCTTTGTTTTAGCACAGCTCAGGATTAACGTGTGAATCCTCCTTACTTATAAAAAATAGCCTGGGGAAAACAGTGGGAGCTATTCATCAGAATGACAATTAAGTTTCTGAAATTGATGCAATGGTATTTCTTGAAGTGTCACTGTTCATCCTGAAGACTGTTGCAAACTATAGGAACTACACGTGCAAAAGCACTGAGGTGCAAAGGACCATGAATGGCAGGATGTAAGCAGCTCAGAAATTTTAAAGCAAAACACAACACAAACAGCAAGGAGTGCAAGTGTGTGTAGGAGCAGCTTGGAGAGGAAAGAAAGAAAACCAACCTAGGTAGGCTGGAGACAGATTCTGAAGGGCTTTGTATGTTTTACTAAACAACGTAGGTTACTATTTAATGGAAATGAGAAAAGGATTTCCCATACATAATCAGGGATGCGATGTAGACGGTTTAATTTGGCAAGAGTATGTAAGATGTTAAGATGGGTCCAGGAAAGAAGCAATGGGATCAGTGGAAAAGATATCACAAAAAAGCCTGGAAGACGATAGCATAAACCATAAAGGGAATTTCTGAATGGAAAGCACATAATAAATTCAAAACATATTTATTTTGTAGAATAGAGAGGACTTGATTCAGTTAGTAATCAACAGCAATGATTAGTGTAACATCAGTCTTCACTTGCATGCAAAAGGACAAATTCTAACCAAACCAGACAGTTTTTCAGTCCTCTTTTTCTCTAGGATGCCTAACAAAAGCAGAATATGAGTTTCCTTAGGCCATCAAGATCACTTAAGTAGGCACTATACTTGAGAAGAAGTTGGCCACTCAGAATGTGGGGACTGGGGAGAGGTGGAGGAGGAGGAAGAAGAAAGATCACTACTGAAATAGAAACCATCTGGGGACAAGCAGCTGGGTGAGCAGTCTGAAAATGCACAACCAGCTCAATAATTATTATAATTAGAAAATATATCCATGGGGCCTCTGCTCCAGCTCTAGTCCGTCTTCCAGCATTGGCGCTGTGGATGGCTGAAGTCTTTCGCCAATCAAAAGCAATGAAAAAGGAGAAGCAGGAGCAGAGTTGGGGAGGAGAAAGACAAGAAGAGGAAGAAGACAACAACCTCAATGTCCTATTACTATTGCTATCAAGAAAGACATCAGAGAGAGAAAAGTACTTTCTGCCAGTTTCTGCACACATTCATATAAATGGCCTTTTATTACAAAAGCACTTTCATTTCACACATACTTATAATCTCAGTAGTTTAGCTGATTCAGGCACTTTTGGGAGCAATGAATACTCAATGGAAAAGGATCACTGCCATGAGAAATGTTGTAACTTCCTTTAGACACAAGGAAGCAATGGTCAGAGGTCACTCCATGCGGAACACATTTCACTGGGTAAAAAAAAATAAAATAATAAAAAAAAATCCATTCCCTATTGTTTCAATCAAGGACAGCCTCTCTTCCTTTCTAGAAAAATTAAATATATTTATCTTTTGGAGTTTTGCACCTTCACTGATCAATAAGCGAAGAAAGAAGTATTCACTGCTAGGTCAAATATAGACAGGGGATCCTTTATTTGAAGGTTATAGTTTATGCAAATGTAGCTTTGATACTTGACTTTATAAGCAAGATACTATTCCACAACACCTCTCCTGTCCCACTTCCTCTAAGCACATATAAAAAGTTATTTTTCTTTCTTAGGAATCTCTAGCTTACTGCAAACTTTCTCTACTTATCTCATCACAAGTCTCAATTAAAGCAATTGCTTTTCTTAGAGTAAATTTCCTCCTCCTTTCCTTCTGCCCCATCTTTGATTCACCTGTCGATTGACATTCTTGCTTCATTACTTGCTGACAGCTCAAAATGCAACCCTGGTCCCTCAGCAAATTACTTCTAATCATTTCCTTCCTTAGCACGATCACTTCAGTGGACTGTCAGGAGCATTCAGCAGACTGTGGAAGATCAGAGGCCTGCTGTGGCTCTGAGTGCCATCGTTTCTGGCCTTGAATCAGATATTTAGTTGTAATAGATGTGTTACTGGATTCCTCCTCCAAGATTGGCACCCTCATTTCCCCAGATCTGTGGTATGCTTCCTGTTCCCTGATCACAACTAAATCCCTCTTTGTAACCAGCCTCAGAGGAAGGTGCCTCGATAATGCATGAATGGTTGGATGAGGTAGAGGAGACAAAATCTTAGCTCCTTTTACTCAATTTAAGTAACCTCAGAAAATACAACTGAACTCCTGCATTCATGCTGGGAAAAGTTGAGGCTTCTCCTGCACCTCATCTCAGTCCACATGACCCCTCTGGCTCTACCCATGCCTGCTGCCTCCAACTCCATAGCCCAGCGCCTTCCCCAGAGAAACTTCTGCCCACCGTCTCCATCTCAGTGACAGTTTCCAGGGAACGTGATTCAAGGTAGCATGAAAACTGCTCCCTCAATTCATCTGCGTGTTATCTCTCATGACGAAATTTCACTGTTCCATACCTGCACTAGTGACACAAATTTCTACTTGTTAAATGGAGTGTTTGTTTTAAAAGGTCTAACAGGGCCATCCACCGTGGGCCCTTTGGCTTGCCTGACCCATGCTGAGGGGCCTGGTCATTATTTAGCAGATGACAGGTGTTCATTGAGAGACAGAAACATGGGCCCAGTTGTAAGGGGATTTACATTTTTATTAAACTTCTTTGACTTTGGCTTGATTCTTTTTAGAGTCGGTCACATTTTCCCAAATTGTGCACCTGTGCTCATGGCTGTCACTGGCTGAATCCCATTCTTCATTTTTAATCAAAAGCCAAGAGGGGCACATGTGGATATTGGAGAGTGAGTGCCAGAGATTTCACAGTATCACATGCCACTGGCTTTGTTTCAGAAAATGGCATTGCATCTAGTCATTACTGTCTACAAGTTAAACAGAAAATGAGTCTTGTGTGATTAGTGCTACCTGCTATCGGTGAGTCTACAGGCAAATGTAGTTGTAAAGGCTGTAAAATGCAGACTCTGGTCACTAGGCCTCAGTTATCCCATTCTGCAGGTGCAGATTGAGGACACGGCATCAGAAATATTTTCAAGTGTTTCAGGTGACAGAAGCCCAACTTTTCCATTTTGAAAAATGGGACGCGATGTTCTATGCATGCTCCACAAAGAAACTACTCATTGTGATAATGAGTAAATCAGGTGGTCTGGAGAGTTCCAAATGAACAGGGGCTATGCTGCATTGAATGAAGTGTCAGACAAACCTGCTAGATCAAAACTGGTGAGTGTGAATAAAAATAACTAAAAACAGTAAGCATCCAAATGGGCCAGTATCACCCCCACATAAAATGATGCCATGTATTAAAAAAATCTTACTTCTCTGCTTCCTTTCTATCCCTCCTTGCTTCATAGTACCACTATTTAGTAGATGTTAGATAATATGAACCTAGAATATATTCGCTCTAAAGTACTGAGTTTTAAAAACCTGAATAATAAATAAGAGAGTTTGGATTTCACTGCTATTGACTTAAAATGAACATTTTGAAAACACCCTGTGAACCTGAAAATACACCAAAGACTATCCACAATTTAAAAGAAAATGATGGCAGTCAAAAGAATGAAGAAGGGAAAAAACTTCCATTACAAATTCTTTGAACACCTACTTATTCTCCTAACCTTAAGGATTATCTTGGTGTAGTTGGCTTTGTGATTGGAATCCAGGTTCAAATCAACCAGGGTGCCTCAATGAATCTCCATTTTCCTTTTAAGATTTCCAAGTATGTAACAACCAACTCTTTTACAGAAAGAACAAAAACCTGAATTTTTCTTAGAAAGAAATTTGGAAATTCCTCAACATGTTTAAATTGCTGAACACCTGGTATTCCAAAATACCGACATTGCTTCATGGGGACTTCCTTTCTTCTGAATTATGAAGGACAATAGATCCAACCTCTTGCTTTTATTGCACTATAAATTTGGAATGCAGAATTGCACTGGCAAGATTACATTATAAGTGCCAGGGGAAAGCAAAAAGTAACGAGAAATATATGGAAATATATGACTGTAAATTAAGATGAAAGTGAATGACAAAAGGAGAAAAATTCATAAGACACTTCTGACACTTCCTTTAACTTCACTCTGCACAGTTCCTTCTATAAACTACAGTTTGAAAACCCAGGAGCCAGGGTTTCATGTCCTTGAATCTTGGTAAAATGTGTCATCACAAAGGATTCTGAAGACCACCAGACAAAGCTGACTGACACTCAGAATCATGACAGAAAGACCTCGTGATCTTTAAATGTGTGTCCTTGAGGCAAAGCCTCATAGCGTAGAATTTATATTATGATCACTGCATCATTATTCTTGATAACAGAAAAGCAAATATTGCAAAAAACTAGAGAATATTAAGGATGTCAACCCAAACTATGAAATGATGTGTGTGATTGGACAGGGTGACATAAGAAGAGAGATACCTTTGATACTAATACCTAATACAATCTATGTGACAGAAGAAACACAGATGCTCCCAGTCAGTCAAACAGAGGATAATAACACCTTACATTCTGTAACAAAGGCAGGGGGCATTTAGGACAGAAGCTGGGTTGGTGTTTCTCCAGAAGAGTCCCCCTTGGGCGGCGGCAGCGTCTTAAGCAGCTGCATCAGTAACTTAAGGGTGGCCAAGGCTGAAGCAGGACCTGCAACAGCCCAGCGGTGCTTTCAGAGCTTCTCAGTCTGATCGGCGAGGACCCCCAGGCAGCATTAGAGGAGCTGGCTAAGGCTTTGGAACAGAAACCGGATGATGTGCAGTATTACTGTCAAAAGAGCTTACTGTCACATTCTCCTTGGGAATTGCTGTGATGGCCTTGCTGTTGCAAAAACTCTCAAACTCAACCCCAATAATTCCACTGCTATGCTGAGAAAAGGGATATGTGAATACCGTGAAAAGAACTATGCTGCTGCTCTAGAAACTTTTACAGAAGGACAGAAATTAGGGAGTGCAGATGCTAATTTTATCATCTGAATTGAAAGATGCCAAGAAGCACAGAATGAATAAGAATCTGAGGCGAGGACTTGATCAAAAATCAGGTATGTTTGGTATCAAACAGAATCTCAAGTTGTCATAACGCTTATGATTAAGAATGTTCAGAAGAATGATGTAAATGTGGAATTTTCAGAAAAAGAGTTGTCTGCTTTGGTGAAACTTTCTTCTGGAGAGGACTACAATTTGAAACTGAGACTGCTGCATCCTATAATACCAGAACAGAGCACATTCAAAGTACTTTTCAGTTAAAATAGAAAATCCAGAGGCTGTGAGACGGGAAAAGCTAGAGGGGTAAGGGAATGTGCCTACGTCAAAACGGTTCTTAGCAGATAAAGAACCTGTATCCATCATCATCTCGTTATACAAGAAACTGGGATAAATTGGTTGGCGAGATCAAAGAAGAAGAAAAGAATGAGGAGTTGGAAGGTGATACAGCTTTAAACAAGTTATTTCAGCAGATCTATTCAGATGACTCTGATGAAGTCAAACGTGCCATAAACAAATCACTTATGGAGTCTGGTGGTACAGTTTTGAATACCAACTGGTCTGATGTAGGTAAAAGGAAAGTTGAAATCAGTCCTCCTGATGATATGGAATGGAAAAAATACTAAATAAATTAATTTGCTATCACTGCATTGTGTATATTGAAAAAACAAACAAACAAGGCAGGGGGCAGCACTAAGGGAAACACTGATTTCTCCTGGAGTTGGGCAGCAAGCTACCAAGTTGTCTTTCGAAAGAGAAGACATTTATACCTCATGGCTCAAAAACAGTGGAAGATAAAATGGGAAAGATAAATTTTTTAAAAAGATCTTGAACAAAGGAAAGGAAACTTGAAAAATACACAGTAATTTCAGAATGTTGTGGTCCAAGACAGATGAGTTCATGCCACATCTTCAAGAAATCACATGTGCTCGATACAAAAATGAAGAGAAATTGGTAGAGATGCGATATTACGTGAAAGAACCCCACTCCTTGGGGAATAATCGACCCAGTAATCATAGAGAAACAGTGGAGCCCTGCTCACTTGGCAAGGATGTGTCAGACCCCATTTTATCAAGGGTAAGTTTGGCAGCACGCAGAGGACAAATTGATGTGGGAAGAAAAGAAGCAAGGAGACCAGTAATAAGCTCCTGTCAGGTAAAGGTTAACAAGGTCTATGACAGGATCACTGAAGAGAAAATTAAGAGAGGAAGAAGACACATTTCAGATGGAAAGTCAACATAATTTAGGAATAGATTAGAAGTCAATTAGCAGAGTTGATGGCTACTTAGTTTTTTTTTTCTTTTGCTGCTTATTTTTAAAGTAAAGTTGGTTGATTTCAAGCTTATAGACAATTAAAACTTTCAGACCTTGTTTTGTATAAAGTTCTGTTAACTCAGATCCCATAAATCTACTACTTGCAAAGTTGATTTATATAATCCAAATACAGAACTTTACATTTATTTCTTTTAAAGTTCATTTTTTGGGGTTTCATGTCTGCTGTAGGCTGTCAATATATTTTATTTTTGATCTATCTATGGCTATTTTTAAATTCTTGATGGATTTTAAAAATTTTATCAGTTTTTATTTGATGCTGGCTAAAACAAGAACAGTATATTAACATACAAATTACCATTAAAAAATTACCTTTAAAAATCTATTTGGGTCAGCTAAAAAAAAATCAATATTCTTTCTATAGCAGATTCCAAAAGTTTGATTTTTTAAACAAAAACTAGTTGAGGTATAGGAACAGTGGAAAGTGTCAGAGATTGTCCCTTCTCTGGTTGAAAAGTAATTCTCTACCTAATCAATTCTCCAAGTGTCATACAAATTTGCAAACTCATGGGAGAGGGCTAATGCCAGGTATTCTCTGCTGCAACTTGCCAGTGATAGGTAGATGCTGCAGCTCTTTCATTTCCAAGACAGGAAGCATATATTTTAAATGTCTCTTCTTTAGTTTGCAGGTTGCTAATAAAAGCTAAAGTCTTCTGCTCATTTAGGCATTTAGACCTGGCTTTGAAAACGGGGTTGAGAGCCACAGGTCACGGTGTGTAACAGCTCCTATGCCACAGGGACATAATTCTGTGTGTTCACACCATGAAGACGGGTCATAGAGCAAAATGCTCATCTTTTGGGGAAAACGATCTGTGTTTGTTGACTAACACACCTGACATATGATGGCAGCAAAAGTCTATAGGCTCCTAAACAAGATCAAGAACTATTTATTGGTAAATAGTTATGAGTAAAAGAACAGCAAGATAGGTGAACTAATTAGTAAAAAACAAAACTTATCTCTAAGTCACTTTTTCTTAGGCAATAATTTCATTATTTCATTTCAAACTTCAGGGACTCTCAGTGGAGACAGCTACAGGGTATCTAGAGTACTTTCCTATTGAAGAAAACAGAAAATTATTCATCCAACCAGCAGGACCAAGTATTGCTAATGAGTGTTAGTACTAAGGATGTACAAGCAACAAGTGAAGAAGGGAGGAATACATGAAGATAGAAGGAGGTGCAGCAAGGTGTTCGACCTTCAGGATTGATTAACTTTGCTTTTGCCTGCCATAGTTCAGGCCAACCTTTCACTTTGGTTCTAGGCTGGTCACATGGGAAACCTAGATGCAATAATCCAGAGCATAACTACCACTTGTACAAATAAGCCTGTTGATGTTTTAGGCAAGCAAATCCTTCTCTGAGAAGTGAGGAATCTACCATGATACAGTGAATATGTCATCACTTTCTAGGGACCTGGACTGTAGGCTGCAGAGTAGCAAAATTCTCACGAGCAAGTTATACCTTGTTTTCAAGATACCAGAAGGCTTCACTAAGGCAGCTTTAAATATCAGTCCAGATGCAGAAAAGTGGAATTTGTCTTCCCTGACTCTTGTACCATTCTTGTAGTTGAGCCACCCTCCCCCTCAAAAAAGAAATAGGGATGATTGTTTGGCTTGACTCTTGTACCATTCTTGTAGTTGAGCCACCCTCCCCCTCAAAAAAGAAATAGGGATGATTGGATGTTTGATGAAAAAAGTTGAAAATATATTTCCTTACATACTGACTGACTTTTTAAGAGTTTTCTGGTTATTTCAATTGGTGATGATGATGGATTTGTACTGATCGAAGTGTAAGACAACAGGCCAGATGTGCACACATCTGCAGAGGGCTTGGGGTACCTTTGACTGCTATCATTTGCCATCATAATAGCAACTTCGGGCACAGGCAATCTGGGCAAAAGCCTATTGAAATAACCAGCTTGATAACAATAGCTAAGATTTATAAAATCATATTTTGTGTTAGGCTCTGTACTGGGTGGTTTCCCTTTTACCTTTAAATGGCTCATATCAGAAGTCTTGGGCCTCCTGTTTTATGGGTGAGGAAACTAATGCTGAAACAGGTTAAGAAATTTGGCCAAGACCATCCAGCAAATGATTGAAACCCAGAAAAATCTTACTCCAGAGGGAGTGCTCCTAATCACGACTCCCTACTGTTATTTTGTCAGATAATAGGAGCCAGAAAAGCAGTCCTATTGTTGAATAGGAGAAGTAGGTCAGCTTATCTAGAGAGAGATCAGCCCCTGGACCCGAATTAAACTCAAATCAATTTCTCAGAATCAGTGTCTGGCATCTTAGATAGACCAAGTGTGTGCATCTTTGTTTGCCTAACTCTGAAAGAAGAAAATCAAATTCTGTGATTTTTATGCCACCTCTAACTAGGTTGTATGTGGTGTTAAAGAGAACAGCCAGAGGGAGAACAACCAGTAGGGGCCTCAAAATGCACAGCGCTAATTTAATGTTATATCAGCAACATCTTCCTAGAGATCGCTAAAATCTCAGTTTCCTCACAAGAATTTAATAATCTGTTCATAAAAAGTAAAAATTAATTAGCAAAGTATAATGTTCTGTATTGAAAGTGTTCTCTTCAGGAACACACCTGCCAACTCCTGTCCCCAACTCCTGTCTTGTTCTTTTCTACTGCATTACTCTTGATGTAGGCTTTCACAGACCTGTTTCAAATTCAGAACTAAGAAGATTTCCAGTACTTAATTCATATGAAGGAAAATCATCTTGTGATTTTAATCCTCAGTGCTGCTTACTTGTCATTTTTCTCATTTTGCCTCATTTAAAAGAAAAAGTTACACAGTCCCAATTCTTGTCCCAAATTGATTTTTGTTTGTATGTTTAAAAGAATGACCTGGGATACCCAGGTATTTTGAGATAGCTTTTTCTTGAGTAAAGTGCTTGAGAACTTTGTATTTTCTGATGGGCTCTTGAAGGAATCTGATCAAAAATTCAAAAACTGGGTTGATCATTTGAAATCAGACTTTAATCAAGATTAGACTTGGGAATGAACAAGACAGGAATGTATTCCTTTTGGCAGATGCTACAAGGGTGCATCCTGATCGGAGCCATATATATATACATACACACACACTTTTAGGGCACAGTTATTGTAATACATACGTAATATCGTTAAATATTTACATAGGCATCCACCCCATCAGGACACACACATGCACATATTCACAAAGGAACAGAGACAGAGAATGGGATCCTGGATTAAAAGACCTTATCCTGCTATTTTTTTTCTAGTTGTATCATCCAGTGCAGAGGCTGGTCCTACCAGAAACTCGGTGATTCCTTGAATAGATAAATGGTGCCTTGAAACTACTTTTTTTTTTTTTTTTTTAGATCACCATTCATTCACATGTATGTTTCAATAGTACTTTTTTTTTTTGGTACTGGGTATTGAACTGGGGTCCGTGCGCTTGCAAGACAGGTGGCGGAACCACTGACCTAAATCCTCGGCAGTACTTTTTTGTTTCCCCCTGCTAAAGAGTCTGAGGAAGATGGAAAGAGCAAAGCTTTAAAAATGGAAATTTCTCACGTTTTTCATGGACAAAGGTTTGGGAGGAAGCTGAAAAAATAATCCATTGAATTATTGTTATGTTTTTATTTAGAACATTCAAATGGCTGACTGGAGTCTCTGCTTTCTACCTAGTATTCTGAAAAATGAAACTGAGTTCCACAGTTTCTGAAACTGAAGAGTTTCCAGCTCTTCCAAATGCTTAGGGAAAGGCTGCTTGTATCGTCCCTCCAGGTAGTAATAATCTGTTTCTTTAAAAGCTGGTCAATGGGATTGCCAGTGTCTACCCCTTTCTGAGATGACTCCAAATTCTAGCCATTTCTGTCAAATTGCCTATAGAAGAGGGAGAAGTAATGAAACAATAATGAAAAATACTAAACCCCCAAATCTCAGACCACACTAAAATGCTCAGTTTCACTTTAAAACATTTTTTGTGGGGGAAGCCAAAAAGAACAAAGACAGAGGCAGGCAAAAGAATAAAATATTCAGGGGAGAATGTTTACTGACAAGTTTAAGAAACAACACTAATGTAAAGTAAGGATATTGTTATAGTGCTTCTATATAGGGAAGTTACTCTACTATTATATCCAAGATTCTGTCTTTCATCTCTCGCCTCCAGCACTCCAAATCCCAACAACCCCACCCCTTACACCCACCCTCTTCTCCTCAACCCCCACAAACCAGTCACACAGAATCCTGTGGAAATTTATTAATAATGACATTTAGAAAACACAAAACTACCTCTATTCAATTAAATAAACACACCACGTTAACCTTCAGTAAAAGAAGTGGCCGTTCATTTTTATAGGTGGCTATAAACAGACTTTGAGCTCCACAAAGCCAAGATCAATAGAGCGTTGGCAAACAATAATAATCTCATGCACACTCTATCGACAGACGCTCAGAAAATACAGTTTGATTCTGATGGGCCTGATGACTGGGCCTGTGGCCAGCCGTCTGCCTTTCTGTGAACAAACGTCAAAATGTCAAGAAAATGCCTCTATGGGAGACGATTCCTCTGTGAAGTCTACCAAGGAAGCAAACAGGCTCTGATATGGAGGCCTTGTGGACCTGTGATCCTCGGCCAGGCCCGGAGAGAGAGGGCTGCTATAAATGGTGACAGTAGTGCCACAGTCACCCCGGAGGAGGTCAGAGACACTGTCACCCTCTATTGTACACTGTGTCCACGGCCATCACCAGTGTCAGCGTGTGGTGGAATGGGAGGAAGGACAGATACCTCACTGATGAATGGTTACAGTTATTTCTGCAAGAAATGCGTTCAAGGATGGAAAGTTCTGGTCTTCTACACAGACCACCCCAGGTACCTACGCTGAATGTAGCTTTTATATACGAGTTCATTCTTTTTTCTCTCAGCCTCATCCCTGCATTTCATTCTGACCCCCATCTCCATCTCTAGCTGTCTTTGCTCCCCACCTATTTCTCTTTCTTGCCTCCTTCTCTACTGGACACACAAATGATAAGAAAGACGCAAATATTCTGGGGACGGTGAAAGCACTCTCAACTAGGAATCCAGACCCAGGACCTGGAGTCAGGTCTGCCTCATATTTGCTACGTGACCCTGAAAAAATCGTTTTTCTGTCTTGCAGCCATGGTATCAAGACCTTCTGTCAAATGGTTCATCTGTCTCAAAATCTTTTTTTTTTTTTCTTTCTCTGCAAAACGATAGTACTTGAAACAAGACCTGAGTTAGTGTTGCAATTTCTCTGTTTACTAACTGGATAGCTTTCTATTTACTTCCTGATTGCTAATTTCCTAATTTATAAAAATTGAAACAATATTCTCTAATACTTAAGATTATTTGGACAATTAAGTGAGGTACTGTTAAAGCACTCAAGTTTTTTTAGAAAGAATACTTCATTGCTATTATGAATCTATGACTAGCAGGGGGAAAAAAGCTGAAATGATCAACATAGACACATCCCAGCAGTCACTGAAAGGCTGACAGAGAAACTGCAGGTTTTCCAAAAAATCCAACTTGACTCTCCTCCTCACAGTAAAAAGAAGTAC
>NW_022900933.1:20977398-21001180 GCF_012274545.1 Fukomys damarensis | reverse complement strand
TTTTTTTAGAAAGAATACTTCATTGCTATTATGAATCTATGACTAGCAGGGGGAAAAAAGCTGAAATGATCAACATAGACACATCCCAGCAGTCACTGAAAGGCTGACAGAGAAACTGCAGGTTTTCCAAAAAATCCAACTTGACTCTCCTCCTCACAGTAAAAAGAAGTACTTAAATAATACTTTTTTTCACTTTTATAAAATATCACGATTTATTGAATACTTGTTACATGCCAAGCGTTAAGCTAACACTTTCTATAATTTAGCACTTTGAAATGTTTTCAACAATTATAAAAAGTGGGAACCATTCTTGACTCCTATATATGACTATATTTAAGTATGATGATAATGTATAATATGACTATTATTTTAAGTATTATTTATTCTATTTTACAGAAATCAATCTTAGGGGTTTTTAAAAGTCCCAAAGAGGGCTGGAGACTTAACTCAGCGATTCTGCCACCTTCCTCACAAGCACAAGGTCCCAAGTTTGATCCCTGGTACCAATAAATAAATAAATAAATAAATAAATAAATAAATAAATAAATAAATAAATAAAAAGTCCCAAAGATCAAATAACTTGGATTTAACGCTGTATATGTTACTAAATGTATGTAAGGTTATTTCCTAAGCTATGCCCCCTCCATTATGTCCAGATATTGAAATTATTCTACACTGCAGGTAATCTAGATGTATTTAGAGAATCTCTTGGAAGATTTCTGATGTTTTCAAAACCACTTCGCATTTTTCCATGAAAGCTAAAACCATATAAATATACAACAGTCACTCACTGCCAATCAGTCACTCAGCTCTTGTAGCTAAATTTTTCCCATGATGATGCTCATCATCAAGGAAAAGTAGAAAAAGAAAAATAAGGTCCAGGGTTCTGGTTCTATCAGTTGCTTGTATTTTACTCTCTAAACACAAACTATCACCTGAGCAACCCCAAAAATACTTGGGAAGAGGAAAGAAACGAATAATTATTATGTAGAGACAGATGCTACTGGAAAAAAATCTAAATCCTGAATTTGGTGGTATTATCACAGGTTAAGGCTCCAAGAACATTGCACAGATTCAGAAATGAAGAGCTTGGCTCAGAAACTAGAAACATCTGAGCTCGTTTCCTAATTGTCCTAATAATTTTAGATTTCATGCATGTTAGATGAGTTTCTGTGGGATATAAAATAATATAATGTATTTCAGGCATTTACTAGGAGTTTTAAATGACTGACACTGGGTAAGTATTATGCATAATTATTATTATTTTCTCCATTTCTTATTTCTCTATTCCTGTAATCCATTATTACAGAGATTAAAAAATGAAATTTAAGGTTACATGCATGTACACATAGCCATTTAGCCATGACTTTGAGGAGATAAAATGTTTTAATTTGTATATGCATTGATTAACCTGCATTAATTAATGATCTTTTATGATCCCTTTTATGAAAATCTGTTTTTATGTGCATCTGGTGTTTTAAATAACATTTTACAAGAGATTCCATTATCTGAAAAGAAAATTAGCCTGTACTTTAACACCTGGATAATTTTTGTTGAATTTCTTATGCAATCACTTTGATTCCAATGAATTCATCTTCTGTGCCTGAAGATCTTATGCCAACGTCAAGAGGAGTGCAATTGTGACTCAGTGTTAGTGAAATCAATCATTAAAACAAATTGCTACCTACAGTCTTCCCATCAGAAGATGTGCTGTGAATATGTTGTTTCGATAAAGCCTTAGTTAGCTTCACCCTGACTTCATATAAATGCTGAAAGAGAATCTTTTAGAGCTAGTAGAGGGGCAATTTGTTTGTTTCCTCTGAGCTAGGATTCAGGTAGTATTACTTTGTCCATTCAACATTTCCTACACACTAGCCACTTCCATGAATATAACTAACTTATCCTAACTTATCGTGAAGTAGAGTCTATCAGCGAACTCTCCTTTTCAGTCTGCACGGTTCTGAGGTGACGAGAAAAACAGACACCGCTACCTCACTACCGACACTCAAGAAGTGCAATCCACATTCAAACTGTTCTCTCCATGCAGAAAGAAGCATCTGTAAGGTTCACAACCAGTAAATTAACCATGAAAGGACTAGTTTCAGACATCAACTAGTCTTCAAGCCATTTGAAAATGTTCTTTTTGAGGACTGAATTTCATTAGCGAATCACTAGTCTCTAGCATCATCATATTAGCAGAGCAATGATTACAACAAGCATTCCAATGGGTTTCCACAAGGATGGTGGTTGTAAGGAAGATAAAAAGAGATGGGTGGTCACAGAAGAGGCAGCAGCAAATAAGAAAAATCGAAAGACTATTTTTATCTCTATAGTAAATGTTTTACATGGTTCAAGCAAGAGTCCTCACTTGATAGCACAACCTCTATGTTTGCCACATATGGCAGAACATTAAACTGGATGAAGGACATTTTATTCCCCGGCCATGACCAAGAATCTACACCCCAAGTCTCCTGGGAAGACACAAGATTTTAAATGTTCATTAAGAGATGGAGTTCACTGGCTAAAGGAATTCATGTGAAAGCCCCTTTCTGTTCTATTGTTTTTAAAACAGAAGCTAACACAATATTTAAGATCAAAATTATGATGTATTAGAAACTAATTCTCCATCTAGAAAGTGATCCCTTTCACTTTCTCACTCCCATCTATACAACTTTGTTTTTATTTTATTTTTTTCAGATTTGATGTTTAGGAAGAAAATCTACTCTGAGACTTCTCAGGTCTATTTCCACCAAAGGCCAGATTTTTCTGAGGTTCTATAGAACTGATATATGAATGGGGAATATCCCTCAGTCTCTGTTAAATTATCTTTAACCTTCTAACTGCTAAGGGAAGATTCTTGAAGAAGATTGAATTAAAGTCAAGTGAGGTGGTGAGCATCCAAATCCCTACCCAATAATCAACTTGAAAGCAGCAGATGGACGGACAGGCTTTGTCAAGACACTGTGGCATCTGTAACCTCACTGAATATGAACCTTTGAAATGGTAAGAGAGAGACTAGAAAAGAAAAGGATGTGAAGTCTTCGTGGAGAAGCGCGATAGCAAGTCAGTGGTGCAGAGGACACTCATTACTGGTGCCAGCCTGCTGTAGAAACCACTCCATACAATGCAAGTCCTCTCATCCATGCACGTCATGAACACAGGCACAGAAAATAAACCATATTCATAAAAATATCGATCAACAGACAACATGTAACTCTTTGGGTGATTGACAGAAATGAAAAGCGAGGGAGCAAATTAAGCCCTCTATGACATGCGGCACTTGCTTCACACTTACAACATTAAAGAACTCTAACCATAGATAGACAAGTCTGAGGGGTATTATAAGGCAAATTTAAAATCTAATGTTAAAAAGGGTGATACCTCCTAATATTGCATTGTGCTTACACCTTACAGCCAACAGAAATAGAAATAGGATGTAGCGGTTTCCGCTCACTTCAGCTCCTTATTCCTTAGGCATTGTTAATGCCCCATTTTCCTAGATTCAATTTGGGTTCTGCACATACTAGCAGGGCATTTTGCCATCTGGCATCCATGTGATGAAAGTAAGCAGAATTACAGAAATAAAAAAAATAGGAAATGCTTGAGAATGAAGGAAATAATGTTTATTAAAATCACCATACTTTATGGATTTGAAAAGTGAGGTGCATAGAAGGAAGTTTGTCCTATATTACTTCTGTAAGAGAGCCCCAAATTTCACCATCAGAGAAATTTCGACTAAAGTTATTAAACACTTCTAATGCAGGAAGACCGACATCTGCATTACCAGGGAGTGAGCTGAACTGAACTGCATTGAAGAATATCTTTTTGGCACCTAAACTTAAATTACCCAAATCATATATAATATTTTTAAAATATTATATATACCTCCTCTGCAAAACTGGACATATTTTATCATTTTCCTAAGAGACTCAAGAGATGCACAAAGTTGCGTAAAGTTCACCAAAAGCCTAACAGCCATTGGAGTCTCTAAATATTTAGAAATTACAGAGAGCCAGGCACTGTGCTGAGGTATTTACTCGCCTTTCTGACCCTTAGGTCAAACTAAGTAGGGAGCTTGCACTATCATCAGTTAGATAACTGACACTGACAAAGAAGTCATAGTGGTTGAACTGAACTAAGATTTGATAAAAGACTGAGTCATGCCCCTCTCTAATCTGTCTCTTAAAATTCAGCAGCAGAAGGTGCTCAGCAGGACGTCTGATGACATTTAACAAAGGTAGAAGCAAGGTTATCTAATACTGTAGCGACCATAGCACAATTTTTGCACCTATGCCACTTTTAATTTCAAAAATTTCTAGGTCTTTTAGCCCATAAATATCTATTTTAATGAGGTTTCTTCTATCCTGGTTAAGGTAATAACTGTTTTTAGAGCAAAGGGCATGGTTTAATATAACCTTATTGCACTCCATCCACTGAATTTTGGGACTGAGATTATTTTTGAGTCTTAAGTGTATCATTTACCATGTGAGCTATTGCACCAGCTCTTCACTCTGACTATCCCCACGCCTTCAGGAGATTATAAATGGCAAGGTCAAAGGCTAAGACCATCAACAAGAGATCTTCTCCCAAGATATTAGCGAGCATTTTTGAATGTCTGACACTGTGCTGCTGGTTTATATAGTCATGTAGTCGTCACAAATTAATTTATTCTTATAATAATTATGTCTATTTTTATAGCTTTTTGACAAGTGACAGGAAGATACTAGTAGGTAAATAATCTACCCATACAAATAAGTCTCAAGTTTCAATCTGACATTTCCCACTGAAGCTATGCACTTTCCACACTTCCACTCTCTCTTACATGGAATGAGCAGGAATCTTCTACCCTGTCTCTGCTCTAACAATCTTTTGAACCACAACACTTCCAGCTGTTTTTTTATGTACAATGAACTCATAAGAACCTAGAGTGCCATATCCCCAGAATATAGTGTGAAAGGAGCCAGAGGTCAGGCTCCAGCAGCTGATTTTACTTCCTCCAGCAGATCCTGTATCCTGCCTGCCTGCATGCCTCAGTTCACTGTCTTGTGACACTTACTTTTGATACTTTCCATTCATAATCCACAGCTTGGTCTTGAACACTCTTGCCTTTTTGTCTTCTACTATTACCAGGCACTTTTGTGACAGCCATGAATCTCTTACCTTATGTGTACGCACACCTCCCTGTGGTTTTGGGAAGCTAGTTTGTACACTCTTGTCCTCCCTGGCCCCTGTGTTTAAGAGCCTGTGTTCAAGGACAGATATCGATGCTGAAGCTTCTCTGTCACCTAAGTCATTTGCAGTTAAATCTTCGTTCCATCTCCAGTCTCCTATCTAAAAAACACCTGTGTTAGTGAGTGTGGATGGATATTCACTGCCCGTGACTTTAATTTCTCAAAATTCTTTAACCCCTTATTGAAGTGAAACCACCTCAAAGTTATTTCAAGTTGCCTTGCACACAAGCCAAACTGTCAAATCAAATGCAATTCCTGTCAGGAGATATATGTGTGTATGTGTGTGCATGTGTGTGTGTGTGTATAATCTGAAATTACAAAGACCATTTGAAGAATAGAAAAGGTGATTAAAGACTTACAGTTACTGAAGAAAGGAGGTCAGTGCCTCTCTCCTGCAGTACAATACGAGACTGTCTAATGACTGAGTCGTCAGGACCCCAGCTAAACATCCAAATATACCACTGCATTTGCACAATGCCCTGTGTATATGTTAAAGATGTATGGATGCACAGCTAATGAATGATTTTACTTTGAGAAATTTTTAAAATCTCAGTTTAACTCATAAACTGCCTTTTTGCTCAGTGTAAGCACGCTTTGTTTGTTTTTTTTGTCCCATTTGTTCCCCCTCCCCTCTCCTCTCCTCTCCCCTGCTCTCTTCTCCTTCTCTCTTTCTGTTTCTCTCTCTCTCTCTCTCTCCATCTCTCTCTTCATTTCTTATACCTTAGACAGATCTTCTGAATCTAGCTGTCAATAAAATCTCCACTCAGCCAAAACAAAGCAGCTCTTCCTAATATATCATCTCAGAGAACTGAAAGTATTCATTTCCTTCTATGGGGGTGCAATCTTTCCTTTCCCATTGGATAGTCATAGGAAGATGCAGATAGCAAAACTAAACAGTGTTCCCCTCTGTGCTTGGAGCCAGGCTCTTCACTTGCAATGTATGGCAAATTTTATTAACAAAATTTAAAAAGACAAGGGGTGACAAGATCCCAGTAATGAATGTAGCTGTACTGTCTACCTAGAATGCACCAATAAATTAAATTAAATAAAAAAAAGACAAGGGGTGATGAACAAAAATATTATCCTAGCAGTGCTCACCCCCACGGTATTACTACTCTGAGTCCCCCTCCCACAGATTGGTTCCTCTGTAAAAAAACAAAAACAAAAACAAAACAAAACATGGAATGTCTAAGCAATCTCCAAAGCTTCAGGAAGCAGGTACAGAAATAACAGCAGCAAGAAGAAAAGTATAAGCAACATCTGTGCAAATACTTTTAGACTCTGTTACAATCAAATTCGTAAAGCAAGATGTGAGTGTAGAAATATAAAGCATATTTAATAAAATTTAATGTTCGTATCTATAATAAAAATAGCAACTATAATAATTAGCACAACAGCTAAAATAACTACTGACAATTGAGTGCTTACAATGTGCTAAAACAGGGCCGAGGGTTTGCCCTGCATCTCAGTCTATCCATAGTCTAGGGAATAGGTAATAGCCACCCCCATACACACAGAAGAAACAAATACAGAAAGAAGCTAAACAAGTTTCTCAAAAGAGATTCATCGAGAATAGAACTTTTGGAAATATGTCCTAAAGCTTTCTCTCTTCAAGACCATGTTTGTAAGTTCTACCCTCTACTATCTTCCACTGCAAACTGAGCAGGAAATATGGAGATATTCTTAGGTGTCTGAAGTCGTCTTTGGTATTTGTTCTAGTTTGTTTTGTTCTAATACATGCTTGGGTATATTTTGCTGAATACTGCCACTCAGCTGCCAATCAGAAGTTGTTGTGTGATGTTATCATTAAGTTTATGCTTATAATCACACTGACAATAAGTACCACTTTAATCGATGAAGTTTGCAAGAAAGTGAGGTGGGTTGAATATAAATATATACTGGATTTATTTGTAAAAAGTGGAGATAGCAAATAACATTCTCAATTGTATGTGTGAAGACGAGATAAACAGTAAGGGAACTGAAAAAAATCAGAATATGTAGCAGTACAAACGTGCTAAACTCCACAGAACTCACATCCTGGTATTCATGTAGCATTCATAATGCAAATGAAATTTTAGCTTCAGAAAAATTCAATCTGTCACATTAAAAGTTTTCTTACTTCACATGGTATTTGCATATGACTGGTGAATTGGTAAAGATTTCCTAAATGTATAGGAACTGTAAGCCTAGAGCATTAATAGGTAGCTTTGTATTTAAATATGTTTAGGAAACATGACAATATCTTAACTCAATTGTGAACATGCATGAGAACACTTACCCTTAGCAACCATATTCAAACAGCTGCAATAAGGGTCAGGATGTGGAAACCTAATCTATCACATCAGATCATCTTTTTTGGCCTGGCAGCAAAAGGTGGCTGTCAGAGGATTTAACAACAATAACAACAAAAATCATAAAAGAGAATTCTGAGACCCGTGGTGACATATATTCTTCTCATATGATATATGTATCAGAATTACCTTGGGAATCATTCAAAATGAAGACATGTAGGTTGTATTCAGGTTTAACTTTAAAGTGGGCTGCCCAGGGCATACTTTTAAAGCTGCAGTGACTTAGATATGTTTACCCTCACCCCTAGCTAATCATCAAATGTCATGCACAAAGAAAGAAAGATACTTATCAGAACAGTGGTCTCAACCTTTCAGGTTTCTGTGGGTCACCGAGAGAGCGGTTAAATGCAGGTTCTGATCCCATATATTTGGCACGAGCCTTCTGGGTCTGCAATTCTAATTAGCTCCTAGGTCAGTGGTGGGGAACGTATGGCATGGGCGCTGTCTGTGATCATTGAATACTCTCAAAGCCTCATCATCACTGTAGATAGTCCAGGGACCATGCTTTGAGCAGCAATATTTTTGGAGATAAAGTAGTGTACGCTTTAAAGTGCAGAGAGATTAGATAAATCACTTAAATGCTAAGATCAAAGTTGTGTCTTTAGAATGTGGTTACATGGATTATGTGTGTGATACCTGTCATAGGATAACATGTGTGTATGCACACACACATTAATGTTCACCTACATTCATTCAGAAAATATATAATCCAGCAATTGTACTTTTGGTATATATCCAAAAGAAATCAAGATAATAATTCGAGGCAAGAACATATGCCTGTATTCATCACAGCATTATTCATAATAGCCAACGGATGCACTCAACCTAAACATCAATTCATGTATTGATGGGTAAAGAAAATTTTGGACCAGGGATTTAGCTTGTTGGTGACGCCTCCTGCCTCACAAGGGCAAGGTCCTGAGTTCAATCCTCGGTACCAAAGAAACAAACAGACAAACAAAACATGTGATACATACACATACAAAATGAAATGTTATTCAGCTTTTTAAACAAAGATTATCTTGTCATTTGTTATGACATAAATGAACCTGTAGGGCATTATGATAAGTGAAATAAGGTAGACAAAGGAAAGACATATACTATGTGGTTACATGGAGATATGGACATAAAACACTTGAATGCACAAAAAACAGAGAATAGAAGGGGTAGTTAGCAGGGTTTGGTTGATAGGAGAAGTGGAAAGATATTAGTAAATCCAAACATGCAGTAGTAAAATGAATACATTCTAGAGACTAATATACAGAATAGTGATTAGAATTAATAATAACGTATTGAACACTTGAAATTGGCTTAAAGAATAAATCATGAATTCTCATCACCACGAAAAAAGAAAAACAAAGGTGGCTGTGTAAGGTAATAGATATACTAATTAGCTTGATTGTGGCAATCATTTTGCAATGTTAACACATGTCAGAACACTACATCGTACACTTTAAACATGTACAAGTTTTATTTATCAATAACACCTCAATATAGCTAGGGGGTTTACAATAACTAATACTTTCTTTGCTGCAGAATTTGTTCAGTTTCTTTACTGAGGAAAAAGAAAAGCTGAGGCTATATTAGAATCCAGAATTTGAAATTATAAAATGTATCTCAAATGTGAGCCCAAGAGATCTAATATCTTCTAAAGAAATCCAGACAAGACACCCCATCTGGCCTGAGTTGAACTTTAGGGCATCCCAAGAACAGAGCAGAAGCTCCCGAGGGAAGTTTCGAGGTGAGCAGCATCAGAGCCCAGATGGTGCCCTGCGATGATGATGAAGTCATCAAGGTGTAGGGTGCTGAGCCGCTCTTCTGTCTCTTACCCTGTTTAGCATATGGTCCTGCTCTGCATTCCTTCCTCAAACGTCAATCCTCTAATCTCCAAGGACAGCATGGCTAAGAAAGGAAACAACCAGAACCCACGTCTCCCACAAAATGGTGAACACAAAATCTAGATGTCAGACATTTCATGCTCTTACTTGAAATAAACTTCTTGCATATTCCAGATATATCAATATTATATTCTGCACACTCTAAATCGAAGGAAGCAAGTCAGCAAAGTTTTTCTACAAACAAACAAAAACATGATATTTTAGGCGTTTCAGGCCATGTAGTGTCTGTCTCAGTTACTCAAATCTGCCACTGTAACTTGAAACAGGCTATCAACATGCACGTAAATGAAGGAATGTTCACGTAAATGCTCTTCTCCCAAGAGTTTTATTTATAATATTAACCCCTGCTTAACAGCACCTCGCATAACCCCCACGAAGAAATATGTTCATTATAGACTGTGTATTTCAGTTTGGGGACTGAAAAAATCTGTGTGGGAACCCCCAAAACATAGACAACGTTGTGACACAAAGAGAAAAGTCCTTCCTGCAGAAAAGGTGGAATAGAGTTCTTGAGAATGCATCTCACCATTTTCCTCACTCCCCTGCTCAGATGTTTTATAGATTTTGCAAAGATGGAGGGAGAAAGGCATAGACAGAGAGACTAGACACTGCCAGATGTGCCACGTCCACTGAAAACCACAAGGCTACTGGGCCAGCCCGCAGTCACAGCTCATTAAAGGCTTAAGTCTCATGATGTGAGTCCCAGGTCAGAAACCCCAAGTTCTGGCATGATCACATCATCAACCGACAGTCAGTCATGAGTCTTATTCCTACAACTCACTGACATGTGTTTACTATTAAGATGCAAAAGGACAGGAAGCTTTGAATGGATTTTTTAAAACTATATTGATCAAGATCTGCTATATGGGAGCAATTCTGTGCTTGAGGAAAGAGGAGCAGTCTGTAATACAGCAGGCTATCCTTAGAGAAAAAAGACAATTTGGTCTTTGATCTTGTTTTGGGGAGTTCTTGAGTCCAGCAGCCATAAGGTCTGTCTCACTTAGGGCCTCTTATCACCTACATTCACAGCACTAACAGAGGTATTAGTCAGCAGAGGCTCACACTGTGTGATGGCTGCAAAACTGGCAGGTGGAAAAGTCCTGTGATCCTAGATCCAATAAAGAGTAAAACCTAGTAGTCCAGATGGGAGGGAGGAGGCGCTTGTAAGATTGTATGATTTCCCTGTAGAGGCCCCAATCTCTGGTTTATGCATCCATCATCGTACAGGGAAAATTGCTTCACAGGTTTACAGAGAGGTGACTTCTAGAGCTTCCCAAGGAGTGGAAAGATATCTGATCAGGAGCAATATGCAGAGAAATAAAGCCAAACCACGCTGGAGGTGACATGATAAATAAGCTACAAAGCAACACCAACTAGTATAATGGTTACTTTGCCAAATTTGAGAAACTGAAGTTAGGTCAAATGCCTTTTGGAATATTTTGAAAAGTGAAAAGAAAGTCAGATAAATTTGATGAGTCACAAGTGTCCAGACTATTTCTAGATTCTCCCAACATTTAATGTGCTGGGCCCTATTACCAGTTATCCAAACACACCTTTCACTGGAGGTCTTTTCTTTTCAGTAGTCAACTTGCTATCCATTTTATTTGTCTAGAAACCCTTCTTATTTTGGCCATTGGGAACTATGCACAGACAGTACCTCAAATCTTTTGGAGCCTTTTGAAGATCCATTTCCTATGATTCCATATTTCCTTTCACAAACCTCTTTAGTTTTGAATGAAGAAACTTAGGCATATATAAACTTGATTTTTCTAACATCAAGAAGCTGGCAATTGCCTGATCCAGGACTAGCTACTTGCTCTGATTTCCAATCTAGCACTCTTTACATCTCACTCTTTCTTGCTTCTGTGAAGACCATGATTCAGAAGGATGTGTAAATTAATCGCTTTCTCCACAAGGAAGCCAGGGAGTGTCTCAAATTAATTACACTGCTCTTTCTAGTAGCAAAGGTATCTATGAATTACAGATAGAATTTATCAAATGCTTTTCTATATTAATATAGCATCTTATCTATAGATTGTGGACTTTACAGGGCACAACATCATGCACTAAGAATAATCTGTTTATCTTCATAAAGTGTGGGGCTGCAGCTCATTCATGTAACTCTAGCATCTAGTACAGGGTTGGGGATACATTTAGTGTTTACTAACAATTATTAACTTAGTGAATGAATATGTGGATAAATGAAGAATAAAAGAATGACAAATAAATTAATGAGCTAGAAAGAAGAATACTAAATATAGAACCAGTTGTCTCGGATTCTAATTCCAATTCTCCTACATAGTAGTTGGTAGATTTGTGGTAAACTGCTATAAAATCAAGATAGTAATGTAACACAAGCTTGCTTTGAAATTTCTAAAAGTTCTTTATATCCAATCAGATACATTTGCAGTCATTGTTACTACTTATTTCCTTATCAAATAATCATCAGTGATTGTCACATTCATAGTTTAAGAGTTTGAAACTCAAGTGTCAGTCAGGATAAGCCGTGATGAGGCAGGGTGTAAGAAACACAAAATCATAGACAGACTGAAAATTGGAGTGTGTGGCAGTTGCTGAGGGGAAGTGGCAGGGACCATGATAGGTTAGCTTACAACTGCTTCAACCAGAAGCAGCCTCAACTAGTTGTTACCTGGCATTACACACCCAGTTTTCCCAGACTTTCTACTTTTTCAAGGACGGCTAGAATACTAGACTGTGGTATGAAATATACCCATTGCTTAATATTGGGTAACTTTGCACCAGATATTCTTGTCATAGAGTGCATATGTTTGCAAATGCCATGTCAGCACAGTGGGCAGTACAGTCACTCTTCCAGTTGCAAGCAGGACTCATACAATAACTCTTTCGACAAATCCTCCTGCTGCAAATCCCAACAGTGGAGGGAACAAAGAATCAGATCTGAGGGCAGAGGACCTGTCATTGCTAGCTGGAGAGCCCCGGGCAAACTGACTTACTATGCTTGATGAGTCACAGACTCCTATCTAATCCCCAGTACCTGTATCTGGAACACTCAAAATACACAATGTAGGAAAGAAGATGTTGAACTCTGATAAGATTTCAAACAGAAGATGATATCATCATTACTCATTTCAGTGGCTAAGATGAAACATAGGACTGACATAAAATCCATGATTGACCTGGAATCTTGAATAAAATATCCGTCCTAATGGGCATTGAATAAAGTTTTGGTTTCTAGTGGGACATAAAGGCTACCGCCTCTATCTTTCAAATGACAAAGGTGAAACATAAAAAGCTAGGAAATCTCTGAAGGTCTGATTATGGGAAGAGCCAGAATCTTACAACCTTAAGAACTGCCTGCTACCATTCACCTGAGTATTTTGGTCATTTCTCAAGAAGATCTGATGTTCAGGTCCACAGGTTCTGGAAATGGGGAGGGGTGAGGGCAACTAGACCTTATGGAAATGGTTTATAATATTATAGATTGACAGACGGCATACCAAACACACTATAGAATGTAATAGATTAATTAACAGACTATGTAACACAGTATGGAAGCCCTTGCAAATAATACATTGGTTGTTGAGTTCCTTATGCTGCTTGGGGTACTTAGAAAACAGAACGAACTCAACAATTTAGTGTATTAAAAGGAAAACACTATTGGGAGGCTGGCTAGTCTAATCAACAAGAAAAAAAATGAATATATGTGGTTATTTAGGCCAACAGTGTGTGTGTTTGTGTGTGTGTGTGTGTGCGCGCACGTGCGCATAATGCAAATAAAAACTATATTTTATTGGGTTGATTTAGCTCAGTGGTTCTGCCGCCTGTCTCACAAGCACAAGAACCTGAGTTTGATCCCTGGTACAAAAAAAACAAAACAAAACAAAACAAAACTATATTTTATGGTAATGGGGAAGAACTCTGAAAATTACATTAGACAGACTATGTTGAAAGCACTCTCTTCAGCCACTCTGATTATAATAGTCAAATAAGGACCCCAAACTAAAAGCAGTAGGGATCTGAAGAAAACACACATGTGAGTGACTATTTTGCCATTAAAACTTTTGACAAATATTTAATCTGTCACTTTTCACCTAAAAACAGAGAAGAGGTAATAGGAGAGAAGCTCCAGGATTGAAAAATTTTAATAACAGAAAAATTGTCCAAGGTTAATATGAGACCCTTCAGATTCTAAAATTTCAAAGACTAACAATGTAGCAAATGGCTTATTATAAGTTAGTGTGAGAAGCTGAGGCTGGTCACCAGTCTAGGAGTGGTGACAGGATTAGGGGGTGAAGGGGTGGGATGAATACGCCTTGGCTCACAACATTAGTGATTTTATAGGAATCTTTGTGTACAACTTCATTTTAACATCGAGTTTAGTCCAGCCAATAGTTCAAAGACTGAGAAATATATATAAATATATATGTATATATGAAATACCTCTATGTATATATGAGATATATATATATATATATATATATATATGCATGTGTGTATCTATATCTATCTTTTACCCCGAGCTCCTGTTTTTATGTTAATTAAAAATGTGTTATCTTTTCTTAGCAATTATTTACATATTAATTAACTTTGAGAAGACTGCAGGCAGTGTACTTATTTGAAGGTGTTACCAATCTACAAATCTATATTCCTACTCAACTCAATGAGAAGAAGTCACCGATTTAGAGAAAACATAGTCTAATTATTTGGGTGAAACATTCCTCATCCAAAGACAGAAGAAGATTTCTGGAATTTTTTCTAATGGATGAGAGGGTTTTTTTGTTTTGTTTTGTTTTGTTTGGGTGAGAAGTTTTTAAACACACACACACACACACACACACACACACACTCACACACTCCAAAATGTGGTTTGTTTGAATTTAATAATATTCTGAGGAATAGACACCTATCCATAGGACCAAAGGAAGATTTCCTTATGAGAGCTGTTGATGGGATAGACAATAAGCCTAAGGAACAGGACAAAAAGATTCAAAAGAGAGTAAAGCAAGAGAAAGATGTTAGGGATAAAGAATACGGGAAAGGGAAGAGGAAGTTGAAAACTCAGGGGATGAGGAGGAAAGCGGTCAGGAGGAGACAGGAAAAATGTTTCAATGTCTGTATTTAACCTCAGAAATGAAAACATTTCCACTTGTCTTAGATGAACCTACTGGAAAAATTCTTTCAAAAAGTACATCATTAGGTTCCTGAGGGAAACCGGATAACAATGAAAATATTAAATATTGCTTCCTTTTTAATTTTTTCATCTGGCTATAAGAAACCCTTCAAATCATATTATTATCAAAACTAACCATAAGGATGTCATATTTAACTAAGAATTAAATTAGTTGAGACACACCCTAGAAAATCTAGGCTTGGCTGGGCATGATGGCGCACGCCTGTAATCCCAGCACTTGGGAGGCTGAGGCAGGAGGATCGCTGTGAGTTCTAGACCAGCCTGGGCTACATAGTGCGTTCCAGGTCAGTCTCAACTACAGTGAGACCCTGTCTCAAAAAAAAACCAAAAAAAAAAAAAAAAAAAGAAAAAAGAAAGTCTAGGCTTTACTCCACTGCATCAAACATGACTGATTACTATTCTAATGTTGGAAATATTTGGCTGTAAGAAGCAAGGGAATACCAATACTGCTCTTATACTAAAATTCATCACTGTTAAAGAGAAACAGTGGTCAGTAGAATTCCAAAACCTTTGTGGACACTGGTCACATGCCAGGCCCAATGAAGAGCTTCTCTAATTGGATTTCTGGAAAAATCTTGATAAAGAGACATAATTATTACACACGAATATCATGGTATGTGTATAATTAACCAAAGATCCAGTGTCATGCTTTATTTCAACTTATTAACCTCAAATTACAAATACTACTCCTGACTCAAGCAGCTATTAATCAGGTAAAGCAACATACAAATTCTCTGAGATATATTTTTCTTCAACTCATATATATTAGTCAGGCTTCTCTTAGATTTGACCCAATACCTGACACGCACAACCGAAAGGAAAGAAAGTTTATCTGGCTCACAGTTTCCAGTGAGGTCAATCCATGGTCAGCTGACACAAGGCACAGACATCACGGAAGAAGGGCATGGCAGAGGAAGGCTGCTTACCTCATGGCAACCAGAGTAAGCAAGAGTTAGAGATAGAGGAAGGGGGTGAGGACAAAAATACACCCACCTGCAACCAGGCCCCACTTCTGGACACATTCAGCTATGAAACTGGTCAGTGGATCAATCCACTGATGTGATAGCACCATCATGATTCAATGAACTTTCAAAAGCCCCAGCTCTAAAGAGGTAGTTTTTAGGAGGCATTTTAGAACTAAAAAATAACACTACGGCAGAAATATGTGGATGGAATTCTATATAGTTATCATAATAAAAGTGGCTCATTCTGGATGTCTCACAGAAGTAGGGCAGGGCACCAACGTGCATGACCCACAGAAACACGCAGGAGCTGAATAACTTGCCCAGAAAGTGGTAATACCAGAATTTGAACATAAGCACTTAGTTCTGTGTTTTTATTATTTTTATATTACTATTTTTCACTGTCTTCATCATTTTCTATGCCTGTTCTGCTAACCAATGAGAAGTACATGAGGGCATAAGAAACACCATGTGGGGTGACTTTTTCAAGGAACAAAGCAGAGAGAATAAAAATGCAAAATAATAATGATAATAATGATGCTCTTTAGCACTGCTTAATACTGAGGATTTATTATAGGTTCAGCACAATAAGAAGAAAGACATAGACATGAAAGTAAAGAAAACGAGGAGAAGGTGAGACAAAAAGTCAAATATCCAATGTGGAGACACACAGAAAAAAAAATTTAAAAACCCTCTGTTGTGCCTGAATTGAAGAATCACCCTATAAATTCACTCAATGCCTCCTGAGAGGAAACAATGGATTTCAGGCAGAAATTATGAAATCCCATGGAGAGTCATTATCAGCACGAAGACAGCTGTGATATAGCATCCCTGATCGTCTACATTCAAAGCTCAAACTCAGGGGAAACGTAGAGGTCCCTTTGTTAAAATAAAGCAATCATTTCCAGCTTCATTAAAGAAAATATCACAACATTATTAATATATAGCAAAAGTCCCATATGCTAGAGAAAGTCCTTTAAATCTTGCTTTGGGGAGCTGTTATTGATAGCAAATACTTATAAAGAAAGCATAAATAATACTTTAATCATATATGGCTTAACCACATGCACTATATTTGTGTGCTGTGCTACAGAAAAACCTTACAATACCACATCATGACTGCTAAAAATCCTCACCATTTCTTTTCTAAACCACAACTTTAGGAAAAAAGAACTGCATCACTGAAACTATACAGGTAAGGCTATTTTTGTAGAGATGTCATAAATGCCCTGCACACATACATAATAGACTAGCTATGATGATCTTGACTAAGAATTGCATAAGCTATGGTAGTATGAGTTTTCATAATTTTACAAAGTGGAGTATATATTACAACCATGGTTTTAGAAAAATAAAGATGGGATAACTTGAAGAATTATTGTAATTTTCAAAATGTTCTGTACTTTCTTTTGTGTATTTCATATACTATTAAGTAATTCTTTGTGTCTTTAACATATTTCCTCAAAATTAACAAAGATTATAGCTATCACACTCATGGATTTATTCTTAGCATTTTGAAAACTACAATAGGAAAAAAATGCTTGAATGAATAATGAATAATTGACCACTGTAAAATGATGGTTTTCTCTTCCTCCCTGACATGGCCACATGGTATCCAAGGAATTGGGACTGGGGCATATGAGGGAGCTAGTTTCCCCTCCAGAAATTTTAAGATATCCATGTAAAAAAGAAAACTTCTTGATGATCCAACAGAGCACATCTGTGGGTTGAACTTGGCCAGGGACAACCTTTTGTAATTTCTTCAAAGTGCTCTTGCTGGGTGCTCCTAGCTCCGGACAGCATCTGACTTTTTTTTGCTTGTTTTTCTTGGTTTGTTGTCCTCCATTCATACCTAGATTACCTTACAACTTTAGCAGCAGTACTCTTGAACCTCCTCTCTTCAAAAGCCAAATGTATCCCCAGAATAGAACCTATCATGTCCCCAGGACTCGATCTACATCACATTTTACACATAGGATCATCTGCATTATGATAAATTTGTGTTTTTGGATTTCCTCGATTATTGCTAAATATTGTGTGACATTAATAACCAACCACCTGTCTATTGAAAAGTGGCTTGGGTTCTTGACCTTGTATTTTTGCATCCTTAAATATGCAAGTTAACACAATGAAACCTGAGTAGATTAATTTCTAGCCATAGTAAATAAACACATTTGGTCAATTTGGCTGACTTCACAGAAACGTAGACAATGGAATGCACTTAGGAAGTTAACCTGACAATCTCTCTCAATGACTTTGAAGTGTGCTTTGAAGACACTGAGATATCTTTTGGGTCAGGGAATCCCAAACCCTTTATTCCTAATAATAAACCTCCTGATTCAGTCCTGCTTTTCTCTTTCACCACTGCTGCTTGGAATGGAATTGAATGTGGTATCATTCTCCCAGATATCATGCCTGGAAAATATTGGCTTATATACAAACAGAGGGTCTGAGACTCTTCTGAAAATGTTCTGCAGGATCATAGCTGAGTATTTAAAAAGACCTCACATTACCAAGAATGAGGTTGATGAGGATTCAAGTGCTCGGAACTCTTGCTTTCACCCTAGCCTACTCTGCAAACACACACACACACACAGTGTTAAGAACAATAAACTTTGCGACAGAGCATCTACTGCACATTCCTATTTAAGCTAACAGCCTCACTATGCGCTCTACCCCTGAGTATGCTGTTTTAATTAGGAAGATGGATTTGGGGGTTTATATGTTCTGTTGTGCTATAATTCCTGCCTTTACAGTAATTTTCTCCTGCTTTTCACACTATAATGTGCCATAAATCCTAGTTAGGCTGTTTCACTGGCCTGTTGCTCGTCAGAGTCAATATTTCAGGGCTTTTGTTGCCATGGTAACCTTCTGCTGCAGGCACGCCTGTTCCCTGGAATATGATACAGTCTCCTGGGGAAATTGCTATGAACTTGATCATCACATGCATTTAGACCCCGAGGCAGCAGCTCTGTCCCATCTCACTCCACCACCCACTGATTTTTACAGGCTTCTACTTGTGCCTCTGTGCGTGAGCCTGCGTTGGTGTGAGTGTGGGTATACCCACACAGGTACACACGCTTGCCAAGGCATGGGAGAAGAGAGCACACAAACTACAGAAAGCAGTATCTTTTCTTCCTCCCCTCCTGAAAGGTTAAGGTTGGAAAGATAATGAACTTAGACCGATTTATAGCCTAAACAATCCATGTACACATCTCACAGGTTTATTCTTCTTGCCTATTTTCTTTCTGGTTCTTCATTCCCATAAGCCCCTCATACATTTTTAAATCTCAGTACATTTCTTTCCAGATTTAATCACAGCCTGTGCTTCTAGTTTAAATCCATTGCCCCTTGCCTTTCTTGAAAGAGGTATCTTTCATTTCCAGGACATTAGGGTGTCATTTTACTATGAACCACCTCCTTCTCCTACAGTTCTTCAGCACAAAGTAGTGGGAAAGAAATACAACTGATAACCAATAACTCTAGGGAAATCATTTAGTCCCTCAGTGACTCATTTTTCCAGTCTATAAAGGTGACTATTTCCCGAGGGTCACCATATAGCTGAAACCAAATGAAAACAATGGTTTTAAAGGGCTATCCTAAAGTAAAGCCTGTGAAAAACTAAATAGTTATTTTAAATAAATCTGTGAGGTCCTATTTATCAGTAGCACATTAAAAAAAGTTTTAGGTGCTCAGTAATGTAATCTATCTAAAATGAGATGAATAAAATTGAGGTGATGGCAAAGAGGAAGATTTTTCATTTCATTTTCTACCTCTCCCGCCTTACTCCAGCTACACCATGTCAGGTGTGCCACGCGACTCCCCTCCATCCAAGGTGCAGCAAAGCCTCTAGCACATGGTACCTAGGTGGGATTTCATACATGTTGTACCTGGGGCATTTTGCCCCATCCTCGCTTGCAAGCAGCGGTCAAAGTTACTGGAGAACAGAGACACCTGATAAAGCACCAAGTTCCCTCCCACAATGAGGTGACCACCCAAGGCACGTGGCTTTTCTATTTGTGACAAGACCAAAGTTCATGACGGTTTCTCTCCCTGCATCTGTTAGAGCAGCTGCCTTTGAAAGTGTCAAAAAGAGCAAATCATTTGAGTCACTAAACGGGGTACAGGGCGACACAGTCTACAGACTCTTCTTCCACTGGGGACTTTGCTCCCTGGCCTCTCTTTTCCTTCCAAACACGAAGCCAACACACTTCCCAAGCCTTGCAGCCACTGCTACTTCCAGTCTTTGGAGATGTCCTCAATCATATGACATTTTCATTATCCCTAGCCTAAGATAAAGGAGACCTGGATTTGTGTCCATTTCGGTTTCCATCCATTGCCGGTAGCTTTGGTAACTGATTTTTGCTTTTGCTGGTCTCATTTCTCTTCTGAAGTCCACAGTCTATGGTTTTCTAATTTCTGTGCTCTATATTCCTCAAATCAAGTCTAGCATCTACTAAATTATTTTTTTAATTTAAAACTTCCCATACTTCCCAAATTATAGGCTCTAAGTTTATACTGTATTTTTCATAAGTATTATTAGATAATCACTTTTGTGCTAATCCCATATTAATTGGTAAATTTAATCAATTTATTAAATTAATTCTCTGGAATTCTTTTTTGCACAGAAATCTTTATGAAGTTCTGCTTGCCTCTTGTTCATAGCTATCAGCAAGGCCTTGCACAGTATAGGAAACAGAGTAAGCTTTCAAGAGGCAGTTGTTTCCTAAATGAGGGAGGAATGAATGACTATTTAGGTTCACCTATCACTCTGTAACGTGAACTTTAACTTTTACATAGTGTCCAATAGCCAGTACATTTAAACAAAGCCAAAGAAAATATCTCTGCCACAATTTTATCATACCAATTAAAGGCCTGCTAGAAGACAACATTTACATTTAGGACTAACAATCTGATTATCATTGCTTAGGCTAATTCATACTATTAAAAACAGCTCTTGTCCAAGTCATTACATTCTCATAGACAATGTATTACATGCAATTTCTGACCTCAATTGTGTGATACTTTACAGCAGAAAAACAAGCTGCTAGTTATCTCTTAGGAATTGCTGGACAGATAGATTTTTGTGATAAATTTGCATATGCTTTGCACATTGCCAACAGTTTGTTGGTACGCTTAGCGATTGAAAGAGTTAGAAAATAAGTGAATGGATAAAATGGGAGAATACAAGAGAGGGTATTTATTATTTCTTCCCTCTCCAACAAAAAAACCTGAAAATTTTTCAGGTATATTATTTATCAGTACACCAAATAATCAGGAGAGGTGAAACAGTGAAGTGTGGAGGGAAGAGAACTGGGTTTGAGGCGCAGGTATTGGCATACAGTACCTTGATCAGACCAGCAGACATCTATTGTATGCAAAAGTCACAGTTCCCTTTCTTGTTGCTGCCAGGACCAGGTGAGCAAACAGTGTGATAAGTTGCCTTTACAGGCTGAGAGGCATTGCATAAAAGTCCATCAAGAGAGAAGGGGCAGATGTTATTGTCTCCAAGAAAGGAGGGGCTTCTGAGGGAAACTGTAGCCTACCTCTATGCTAATGCTTCTCAAGGGACAGAGCACATTCACATGATGTGGAAAGCTTGTTAAAACACAGGTTGCTGTCTTTCACCAGCGTTCCTAAAGCAGTAAGTCTAGGGTTGGACTAGAAAATTCGTGTTTCTAACAATTTCCCAACATTCTAATGTTGCCTGTCTGGGGACTAAACTTTGATTACCATTGTTCTAAATTTGGAGTGACAGAAAAAATTGCTTCCAGGGTCTGGAAGGCTGACAAAAATATATAATTCAGGCTAAAGTTAAACAATGAGTGTGGCTTATGAGAATCTGGATAGGCTTGCCTTCCTGAAAGTCATTCAGATCTAAAATTTTACTTTAAAACATTTCATAAGCAGAAGAGATCCATGGGTATGATTCGGCCTATAAACAACTTTCCTGAACAATGCAGCAAGTTTGTGAATAGATTAGACTGGACATGAGTTGCCTAGGTACCTAATCACTTTGCCTGTGAGTTTCTGCACCTCACTGATGCTGGAAAACAGAAGGCAGGACTCTGCAGCCCAAATAATGTAGTGGGTGAGTCAAAATTTCTGTTCACAATGAAATGTGTTCAGTCATCTCTGTCCGGCTTATAAATTGAAAAGGCAAAGAAAACAGGGAAAATGCAAGAGTGTACCTATATAAGTATGGTGTAAATAGCCTTTGATATTGAAAGGACTTCAAGGTTTAATGAAGATCATAAACTCTGATAGTTGTGATTTTCTTCCCCTTAACATAAAAAAATTAATTGATATGGTAAACCTATACATCGTATAAATACTGAATTATGTCAGATTCATCCTAGCTTCAAATGTGATCGTGACAAATGTTTTGGCTGAGGTATAAATGACAAAGTGACCTGTACTTTTTCCACCAGAAGTGTAAAATTTCAACCTGCAAGATAGATTTTGGAACTGGTTTAATGTGTGTCTCAATTCCTAGCTCATCAGTTACTTAAACTTTCTGAGCAAGCTTCCCATGTACAAAAAGGAAAGACTAATACTGCAAAGGCTGCTGTGAAGTTAAATTAAGGAAATGAACACCCAGGACGTAGTTGATTCCAGTCTAAAATGTTACATTGAATTCCATAAATATAAGAAAAATATACTAAGACTCACATCCAACTAGGCTTTCCTGAGACTGACTAGGTATTTCCCCTCCTCTGAAAAATTATAGTCCACCCAATAATGTAACCTGCTACAAGATTTTTAAGATTATTCCGGGCTCAAAGAGCCCTGGAAGCTCAGGATGTGCTCTTATTCCCAAACAGAATCTTTGCAGTGTAGTTAGTTTAAGATGCAGTAACACTAGATTTAGAGGAGGCCCAAAATACAATGACTATTGCCTCTATAAAAAGGCCAGGTAGAGACAGCCTACAAGGAGGTCAGGTGACCACACACTCTGATACTGGGTTGATACTGCTGCTGCAAGGCAAAGAAATAATGGCAACCACAAGAAGCTAGGAAGAGCCAAGGAAAGGTTCTGCCCTAGAGCCTTCAGAGGTAATAAAGTACTATCGGCATCACGAATTTGAACTTCTAATCTCCAAAATTGTCAAAATCTTACATTTCTATTCTTTTAATCTTCCCTTGTTTGTGATTTCTCTCAGAAAGCCTAGAAAACTAATTCGGGTGGTTGCATGTCCATAAGTGAGTACAGTGATTTCCAAAGAATAGACTGGGTAAATATTTGTCCCACGCATAATTTTTCTACTGATTTATATTATTCCCTCCATTCAACAGGTTGATCTTTTGGTCCCTACCATACCCTCTGGAGATCCCTGGAGCCAAGGACCGTACGTTATTCTTCTCCTCTAATCTTAATATCTTGCCCTGCCGAGGATATTTCATGCAAACTCAGTGAATGATTATTGCTCTTGATATATACACTATGTAAAAAAGTATTACAATATTATGAATTTGGTTGTACTTCCAGCTAGCATAAGAAGCATACTTTGAGGATGAGTCACACATAGTATGAATTTCTCTGAGGTAATGTGGTGAAATCAATGTTAGCAATGAAAGTGTACTGAGGTATTTTTTAGTAGTGAGAAAATCTGGCTTTGAAAGTGATAGAAAAGCCTGAGGAATGAAAAAACCAATCCTGAGAATAAACACTATGTGGATAACATAATGGTCCCTCAACTGATAGGGTTTTGCTTGGGCTGAAGAAATTTGAGACAAATGCTAGGAGCTGCAGAGATCCTGCCTGGGCTCTGCACACATGAATTTGGAGAAAATGATATGTGTATAAGATAGGTAAAGACATATTTGCTTCTGCTAATTTGGAAGATCCATATATGTCAGGGAACTCTGAAAAGGACGGCTTTTTTAGGAGCATGGCCTGTAAAATCAGGTTGGAGTTGTCTTCTCTCAGGGTAGATAAAACACCACATTTGATGTCCAATATCTGGACTACCTTGAATTCCTCCATCATGTACTTCTCCTTAACTTTAAAGCATTATTTCATTAATTCAATGAGAAAAGATTAGGAACAAGCTAAAATTCAAGGGTTTTGCTAGAATCGTGATTGTCAAGCCTCTAGGGATCTAGAATTCTTGTTTTCTCCTTGTTTCTGAATTTTTTTTTTTTTTTTTTTTTTTTTAATAAAAGA
>NW_022900933.1:20966834-20977212 GCF_012274545.1 Fukomys damarensis | reverse complement strand
ATTTTTTTTTTTTTTTTTTTTTTACTAATACAAGAAGATGGATCTTTTCCCTTTGATTACTGCCTAGTGATGTACAGAGTAGAGATGAGAGCATACTTCTGGGTCTTGGTGACCTTGAGATGAAAGTCATCTTCTGAATTCAAAGGGTTCAATTTGTGACCCAATGCACTCAAGTCTTCCTCTGCATTAATTTCCCAGTTAAAACATCTCATAAAGAACTTCCTGAGAACACTCTAAGTACACCCTAGGCCTGCAGGAATGATGGTTTTAGAAGAGGAGGAGGCTGGCTAGTATGTATTTGGTACTGGAAATGCCTGAAGTCACTAACCTAGGTGTACACAGGGACATACTCAACACTTCTTCAGTCCATTCTCAAGAAATTGCATTTATATCCCCTTATGTACTGGGAGCGATGGGAAAGTATGCAAAGAATATATAGTTTACAGAGTGCTCTGCAGATTGAGTTTTGTCAATTTAACTTCACTGCTCTGATCCATAATGGAAGCTGATGGATGGGGCTGGAGAAGAGGAAGAAAGAAAGCACTATGTATGAGTACTTACTGAAGACTGCACCTATAAACTGAAATGTGCCTGGCAAAACTGACTGCTGGCCTACTAACAGGCACAGAACCTCATTAAGCATGAGATGTTTGAGTTGCTGCCTCAACACTTCATTTGGATTCCATATAAATCCACAATGACTGGCCCAGCTATCCGTCAGTGACTTCTAGATAAGGATTTTCTGCCTATTGTCAATGTGCCTTTCTAGAAGACATGAAAGTCCAGGCCCTAATCACTCACAGATTACAAAACTGGCTACATATTTTCTTTGCACACTCACCCCTAGCCAGCACTCCCCTAATGCCAGGAATAAGCTTCAATTTTTAAGCCAACTTATTCTGGAATTTGGTCACACATCTTTCCCTTACATAAAAGAAGACCACCGTTATATGATTATGTCTAGGTACTAAACATACCTTACAATATCTATTCTTTAACGTGGGGATTGTTCAACTTTTTATTACCTGTGATATAGATACTGACTATGAAGCTCAGGAGAAATCTGCATAAAGCCCCATCAGCAAAGAAATGTGCAAGTCTTAGTGGGTTACTGATGATAATTGATTTGTTTGTTCATTCATTCATTCGTTCAGCAAACCTTTATTGAGCAACAACAAACACAATTAAAACCTGGGTCTTGGTACCAGTTATCATGCAGTGTAACAGACAAGCAAACCAGACAGACCAGCAAATACTGCATGAAAGATGAGTGCATATGGAAGTCAGTCCAAGGGTAAAATGGTGGGAGTGGTCCATTCAAGTACAGGGCCGTGTTTGCAGAGAAGCTTGGTGAACTTTAATCACAAGACACTATGTAACAAAGGAACTGTGCTGACAGGAGAAAAAAATGCTAAGAAGGAAGGAAATACACCTTTTTCCACACTCACCTATTTTCAATTATGCCCTGTCCCAGTAGCACTTCCTTATTTTATTTCGGAGACAGCTGCCTCTGGCTTCCTAATGGCTCCCTCCCAGAAGAGATCAGCTGTCTTTTCCTTTTGCATTATACTAGAAGATCAGAAAACAAATTTCTATTTAAGTCCCTGAATGTACGCTTTTCTTTCTTTAGTGGGAAAATGAAGTTTTTTAAGTGGTGTATTGACCAATGGACCATGGTATGAAAGTGATTATTTTTTCTTTAAGATTTCTCCTAGTAGGTCAGATATGTAGCAGATGAAAAATACGGAGAATTCAAAGTAATAATCCCTTCTCTCTGACATTGATGATTAGTACTGGAACTTTGCTTGTGTACATTAGATTAATCAAGTGAAAGGATAAACATACTCAAAAGGTTAAACATAAACAAGCAAATAAATGCCACTTTCCTGGGAAACATCTTCTTGGCTTCTTCCCTTTCACCTAGCTGCACGTCTATTGTCTGGTACCCTTCCTTCCCTCCTCCTTTCTCCCTGTGCACTGACTACAGAAATGATTCTCAAGCAAAGCAGCAAAGTCATTTGAGGAACTTGCTAAAACCCAAGCGCTAGGGTACATTCTGCCTATACAAAATAAAAATTAAGGTTGGTAGGACTCAGCTTTTAAAAATCTCTAAGTAATAAAAATATTTGCTGTACCCCAAATTCAGGTTCAAATGCACATATTTGTAAAAATAAATATATCCCATATCAGTAAATATAGGCACATATCTTGCACAGACGTTCGTAATTTAACCTATAGACATAAGGCAATACCATATATATATATATATATACATATATATATATATATATATATATACATATATATATATGTGCATGTATGCATAGGCATAAATTTATTATTATACATGCACAAATTAATACAATTATTGAAGATATTTAACTTGTGGTATCACTTTTTTCAGGAATGGTTTATTGTTAGTGATAAATACTTTGTTCAGATGTAGTTTCTGAACGACAAATGAAATTTTACTCTTTAGTATTCACACCCTGCCTCTTTGGAGTGCACACATACACAGCCTAGGACAGCTTTCCGTAGACTTAGCTGTAAATAGCTTTTGATGGTAAATCAAACTCAGAACCATTTCGAAAGGTGTATTCTTTTGCCTTCATGAAGGTAATTCAAAAGAAAATGTTACTGCTTTTAGAATCAGATCCTTGTATAAAACGCAAGGCCAAAGTTCTTAAGCTTTTCAGATCATGGCCTTCTGTTGCAATCTGCTACATACTATGAATATGTCCCAATAATTTATGGGACTTCATGGGACACCCAGAAATCAGTTCATACCCTAGGTTAGAATCATTGTAGAAACAGAGAGATCTCTGCAAAGGGAATATTTAATATCTTCCCTGTTCATTGCCACAGCAATTAGCACAATGCTCTACGCGAGACTGCTGTTCAAAAGTTGCTGTTAATTGGCTGCCTTTGTGGTTACTCAATAGAGAATACAATAAGATGAGACAGGCTAATGCTAAGTTCTGCAATAAACAATAAATAACAGGAACAACTGAATTTATTACACTGGGTAAAATGGCTAGACACCAAGGCATCTGGAAGAATGTGGTCTCTTGAGCCAGACAGCACTGCATTTCATTGCAGCTCAGCTATTTACCAGATAAGCGACCTTGACAGAGCAAGTGAGCTATCATCGCCAGATCTCAATCCTTATAAATAAAACAGGAATAATACAAATGTATACATTTTGCATTGAATACTATGCGCACAGTGATTTAAAACCTGACTGCATGTTAGAATTTCCCAGGATACGTTTTAAAATAATGATATGTATATTATATTTATATATACTGATGTTCATATTTTTAAAATACAGATGTCCAGTCCTGTCCCCTGTCCCCTGTCTCCAGAGGTTCTGACTTAATTAGCCTGGTGTGTGTCCTGGGCATCACGGTTTGAAAATGTTTTTCCCATGAGCTTGCTCTGCACCCCAGGTAAGAACCACTGAGATAACTAATGTATGTAAATACTATCTGAATATTTGGTTATTAATAAACCTTCAACATATATTATCTTGAAACTGCCTGAGTAAAAATCTCCCCCGGCTGTTTTCTAGCTGTGTGACCTGGAGCAAAATCTTCCAATTCTCAGGATATATATATGAAAAAATTGATGTAATAAGTGTGCCTATGCAATATCATGAGAAATAAAATGCACTGTATGTAAACTGCCGACCAAGGTGGTATGTGCCATATATGAAACGGATGTTAGCTATTGCTATTATTCTCATTACAATTATTATTTCTACTTCCCTGTAACCCTAGAACCAAACTTGGTGACACGGGTGCCCTTCACTTGTCTTAACATAAATAATGATGCCTTTCAGCACAACTTAAAAAATATATCATCTTATGTTGAAGTTTCTCTGTCACAAAATAGAAATTATGCCTATTACTATTTATCTTTACAAAATATTCAAATTTTACCATGATAATTCAAAGTAGTTAATTCAATCAACTGTTATTTTTAATTAAAAATTTCTGATTTCTACCCTACTGGATCTAATTATAATTATGTGAAACTAGAATAATTCAGTCAATGTATAATACTACAGATTCCAGTAATAATCTTGTATCTAGGTCAACTCTGTTTGCTGACTTGTATACAATAAATATTCCAAATTCTAACTTTTGCTTTAATCAATATGTGCTTTTTAAAGTCCTTTGTTTTTAACTCTTAATAGTCTATTACATCTTCTCTTTAACAGGCTTTTTTAAAAAGCAGTCAATCTCATTGACTGCATTACATACATAATAACATTTATTGGGATGGGGAAAATATTTTATCTTTCCCTTTTTTACCCTACAGTTACATGAAAGTCTTTTCATTTTTCTGCCCTAGTTTCTTCCTGTAAATGGCAAGTAGAATATTCTGTTTTGATTTCTTGTCCTTTCCTCATTTCTGGGAAAGAGCCTCCTGCATCTGTGTTTCTTGCTTTCTGTGTTATTCTCCTTCAGAGCATGGTGATTTGCTCTGCTATAATTATAGTGTGTATCTGGATACACCAACATCTTGTGGGCAAAGTGGCTCTCCTTATACTACCTAGAATGGCAATTTTCATCCATGTTCCTTATTACTTAGACCATGGAAAATGACCTGCTATGAACTGAAGAAACCCCCTCTCTCTCTCTAGGAGGGAATATAGGATACAGATTTTTAAACACTTTCCTCTGAAAAAAAAAAATAAAGCAGTATCTACCTTTTCCCAAAACTGGAACGCTGAGCTAATGGGATGTATTATGACATGTTTATTTGAAAAAGGGGACCAGCATATGCAATCACTTTGTACAAACCAATGCAATTTCATGGCAAGTTATTAGACATGACCGATGGAATAATGGAGAAGATTTGAATCTATGTAAATCCCATTAATTTTTTCTGGAGCCAATCCTGATGTCTTCCTATCAAAAAATGGTATCAGAGACTATTTACATTTTGGCATTTGCACATTCTATTATAGATAGTTTGATTTTTATCCCAAACTCTTCCAAGCTACAATATAGCAAACATTTTTTATATTTATGACATTTCTTAAAGATATTAACTATACAATTCTACATTTACTGTATATTATTTGCAGAATATTTCAGTTTTCAGGGTTCTTTCAAAAATATTTTATTGGAGCCCTATCTACTCTGTGAGTGCAAAAGAATGGCAATTATTAATTTTATTTTAAAGATAAGAAAACTGGAGTCTCAAAAGGTCTCAGTGACCTCCCAGAGGTCCCAGCACCATAGTAGATGATATGGGTAGGACTAGAACACAAGTAATGTGTTCTCAAGGTGAATCCTACTGAATCTACAGGATACAACTGATGAAAGATCTCCAATATCAAAATAAATCTAGAGTTTAATATGGAATAAGATATTAAAGTCCTCTAATCACATTTTAAAATATGTAGGCTGCTCTGGTCCATTTCACTTACTCAGGTAAACATAGAGTGATTAAATGTAAATTTCTATGCACATATTGACTTAATAAAAGTTATATAATGTCCCAAGGAGCTTTCATTGTCTTAAAATAAACACCACTGTAATTTGAAGCTTCACTTAATGACATTCCAGTATTTGGAAGAAGATAATTTTCTTATAAGGTTAGTAAGGAGGCACACTTTCGCTAGCATTTGGGAGAAGCTCTTAGTTCTGAAAATGTAAGCCCAAATCTTAGAAACACTATGAATTGCCTTATTTCTGAATTTCATCTACATATTTTGGGAACTATGATTAGATTTACAACTGTAGCAGCAGAAAGGCTGCAAAAGATGACATGGGGTGATTGGAATTGTTAAAGGAGAAAGGAAGGATGAGGAACATGTCACAAGCAGAACAGTTTGTGTAGATTTTTAAAAATTACCCATGTCTGCAATGTTTCCAAACTGATTTAAACAACTTGGGCTGATTAACCCTCGACCCTTTTCCAGTTAACAAATGGAAATCAAATCCAACCCAGTAAAACCTCTTCTTGAATTGCTTCCAAATCTACTTTGCAAAGCAGAGGTCAAAAATGGTTTTCACTGTCCTTTTAGGGAGAGACATTTCATTAATCCAGAATCCTCTAGGCAATCTTCAAGGATAAAATAAGCCCTAGACCTTCTACTCAATCACTCATGGTCACATCTAAGGTAGAGCAACAGGTTTGCAAAACTTATTGTGTAGATGATAATACAGCCACCAGAACTACTGAGCTATGGGATCCTTACACCTCATCAAAGAGGCAGTTGCAATTATCATCCCAATTAATAGATGCAGAAAGGAAGGCTTAGGTGACTTGCCATGGAAGACATAGCCATGAGGCAGCTGGGCAAGACTCAGAGCTCTGCTCTTGTTCACACGCTTTGTGGTCGTCTCTGATGGACTTACTTGTGTCCATGACTCACAATAGGGAAAGAATGGGAAGTGTATCAGTGTCCTACTGAGTAGCGCTGAAAATCACTCACCACAGTACCTGGTATGAAATAGCCCCCAAAGAGTTAACTGCTTCTCACTCCAGAGTGAGTGCCATATAAATATAGCTAACACAGTAGCCTGTGTGGTAATGCGATGAACAGGAGCCTCAGGAAGGAGGAGTAGCCTGGGCAGACCTGAGTGGAGGGTACTGTCATACACCACAAAACTCCACGGGGTGACAGGCCAGTGAAATCATATGACTATGGGAACTGCCTTGGGTTGCTAAAGAAAACAGAAGGAGTCCTGTGCACAGGACGAGACCACACAGACTAGAGCTGCTGAAGCTGAACTGGGCAAGACATACCCATAGATCATCTGCAAATAGTAGCAGCAAAATATAAAATATATCTTTAGAGAAGAGCCACTTAGAAGAAACAACCAAGCCAGAGGTTGCTGATTCAGACACTACTTAAATTATCCTTGAGGCATCATAATCAAACTCTTAAACTGTCTGAGTGGAAAAACAGAGGCAGAGAACTTTCTAGAAAAAACTTAGAAAGTCCAACTAACTAATAATAACAGTAGCAGAAGCTAAGATTTATTGTGGGCTTATCTTAGGCCAGCTATTATGTCAAGAACTTCTCCAGAATTAATCATCCTAACAAATCTATTAAGTAACAGTATTATTAGTCTTATTTTATAGGTAAGGGGCTCAATAAGATTAATTTGCCAAAGATAACATTTTATTCAGGTGAGCACTTAAATACAAGAGCGTCAGGCTTCAAAAGCTATTATTAAAAAGATCTCAGGTCATAAACAGCTTCACAATTGCAAAGCGGCAGGGGGCGGGGATGCTTGTGTTCTAAAAGATGTAACCCCTTATTGGGAAGTGAGTCCACCACTCCGGGTTCACACGCTAACGATGTGTTAATGTATCTTCATCTCTGCTAGGATAAGATGGTTGACTTGGAATAGTTTTGCATATTTAAATCAAATTTGCCTTATTTTGCTTCTGTATTGTGTATTTCAAAAGAAGACTACTATATCTATGACCCAAAGGCAAATGTTTAAAATAGAGTTAATTTATAGATTAAAAAAACAAAACTCTTAGCCGGGTGTGGTGGCACACGCCTGTAATCCCAGCATTCAGGAGGCTGAGGCAGGATTGCTGTGAGTTCAAGATCAGCCTAGGCTACATAGTGAGTTGTTCCAGGTCAGTCTCAACTATATAATGAGCCCCTGTCTCAAAAAAACAAAACGAAACAAAAAACAAAGAACAAACAAACAAAAAACAAACAAAAAAATAAAATTCATTCTCAAATCTGAGTAAGAGCCCAGAAGCTCCTTTCCCCATGTTTCCATTACACTTTGGACATTATTTACTGTAGTGCTATCCATGGCATGGTACGATTTTCCCTCACAGGTCTGTCTCTTCCCCTGTCCCTGCCTGTTCCCCACCAAAGCTACACAGTGCACAGGAAGCCCTATGAGTGCAGATCATTACCAAATGGAAATGGGGGAAGAAACTGGCAGTTCCTGGTTTATATATTAAAAAAAAAAAAAATCTCAAAGAAACATTTGCCAGGAGAGAAGCTTCAGGTAACAGACCATCAGATTTGATTTTGTGTCTAAGAGTACTTCTAAGATAATGAAATAGAAACAGTGACTTGATTTGAACAGCAATGATGATAAATCTACCAAGTGTCAATTCTGAGCTGTTACATTAAAAAGGGAAGGGAGGGGAAAGCTCCTGTTCAAGTATCATAATATTAATGACAAGTCTGGGAAAGATATGAATACTAAGAGGAAGCAAATCTATAAGAAGTTAAATTTATCTAGATGGGTTAAATTGGGTAATAAAATAAAGCATGTATTCCAGCCAACTTCATTCTGAGATGTTAAAAGCAAGAAGCTCATTCAGGCAATAGCTAAGGGGTGGCTGGCTGAGGCAATCCTTCTCCTGGGTGATTTATTCCTCAGATGGCCCCTGCATAAACTTTTCAAAATCATGCTGTAGCCGGGACCGAGGATCTGTGAGCATTGTGGATTTGCACTACTGAATAATACAGCCTCTCTTCTGTTTCTGGCTACAGAACAAGTAGAAAAAAAGAAAGAAAATGTGGTATTTCTTGGAGTTTACAAGCTGCAAAAAAGTTGCCCATTCTGTTTCTTATATGAAAAGAAATGAATAAAAGGCTTTTTAGAGATAAATACTGAATTTGACTCCTTGGGACACATGATGGAATCATATTACAATTATGTCTTTTGTCTGAGAGTAAGAAGAGGCGGAGTAGATTTTGAAAATTTGCAAGCCCATTTTATCAAAAAGAGGGCTGATAAAAATGGGAAGCCTGGTGGTCATAGCCAATGGAAGGCACAGAAGTGGTAGATGTCAAGCAAAATATCCCATCGTCCACAGTAGTGCAGACCTATTTCTATTTCCTGATGCTCCAGGGCGGTTCACCCTAGCATGCCCATCGCCTTATTTTGTTAAGGTTCAAATTTGAAGTGGAGAATTGGGGATAGGTGTTTATTTTCAGCAGAAATGAAAAAATGTAAAGCTTGTACCTAAATCCATAGACCTCAGAGCCTGATATTATAACAAACGTTCCACCAGCCCTCAGCAACCCACACACGTATGCCCACCTTTTCCATGTCTCCTCATATAAGGCTGAAGAACTCCTGGTTCAAATTCTGATTTTGCTATCTTCTACCTGTGTAAACTGGAAAAGTTCACCATAAAGTTGGCTTCTCAATTTTTTCATTTGAATGTAGAGCTATTATGCTTACTGGATTTTTGTTGTTGTCGTTGTTAGGTGAAAAACATGATTTTTGAATATTCAGCAATATAAAATCATGTGAAGTGGAAAAATTCTAACCTTTCACTTTGTCTTCTAGTTCCTCATTCCCTTTGCAATTCTTTTATAAATTTTCAGTGACTGCCACCAATATCTTATGTATCTTTTCAAAACTATTCTATGTACGATAATAACAGAAGCTAACACTGCATAAGAGCTTCCGCTTAACCTGTATTTATTGACTTGACCCTCAAAATAACGCAAGGAGTAAGATTCCATCATGTTATTTTGCGGAGGAGAAAAACAAGGCACAGAGAATTCATATAGATTAAGTAGTGAAGCCAAGATTATTAACCAGTAATTGCATCCAAATATTTTTAAATGAGTATCAGAGCTCTGGAAGATACTACTTCCAAGTAAAAAGGCTCATGAATATCTATCAAGTAATTCTAGAGGTTGAAATATTCAAAAATCTATGGCACATTAAAGTGTGGACTCCAAATCATGAACAAACAGCTGACTAGTTGCCCATATTCTACCTGATGACTTTACAATTTTGCTAATATTTCAGGTAACGTTATATCGTTATTGATTACATTAAATGTTACAGAAGCCATGGGAGGTTATTTTACTTATGTCATTTGTAAATGTTTGTTTTTCTAAATGTTGCGAATTACCTTAGAAAAACTGACAGGACAAAAAGTTTTGAGCACCTAAGTAAGGAAGTTCCTTGTGACTGGAAGAAGATGAATTATACATAGACTTCGGGGTAAAAGAAAGGAAAAAATTTTTCCACTTTCCAGAGGAACTGAGAGGGCACTGAGGGTCCACCTTCTTTAGAGAAAAAGAAGCATAAAAGACAAAGTCTGGAAAGCAACTAGAGTCAGTGCTCTACCGATGAAGGGCAAAGGCTCAAAGTGCCAGTTATTCTGATGATAATAAAGGATACAAGATCTTTTAGAGATCATGGAGTTCAATGCTTCACAGAGTCTTTCAAGGAACACTGACCTTTAGAGATATTATGTCCCAAAGGCATTTTATGTTCAAATAAATTTGAGAAATACTATATACCCCATTCTTTTGGAAAAACAGAATACAGTATCATATTAAGAATTCTGGGGCCGGGAATTTAGCTCAGCGGTTCGGTGGCCTGCCTCGCAAGCACAAGGCCGAGTTCAA
>NW_022900933.1:20962619-20966573 GCF_012274545.1 Fukomys damarensis | reverse complement strand
GAAAAAAAAAAAAAAAAAAAAAAAAAAAAATTCTGAGGGGTGTTGCAGTAAAAAAATGAATAGACTTATAATTTTGTTTACTTGAAACTTTTCCAAAATGATTGCATGAGAATACATTTTCCCCTTGAAACATTTGTTAATGCCTACGAGAAACTTGGTGTAAGTGTGAAAGCATTAACGTAGTTAAGAGTCCACTACTAGCATGCCCCATGGACATACATACCCCTCACCACCTGCCTCTGTGTACACAGAGATAGATACTCTCCTCCATACTTTCTAGCCTCAAAGATCAAATATATGCCCAATGAAGTTGGTATGACTTTTACGTGGTCACAGATTGTCCTAAAACCAGTAACAGATCTTCTGATACCCCAAGTCCAGTGACTTTGCTCCTCACAATGACCCTCAGATGTTCTGGAGAAACAGTTGCATAATTTCTGAAGACTTAGAAGTTCCCACCAGATACATATAGAAATGCCAATGGATTGTTTCCCTTTTTACCTCTACCACACTTCTAACCATTGACCTGCCTTATGCTCAGAGCATGTACTTTGTAGATATTGTGTTTCTATTTATTCAGAAGGAACAATAGCAGGGAAAAGAATGGAAGCTCTTACTATATGTTTTCTTTTAGACTTAAAATATTGCTAAAAATTTATGTTCAGTGGTGGACTTTTCGAAGGTGAATGGATGATGGCTGCATCAATAGATTAATCCATTGATGATGTCTTATCCGAATGTGCTGGTAGGAAGTAGAGCCTGTCCCAAGATGTAGTCACTGAGGGTGTGACCTGGAAAGGCATATTCTCATCCCTGACTCCTCCTTCTTTCTCTGCTTCCTGGTTGTCATGGGTTGAGAAGATCTCCTTGGCCATGCCTTTCCACCGTCTCATTTCTGCCTTGAAATAACCAACAATGTATGGATTGACCCCTGGGAAACGTAAGTGAAAGTAAACTTTTCCTCCTTTAAATTGACAAAATAAACCTCTCTTCCCCATTTTGTCTCACCAATGGGAAAGTGGCTAATAGATGATAGCAAAGGAAAGTCATTTTTGGCAGCAATTGGAAAGTGTTCGTGACAGAGAAGAGAAATACAGGGGAAGAAAGTGGCCAAGGAGCCAATTAAACTCTCCTAATCTGCCCCACCATGCTAATCTCTCATTTCCCCAAATTTTGAGTCTATCACATTTGATTAAAGAAAATAGTTATGGCTAGAGCTGACACTGATGACATTTAAAAAGATAACAGTCTGTGAAGCTACAGTACTTCTTTTGTAACTCTGAAATGTTGTCACAGGTATTCCAGCTCCACAGGAGAGGACCTTTATATGAAAGCAAGAGCATTCGCTTGCGGAGAACGGGCAGATTCTGCACCATGCAACTTCCACGTTATTGTAGAAGCAGCTGTCACAGGACCACGATTAGAACCCCAGGAGTCCAGACCTCACAAACATCGACCTCAAAACTTACTCACCAGAAACACATTCCTGAATACAACCTAGGCCTGATGCTCATGCTCTTGCATAGCTTAGCAGGTGACCTTCATTCCGTCACTTATTTTCACCGTCCAGAATATACTGTCACAGAGAATGACCACATGCCAAAGAATTCAGCAAATCATTCTGAAAGCTACAGTGTTGTTAGCTCAAACACGATTCTCGGAAAAGACATTACTCTCAAGGAGGCTGAAAGGGAACAGAAGAGAAAGGACAGGGGAGGGGAGAAGTGGGGAAGGAAAAGAAGAGAACAGAAAGGGAGGGGAGGGGAGGAGAGGAAAGGAAAGGAGGGATTCTACCTTTTAGAAAAGAAGTGAAAGAAATAGCTATATTTTTAAGGAGACCTGACATTTTACAGTTAGCAGTGGAAATAAGGAACATGGAGATAAAAATGTGACTTTTTCAAAGATACAGAACACTGAGTAGGATAAACAACGCGCCCTTCAGAACACTTCTTCAGTTTCTGCAACGAGTACAAAACAAAAACCACATATAGCAATTTTGAAGTCATAGAATGATATCAACTTGGCCTTCAGGGTTATTTTATGTATTCATTTGTTTATTCTCTCATTCAGCTCATACTTTAGGTTGTCTAGGCACTCTTTATGTCTAAGAGTTCATAATCAAGAGATGTAAACTTTAATTTTAATTATTATTCATTCAATAAAATAAACAAATAATAATTGCTAAGTGCTTCCTACATTCAGGCACCTTTGCTAAATATGGAGAATAGAGATGAATCAGACAAAGCGTAAGCTGTGCTAAACTTCAGATTTTAAAGAGGAAACTGACATGTAAATGTGCAATGACTACATGCTATGGTGTACACCTTAACAGAAGTCCCTACCAAGTGCTGTAGGAACAATTCCTCTATGGAGGATGGACACTTCCAGCTCTTCTGCCTGCGCTATGTATCTTTACAATTCAGTTTCTTCTTCTAGTCGCGATACACTGACATCTGAACAAGAGTCTAATGTCTTCCCAGGGGCTCCGTTACTCAGGCACCCCGCAGGAGGGACAGATGGTGATCATCCCTGAGGACTGTCTTTGGATGCAGTCAGGTCTCAGAATGTCTGCCTGTGCACCTGAGCTAAATTCAGGGTGAAAAAGAGGAGGTAGATAATTACATGTGTCCTGTGTGCCAGAGTCATCAACATTTTCTCAGGGGCACATTTCAACCACTAGATCTTTGGGATAAGAAAAAAAAAAGGAAAGAAAGAAAAGAACTTTACAGGTGAAATGAAAGAAATTAGATGGACACATTACCCAGATGGCAGTGGTACATCACAGGGCTTGAAAAGGTCCTTAGCCCCAGTCTATGAGAAGTGTATAATCTCTTTTGATTGACACCAAGGCTTTCTATAAAAGTACGTGTAACAGTTTCTTCTAATACACAACTTATCAAAGTTAACTTTTGAAAATGTAAAGAATAGGCAAAGTACTAACACACCATTCCAAATTGTATACTAATACCTGAGATGACTGCTGTTCTTTCCAACACTTCAGTTCTTTGGGATTCATTTTTGCCTCACAGAATCTACTTCTTTTTTGTTGTTAATTCACCAGGTACCTATTAAATGCCATACAAGTCCACAAAGAGATGCTTGTACTGAGATATTTATCTTGATATATAACTCTGAACAGTATATATCTCAAAAAAAAAATCCTACACACACCACCTGTTATCTCAATGAAAATATTTTAAAAATTATCCCCCATATGTGTATTGACATTCTAGAAGTTGCAGTGGCTCCAGTCATTACCAGTGGTACACTCTTAATTTTTCCCTTGTTGCAATTGTTTATACAATGAAGAGTTAAATTGTATATTCTATGCAAAGTTAATTAACAGGAAACTCCATCATAACTGAGGATGTTAGAATGTTACATGAAACTATATTTTTCCATGTGTATTTTTATCTGTCCTTTGATAAATGCCATGTTTCAAAAAGCATCTGCTAAGCTTGTGCATTATCTCTGGTGTTCTTATCATCATGCTGGACACAGAGTCAGTGCCTAATAAACTCTGATGAGTCAGCCAATGGAACGTTCAAGTGTCTTTCACTTAGCAGTTTCACATCATGAAAGAATTTGATAGCTCAGTCCTGGAGATTGAAAGTAACTAGAACTAAAAGGTGGAATCTCAGTGGTACTAATCCACAAGAGCAATTTGCTAGATTAATAGCATCATACAGCATCAATATCTTTGCTGCTTGGATATAAATCTGGACTGGCAACAGTGCACTGAGAATGAGACCCATCCATATGTATTCATCATAGTCATACATATAGCAAATGTAAATGAGAAGTATCTCAAACTTTTGATAGTTCCCAGCCAAGAAAGAAAGACACACACACACATACACACACACACACACACACACACACACACACACACACACGCAGAGAGACAGAGAGAGAGAGAGAGAGAGAGAGAGAGAGAGAGAGAGAGAGAGAGCG
>NW_022900933.1:20953093-20962596 GCF_012274545.1 Fukomys damarensis | reverse complement strand
AGAGAGAGAGAGAGAGAGAGAGAGAGAGAGAGAGAGAGATTTTTACCTAATGTATAGGTCATATTAAATTCTTTAAAATAATTGATAAAAATTGAAGCTTCATAATGTCTATTTATTTTAAAAATTTCAATCTTGTATTGATGTTGCTACATCTGCAGCCTCGTTGATGAGAACAAGTCTCCCCTTAAAGGGTGCTGTTTGAATGCATGTAATGAGCTGTGAGCATATTTTATACTTCTTTCTCTTCTGTGATTCTTAGAGAAACAGAGGTACAGCAAGCTTTACAGACAATAAAGAGGAGGTTAAGGATTTTAAAGAGGATTTTAAAAAGACTCTACATCTCCATTGAATTAGTCCAGCTTTACCAATAAAACATTTATTCATTTGCTACTCACATGCTATGGAGTGGGGAATAATAGGTTAAGAACTGACATTTTGTAGCAAAATTGTTTTAAGTATCTCACACACATAAATATCTAATTAATTCATTAAGTTTTAAAATTTCTTCAACAATGCTCCCATATTTTGAAGAGGAATGACTCGATTAGAAATGGTTCTAAGGATGCTCTTTGATCATTATATCAAATTTCATCTCATAACCACGATATATAGATGTCTAAAATCCCTTTTATTTTTCACATATTGATGAGAAATAGTGGCATAGAAACCATCTATTAACATAGGTTTTGTGCCCAAGGGAGACTTGGAAGTAGATTGTTAAGGGATTTGAATGTAGTGGTAAAAATGGGGCAATGCAAAACTAATCTAATCTTAATATTTAGGCAGCATTTCATTTCAGGGCAAGCTATTATATGAAGAACAATGCAGTCACCCTGAAGAGAAAGATGAACTGTGAGGCAGGATTCCAGGCTCACCGATGTGGAAGTAGAAATCCCACTGAGGAAAGAGATGCAGATACCTCCAGAAGGCATTTGCCTTCTAACTCTTAGGTCTCCAACATGATGCCCAGGAGATGTTATGAGAGCTCCAGATGGGTAACTTAGCTCCTAGAATGCATTCCTTTTCTTTTCTGTCATTTCACTGGGGTGTTGAAAGAACAGATTTATTTAAAAGCCATTTTTCCCAAATTTTGTTTTATAAATCCTCCTACCCCCCCAAAAGAAGAGAACTAATGGTTTGAAGAACACTGAACGATTACATAATTGGAGGAAGTAGATTTTTATGCCCAACTCTTGATTGATCTGCACACAAACAACTACACTCTGGACCCACTCAAAGGTAAAATGAACTCACATCCTGCTTGAATCTGGGAGGGCTTCACGGGTGTCTGATAACACCATTTCTGGTATGCAGCCCAATGCCTGGCACAATATAGGTACTCAACACTTGAGAAATGAATGATTTGATTGTTTGATGCTGCTAAGATTCATCTCAAAAATCTTGAGCGTTATAAATATGGTACAATGAAAGCATTTGTAGCATAATTCAAACAAGGAGCTTTACCTTCCTTTCATGACACAGTATTAAATTAGATTGAAATCAAACTTATTTAAACACCCGCTAACGTGAATTGACCCATAGATCAGTAAGTTGCTGAGTTAGTCTGCTACAGATAGTTAGAATGATAGATCAAATGATAAATAGACCATGAGGGAAATTTTCCTGTTGTCAGAGTTCTGATACATGACAGGTTTTATTCCATATACTCCAAGTGACTCCCGCCCCCAGTAGGCTCAGAGATGAATGAGTTAGAATGAGTCTGAAAAACTATAGATAGTAAGCTCATGGAACCAATCCATTTATGTATTTATTGCTTTTATTTTTCTAGAGCCACTCCTACCTAAAATAAATCTTACAGAATAAATCCTGCTTTTTGAGTGTATCCTGGCGAGAGCAATATAAAAATAATTTAGGACCAACCATGTAATTATGTGCATTTATTTCAACCTTTCATTACTAGAGATAACAAGATGAATAGTAAAATGTGAACTTTAACAATCCTGTAATTATAGCCACTGAACCGTACACTATTGAAAGAATTGTGCAAAATCCAGATGCAAAAGAATCAACTTGGTATGTAAATAGAAATGAAACAGCAAAATAATCAAGTGATGAAGAGCTAATGTAGAACACTAAATCCCTTTTTGGAATCTTTTATTGCTGTGTTTTCATTTCTTTAACAAATACTAAGTTTATTTTTATCATTTTTACCATATTTCTTACAAGTACATATTGTTCGGCAGCTATAACCAGCCCAGTCAAATCTTTCAGGATTGCTTTTTGTTCTGTTTTCTTTTTTCTCCCCTTGGAACGTAATTAGAATTGATAGAGTATTTTCCATAAGTATTTTGTGTATAATGAAGGCAGTAAGATACACTTCAGTGGAATTTCTTGAACTGTAAAAATTTCTATTTTTGCTTAAGAAACATAAGTCTCCAAAATAATAATGACATTTAGTATAGTCATGGCATTTCTCCATATGAGAATGAGTATGACACATCACAACTTATCAAGACCATCTTATTCATCAGTAGATCATTTGAGACTTCTTGAGAATAATCTTGGTCAATGAGAAGTGTCAAATTCACAGAATCAAGAAAGATATTTTATTCATTAAAACCCAAGAGCCTCAAGGACTCTTTGGTTATTTGTCAGGTCAGTAACTTAATATACACCATGAAAAGTATTTTCCCAGAATTGAGTCATAGACAATATTCAATTATATCTGCTAATGAAGGCTAACACATGATAAAAATACACATAGTGAAAATATTCTGTTTCATTTAAGTGAATATATCAAAACTTTCTTTGGAACAGGTAACTTCAGAATATTTACTTTCCTAGAAATACTTTATTAAAGCTAATAGAGAAGTCATTCACATATCCAAGTGCAGCTTGACTGGTAAACGTGTAGAAGCAAAGAACTAAAAGTAATACACTGTGTGATCAATGAAATGGACAGAGAGGATTATCCCTGCACATCTTATAAAGGGTCAGCGGTGAACAATGGTCTAGTGCACTTTCAGGCACCTTCTCTCTGTGATTTTCATTTGCTTGCAGTTTTCACATGAGAGATTAGTATAAGATGTAATAAATTAAGAAGAGATGTGCATCTCCTTAGGGCAAAAGCTATTATGAGACAGAATCTGGCTTTGGAAAATATTTTTGTTCTATCAGAGAGGGAAAAAAAGGAATAATAAAGAAGTGACTCATATAGAAAAGTTGCCACAGGACAAGATCTTTGAAAAAAAACAATTTTATCACTATAATTCATATGGGAGAATGCTTTAAAGGCCTTTTCTGAATCTATCCTCAAAATATAAACACATCCCCTTTCAATACAGGGTGTTTTAGTCTCGTGCAATCCATTTCCTTCACCTTTATGACTATGATGAGCCAATATTCTCTCTTTATGTGTATCTTAAATATGTATAAATCGATTTTATTAAATGTATACATCTACATCAATACTTTGTGTTAACTTCAATTTTTCAACAAACTAAGTAAAGCAAAAAATCAGTTAAAAAGATATCTAGCAGACTGATTCTACAGGATCAGTCATTTTGGTTGGCTGTTATTTATTTTTTTATTCTAAAGGGCTTCACTTAGAAACATTTCATATAAAGTTCAACATAATTTAATGTCTTGCCATTTCAAGTGGAATAAAATACAGATTTATGAGAAAGATGTCAGTGTTACGTGCTGTGTGATTTAGTTTTTCTCAAAATGAATGAGCAATATCACTACTGTTATGTCACTTAGGATTTTCCCCATAAATAAATACTTTCTTGGCTATGTAAATGATCCATACTGATCACTGGGAGATCTTATGCCATCCAAAGACAATTCACGATGCCTATGAAGTGAGGGAACTTTTTTCCTGCTTAAATATACAACCTGATTAAACCATGTGAGTGAGTTTCCTTCCAGATTCCATTTAGCTAAAATTTAGGAACTGATTTAAATACCACTCTTTCACCATTTCTCAAAAATACACAATTTATTGGATTGACTTATCAGGTATGAAACTGGTTTGGGGCTTGCTTAAATTAGAAATAATCAAACACGTTGGTATGATCAGTTCTGGACCCAAAAGAAACACTTCATATGAATATCTATCCTGAGAGACCCACCTAAAAGAAATCACCCACTATCTCCGAGAAACTGGGAGGTTGAATTACACAATCTGTCACCCTCACTTTCTTTCTTTTTTGTACCAGAGATAGAACACAGGACCTAGAGCTTGCAAGGCAGGTGGTGGAAACACTGAGCTAAATCCCCAGCCCTTGTCACCCTCACTTTCTGTGAGCTTTTATTTTACATTTAAAGTTGTATGCTGTATTTAAGAAACTCATCCCTTACAATCATGCAAGAGCTAAAAAATGTGGACAATCCTCACTCCCTAAGTGGATGGTTTATGTTGCCACTGCCTCCGTGTTTTGGGAACTGATAGCAAAACCTGCCTGATTGGCCAGGCTCTTTCTTTACTGCTTGATGATGTCTAGAACAGTTAGAAAACATTTATTTAAGGTTGACATTTTTCTCATGTAATGTGTGAGAAATAGCACTCATTCTCATTAGTTGAAACAATTTCTACTTCCCGGAATGTTTGAGGAAGTTATTTAAGTTCTCCAAATATTACATTTTTAGTCTGTGAAGTAGCATATCACCTTTCTTTGCAAGATTGTTTCAAGGATTAAAGACAATGCATGTGAAGAAGTACCTGGCACAGAGCTCAGAACATATTAGGCTTTTAATATAAGTTAGCTGTTTTATTATTAGTAATTTATACCTGTGAATAAATTTAAGTCATCTTGTGGGAACATGTTTTGTTTTTTTACTGGAAAAAGAAAGAAAATGTGTGAGAAAAAGATTCATTTATGCTTCTAACAGAAGTTAGAGGTAGCCTCAAGGTGACACTGATGGTGAAGGGATAGATTTTGGATTTAAATATCCCAGCACACATTCCTAGAGAACTTATTTTACATAAATCTCAAGACTTTGTTTTCTGTAAAACAAATATTATAAGAGCCACCTCATTTTAAGATGCAATAATGCATTTAAAAGTTAAATATGGTACCTTGTATGACATAATATATAGCGTCAGGCTCATAGTAACTCAGTAAAATGGAACTAGTCCTTTCCACTAAATAATAGAGCTAGAAATTCGCATAATTTCCAGAGAGGAGAGTGGACATAGACTCTTCTTACTTCACATTTATTATATTTTTTATGAATTCCAAGTTGAGTGAAACAACTGCACATACATATACGAAGATCAACAAGACCAAGAAACCTTATGAATGTAACCAATATGTTAGCTAAATGCACAAAACACAGACTAAAATCTGAAAGGGAGGGGGTCAGCATACTGATCCATGAGCTAATGGCAGGGCAGCAACATAATATCATTATTTCTTAACTGAAAGTCCCTGGGCTGCATTATTAGCCATGCTCTTTATCTTCAAGATTAGTCATGTCTTTATGAATGCTTTTGTCTGGGTTAAGCATCCACATTTTTTAAAATATTGGCGAAATAAAATTGGTGACAGAGACTATCGAGCAAACTGATTAAAGGGAGAAACATCAGGAATAATTAGAAAAAAGTAAATTGTGGGGTAATATCCGTCTGCGTTTTACTATAAGCCAGAAACTCTGGCTCAGTTTTTGGGGTTATCATGAGCATCAAAAGAATAAATGGGCTTAAATAGCTATAAGACTAAAAAGAGATATTAGGAAAAACTTCTGTAATCAAATTGAATCTTGTGTCAGTTTAACACAGTGGTACAAGGACCGGGGTGATAACTTTCTCTGGTACTATTGCTATACATAAAAATCCTCTGAACTTGTGAAATTTATGCTATAATGTTTTGTATTAATATTGATTATCCAGTGAAAAATCTAATGTCACATTTAAGTGAGATGACAAAGGCAAAGAGTGAGTCATTCATTCGATGGCCAAGCCAGAAATGGAATTTTTATATCTTTTGATGAGCAATCTTTTCCTCCACAAGCTATCTCCAATGGCCTGTCCGAAGAGTTCTACTCCCATTCCAATTAAATGCCTTTACAAGATTTTACTTGCCTTCTTACTGGTACTATTTCACAGTGTCACTGTCTCATTCTACCCATGGGATTATCAAAGCTTTGCCTTTCCTATGAGTGTGCTTCAAGACAATCTTCTAAGTACTGAGTTCCCCAGTAGCACTCATAATAAAAGGTTTGTTATACACCACAGACATATTATGGACTTTGCCGGGTTCTTCATGGCATTAAAGTCAATATCCATCATCTTTCCTATAAAACTGTCCAATGAATACTTGCCATTCCTCTTGATATAGAAGCCACGACAGGATGGACTAAAGGATCCATCCAATATTGTACTTCCAAAGTCTCATATAGAGAAGTATTCATTCTCTATAAGCCTACTTTGTCCTGGTAGTCTGTCTTTTCTATCTGACTTGTTCCATTGTATCCACCTTTGCTCATAGCTTTTCCCTATTTCTAAAACTTCCAATAGCATCACATGATCTCATCATTATATGGTATCTCCTTTAAAATACCATTTTTCAAATAACTCCACTTGCTTGTGTCATATTTTTTTACTTCTTTACCTCACTTATTTTATTTTTTCAACTTCATATTTCACTGTCCAATGTTGAAAGTTATTTTTCACACCAATTGGTTCGAATGTGACTGCATAAAACGCTTCCTGAAGGGGGCTTGACTGATGTGAGTGCCCTTTTGATATAATTATTTTGCCACTCTCAAGAATGGAGTCCACAAAAACTTAATCTGAGAAAATTCACCCACGGAACATGAGGATTAAATGGAAGGAATGATTTGACTTTTACATTGGGTCACTTTTAATCAAGGTTTTCTGACTCCAGTCTAAATTCTCATAGTAACTTAGGAGGAGAGAAATTCTAGTTTTTCCTGCTTTTATTCCCTTGGTGCATTTTCTGGTAGAGATGCAAATGCATGTCAATAGTACAAAAAACACAGCTCTGAAAGCAGCAGAGGTATAAAGTTCACGAATTAACTCATTACCATTTGATCAATCAGAATTGCAATGATACTATGCAGAATATTGATTCAGAATGAGCCAATAACCACTGGGCTCAGAGCAGTTAGCATTGTCTAATTAAGCACCTAACTAGAGAGATTAAAGTCTATTAAAGCAAAAATTAAGACAGTAAGTTTTCCTTTAAATATTCTGTGCTTATTAAAATATAATTTATATGCATTAATAGCCTCAGGACCTAGTACTAACTGTGGCAAAATGTAAGTGCTTAATAAATGACTGTGGAAATAATGTAAGTTCATTTCAGTGACTAAGCAGTAGTGGGTCTGCCTTAATCCTCTTAATTTTTAAAAATAATCAACTTTAGTGTTCAGTGGCACATTTAGAAAGAAGATTGTAAAGCATATGATATGTACCCTTATTCTGCTTCACATAAAAACTGTACTCCTAATGTGTCTCTTTATTGCCAAACTCCATATCTTGCAAACCCAATACAATTGAGGTAATAATGTTCCAAGTGACAGTGGAAAATTGCAGGAGTCCTGATTCTTTTCATATGTGGCATATACAACAGATGTTCCAGGAATTACAGAAGTCAACCCACAGGCTTGATTCAGATTACAGATTTGCAAACCTTCAAAAAAGCAGAAACATAGGAGTATCCTTGTTTAATTTCCTTCTCCCAGTGGAGGTTAAACCATCAAATGTAGCATTGGTATGAGCTTTCATAAATCCTGGGCCTACTCCTCACTAGTTCAATGAACTTAGAAAGGCTATTAAATTTACCTACCTCCTAGTCCCCTCATTTGTCAAATGAAGAATGCAGGTTATGTGCTAGGTTACTTATAAGGAATGAGTAAAAATAATGCAAAGAAAGATCTTGGCACTGTGCCTGACATCACTTAAATGCACCATCAATGTTAGCTCTTATCCTTTCTTTCTTATTCTTTCTCTCTTCTTCACATTTGCTTCTCCTAGATGTGATTTTTGCAGAATAGGGCCCTGAACCAAGAGTTGGGACATCCGAATTTTTGATCTGGATCCCAGGTGAGGTTTCTACCTATCATTTTTTTCATTCCCTTACAGATGTAAATAAACAAAACTTTTAAAAATTAAGGTTTGATAAGATTTGGAGGCCACAATACAAGTGTTTCCACCCGCAGTGCATTTTATCCCTGTTTTGCAGGATTATGGTCATTCTAAAACCATCCCTCATGTGGCTATTACAGCCTATAGAATGAATCCCCAGTTGTATTTACATTACTGAATCGAAACTAAGATTTTAAAAAACAGAATATTGATTTGGTTATTGAAAAACTGTTTCTTTTTACCTCTTTACCATTACTGCTTGAGAAGTTATACTGGCATGTAGCTCTCACCCAATGTCTATGGCAGCGTGCCTCCTGGTAGAAGCCTGTCCTTGCTCATAGAAACTTCTCTATGCTGCATTTACTCTCTCTGTACCATGCATAGTGATGTAAAAACCACAGTGCTTTATGTGTTTGCTGAACTACACAGTATAATAAACAATAAATAAAGAGCAGCAAAATAAGGTAAAAGAGAGGCAATAGCAAAATATCACTGAGTTAGGAGGGAAAGAAGAAAGAGAAAGGGGAGAGGAGTTTAAATCAAAAGCGCATGACAAATAGTTTTACAAAAGTCTCCTGGAGTTAAGAACGGAACGCTGTGTATCTTTTTACATAGGGATGTCCTGAACACATGAGTCCTTGTGTCCCTCATTCGAAAAAACTTGTATTAGACCTTGGTCTAATACTTGTCATTTAATAGATGTTTAATAAATATTTGTTGAACTGAACTCAGTCACATCTTTGTAATCACAAAACTATGTGGTCTTAACCTCCTTCCTAGAAATATTTTATCAAATTTCACATATATTATGTGCATGGAAATTTGCAAATGCTTTACGATTCAAGTTATCAGTGCTATTTGTACCAAAAAAAGAATATTTACCCAAGATGTTTTAATAGATAAAACTCTTCTGTGACAATATACAAAGATCAGCAAAATTAATTCCATGTTATGACTCAGCAGATAAACGCATTGGGGGTGAGAAATAAAAAATGAAATGTCAGCCCCAAATCCTTTCTCTGGCTACTTTGCTATGCACCAGACCAAGGAGCAATGCTGTACTTGTTGTTACTCTTTGTTCTCTACTTCTGGACTGCAGTGGTACCATTGCCAGAAATGAAGCCCAAGGGAAAAGTGAGAAATCAATGGCCCCTGTCTACAGAACTCATGATGCCCTACTGCCGTGTCACTTCCGGTCACATGGAGCCACCCACAGACGAAACCTCACCAACTCAAATGTGATACTCTGTTCTTTGATTCTTCATATTATGATGTTTTAACAGAAGAAATACAGCAAAAATCTGACTGCGGATAGCCTGTTTTAGACTTTATCAATGGTAAAAATGTCTAATATTGTGGGTCAGTGAAAAATACAGGCATCATGATTAATAAGAGTGATGGGTTTGGGATTTTTTTTTTTTTTTTTTTT
>NW_022900933.1:20913301-20952705 GCF_012274545.1 Fukomys damarensis | reverse complement strand
TTTTTTTTTTTTTTTTTTTTTTTTAGTTTTTTGAGACAGGGTCTCACTATGTAGTTTATACTGATCTGGAACTCACTATGTAGCCCAGGCTGGTACGGAACTCACAGCGATCCTCCTGCCTCAGCCTCTGGAGGGCTGGGATTATAGACATGCACCACCACGCCATGCTGGTTTTGGGATTTTTAAATAGCAAGTAGGGAAGCTTATCTGTAGCCTTCAAGGTAAAGGGTCTCTACTAATTTACCTAAGCAAATTGCATTTTTCAAAAGCTAAAGTACTCTCATTTAGCACCTGCAGATCTAAGAACACTTGGAAGGAAAAACAAATTTTAAAAACCATTATTCTAATGAGATATTCAACTTGTATTATACACCTATACAAAAAGGATATATTTCTATAGTCCTCTTTGCAATTATTTTTCTTAAATATTGCATTTTTAGCTAACTGATTCATGGAAAATGAAATACCCTTACATATTTGTAAATGGGCTGCCTTGTTATTCCTTTTTCTCCTTTTGGTTTAATGTAAAAGTATTGTATTTTATTTCCTAACTGCATCACTAATTTCACACTCCTGATACCCTGGCAATGTAGCTTGTTCCCCTATGTAGATCAGAACTTGCAATTATTTGCTTTCTAGTGAAGAACGAATTAACTAGTGCTCAGGCACATGAGAAGCATCCTCTAACTGAATCAGATTAAGAACAAAACAAACTATTAGAAATGAGCTTAAGTTATAACCCTTTTTTCACATCATCATCATGAGGGGTAGACAAAAGCTTGCCATTTCAGCTGCTTCTCAGAGCTTAATCACTCATCATCTAACTTCCAGTGAGGTCAACAGGACCACTGAGAGCAATCAAGGACAGGGAGGAGGATATTTTTAGGACTGTCATGCTTCTGTCCAGAATAATGGAAGGCAGCACAAACAGCAATATGTGGAGAAAAACTGAACTGAAACAACAAATGAGAGAGTTGAAGGAAAATAAGAAATGAGACGAGGAAGAAAGAAAGGCATCAATAGAGAGAAGGCTACCTCGGGAACACAGTGGTACCCTGCTAACATTCCTCTCCAGTGTTGCACCCAAGCACCCATGAGCCTCCATGGCTGTTAAAGAGTAGGTATCAAAATGATAGATACCAGCTCACTGCATTAATATTTCCCTACAGCCACAAAGGCCATTATCAACAGAGATAAACCTGTGCCAGGATAAATTTCTTATCAGACTCAGGGCAAGGAAGAATTCAAAGTGGTGTGAAATTGAACACAATTTTTTTCATCAAAAGCTCTCTAAAGCAATTGAAAAGCACTAAGATATTCTATGCAAGAACTGGAATCAAAATATCATTCCTCCAATCTGGTTGGATTGGTGCTATGACAAATACTCCTTAGAAATTTAAAAAATGGTGATTTTAAAGGAATAAGTTGTCCTCAGAATTCTCTTTTCTGCCTGTATTTTTTTTTTTTTAAGAAAGTAGGAAGAGGAAAAGTAGACAACACTTACAATGGCGGCAAATGGAGAGGCAGTTCTTTAACTGAACATTAAACTGCCTGAGTACATGGGTGTTCTTCAAGTTGGCCTCCTATCCCCATGTAGGACCATAATCATAGCTATCAAGCTGGACTGGGAAAGATGACGGAGGATATGTAACACTGAGTTCAACAGAACTGGGACATAGCTTCAACCTCAATGGGCTAGACTGCTCTAGGAAATGCTAAAAATGATTATTCGAAATGGTCCCTTACCATTTTCATCTATCATATACATCCCAAAATACTCACATGTATTTTTATCTACTACCCTAATCCAAATTTTCTCCTGCTAGGACTCTTTAAATGGAAATATGATTAGATATTTTTCCTAAATAAGGCCAGATGTCATTCAGTTCAGTAAAGTAGTCCCAGTACAGGTAACAAGGCCACCAGAAGTGTGACACACTGCTGAGCTAAAGCTCCATTTCAGAGCGGTGGAGGAGGAACTGAAGAATTCTGTATTGCTTGTATTTTTGTCCATGGTACAGTGCCTGTGCCGGACATCTTGGCATCTGTTTCACATAATCTTCCCTTTCTTTCTAAATTATGTAACAATAATCTTGATGCATTCCCCAACATCTCAAAGTCTACTGTTTGTGGGTTCCATTTTCTGTTTGGATTCTGTTTGGGAACAAGTTATTAACCAAACCTCTGTTCATATTTTCTATTTAACCAAATTTGTCTTCCAGATTTTAGTATTTAGGTTAAATAAATTTAGTTTTCCCTTAGCATTTGAATAATTTCTTTACAGGACTTTAGCACAGCTAGTGGTCCATTGTTAATGCATAATTTTATTTGGTTATTGAGATCAACCAATACTGATCCAAACAAGCCAAGTTGTAGAGAGATGAATAACCCAAAACATGACGAGATAGCCAAAGTAATAAATGCTTCATTTACTGTATTTCTTAAATGTAATACTAGTAGTGGACAAAACTGTAGCTTGAAGGACTGAGCAGTCATTACACTGACACTTTTAATACTGGAGGTTTTAAATATTAAGTCTGAATAGCAATGCAAAGTCTCAGATCTTAGCTATATTGTCTATCTTCAATCCTACTTTTCCATTGTCCTGGATTCTTGGAATCTCGGTATCTGCTAATCCACGTGGAAACATATTGCTCTTTTATATCTGATCTTTGCTTTCAAAAGTAACAATCAAAACCAAAAATGTTGTGGCAGACATCTCATATTCGGGGTCATTCCTTCATCCTTCAGTTTAGTCTTTTAGAATAGCACTGGATATTTTTCCTTCTTATCAACTTTATGGGGCCTCGGGAACAGGGGGCAAGCCATGCAGTCCCTGGATTCAGAATTAACTGAATCTGACAAAATTTGAGTGGTTGGTAATGAAAAGCTATGATATAAGACAAACAGGGTGAGGATGGTGCACTCTTGTCCCAGTAATCCAGCACCAGCTAGCACAGTTTATTGAATCTATGTGTAAGTTACGCTTGATCTTATAAGTGAAAGAAGTAAATGGCTCCTTTCCCAGGACCTTGTTAACACTTTGGGGGCACTGATGGTGTCATTTAGTATACTACCTCTTCACAGTCATATTTTGTAATCAAATTGCCCTCCAGAGAATGATCTTCTCTTCACAGTATGATCATGGCTATCGGGTTTAATCACATAGACATTGGTGATTTCTCTTCCTCCTTTGTATATAAAGGACTAGAGTTTACATGATATTCTTTACTATTCTTAAAATAAAAGTTATGGAAAGTGCTACTGTTTATTGAGAAGGTACTATGGCTCTGATTTTCACACCAAAACTTCATAACAGATAATGCCTCCATTTTATAGATGCAAATACTGAAGTTTAAAGAGATTATTATTAAATCTTTCCTAGATCACAGCACTTGATAAGACTATAGCCGAATGAATCTCTCCCAATCATTTAATTCCTTGACTCTCATGCTTATTCAGGAAAAATAAGTTAGCCATACTCAAAATGTGCATCTAAAATGTAATTGTTTTTATAAAATAAAAATCTAACTAAAACACTATAAACCATTTTATCTCTAGAGTTTGATTAACCACTTCTTAAAGCAAAAGAGTTACCTATTAGCTATCTACCCACCAGCAAAATTTGGAAAATCTTGCTTGAGGACCAAGGTAACACTTTCTCCTTGAAAAATAAGCACATAGTGATGCTAAATAAACGTGTACAGAATGAATATAGATACTGGGAGAACTTTCAGTATGAGAAAAACAGCAGTGCTCTATGAATGTTACAGATGTTTATTCCGGTTAAAAAAAGTAATTCTACTTTGCTTAAATCTAGGAACTATGCATATAATCAGTCTAGGAGGGCAACGTGGGAAAATCTACATTTTATGTAGCTATCTAGACCTCAACAGGCAGCCGACCACACACTGTACTGTAATGCTAATTATTAGAGCAAATGCCTATTTTAAAATATACTGCATTTGCTTTCACAATCTACACCCAGAGGGAAACTACAGACTAAATAGCTCTGTAGGGAATCACTCTTGGAAGCTGGTTACTTAAAAATTGGCAAGAACAGTCACCTCTACCCTTACTCCGAAGGTGACTTCACAAAGCTGAAAAATGGAAAAATACTTAATTTCTTTATAAACTGATTGGAACGAAAGAACATAGATATGTATTAGAAGAGTTGTGTCTTTGCCACCTAAAAACCAAAACACTTAGTAGATGAAAACAGTCATTTGGAATTTTCAATTATGGAAAATAATATAAATATTCTCCCATTGAAGCTAATATGATTATGGAAAGAATTATGCTCTAAAGAAATAGAGTTATTTAACTTGAGGGCACAAATCAACATGCTATGTAAATATACATTAGTGTATTAGGGGAATTATAACCTCTTTCCTGTTAACTTTGTGTATCAAAATGACTTTTTTAGCCAGTGTGGTAGCACACGCCTATAATCTAAGCACTTAGGAGGCTGAGGCAGGAGGATTGCTGTAAGTCTGAGGCCAGCTAGGGCTACATAGTGCATTCAAGGCCAGCCTGGTCTACATGGCGAGACCCTATCTCAAAAAAAAAAGACATTCTCCCCCTATTTTATTTGAGGAAAATAACACTTTTTTGTTGTTGTTGTTTTGGTCTTACGATACCTCCTTAAAGGTGTGAGGATAGAGAAGAAAGGGTTAGAGGTGCCTGGCCACCTCACAGACTTGTGAGAGAGTTCAGGATGGAGAAAGATGAGAATTTTGCAGGAGGGGCTAATTAAAATAACTGCAGCCAAATCAGAGTAAGAATTATTAACCTGATACCAAACATGCCCCAAAGATCCTGCCTCGTCTTTTAGTACGATTTCCTCTAACAGTCTTTGCTTCTTTGTTCTAAGCTCAATTTGAGCATCCAAGGACAACATTTCCCATTATTTTTGTTTAATTTGAAGGAAAAGTCAAGACTTGGCTTGCAGGAGATGAAAGTGCTAAGGCTCATCTCCCAAGGGCTTTTGCTCATTTTAAGAATAACTGGCATGTTGCGTACAGCAAGTGCCAGACTCATGATCACACAGGCTCCTGTGTGTCTCAGACCTGAGCAAACACTTCAAAACCAAGGCACAAACTAACTTCAAAACCCACTGCTAGATGCCACTAACCTCTAGCCCTTCCTAGTGTGGCAGAGGTGTTCCCATGGTAACTGCAGGGACAGAGACAAGGGGATGAAATTTCAGTGAAATAGCACACACACACACACACACACACACACACACACACACACACACACCAGAAAAACCCTGAGGAAGAGCATGTCAAGTTACAAATATGATATCAGAATTACAGGAGTGATCCACATCTGTGATCATATGACTTAAAATGGTTATTTCCAACTCTTTGGTACCCTTCTGATTCATTTTCAGGGAACTATATCACCAGTAATTTTTTCCTTGATCCTGAAAATGAAGACCTGTCAAGCTAAGAAAGTTGAACTTCATCTAATGACTGTACAGAATAACAGTTTAGGGGTCTTATTGGCCTTATATCATGCTAGTTTTTAAAAACCGGTACTGGGGTTTGAACCTAGGACTTTGCTCTCAGATATATCCCAGTCCTTGTCACTTCTTTAAACTTTGGGATAGGGTCTTACTAAGTCACTAAGTTGCCCAGGCTGAGCCTGAACATGCGATCCTCTGGCATCAGCCTCCCTGAGTACTGGAATTATAGGCATGCACCATCACCCCAGCTTCTGGTGTGCTCTTTGTGAAGAATACCTTGGGTGGCCATTTGGGAATCAAGAGTATGTACTCAAAAGAGACAATGAGAACCACTAAAAAGAGGTAGAATATTCTAATAAATGGTCTGCATCCACTTTCCTGAGAAACACATGCTCATCACCAACAAATGGGCCCTCAGTCAATACTTCTATGTGTCTGTAAGACTTAGCAACAGTTAAAGGCGATAGGCATAAGTCTTCCTTTGTTGCTACTATTGGTATTAGTATATGCCAATTAGTATTATCAAGTTATCCAACTTTTCCCAGCACTGTGAGTTTTCTCAGGACATAAACTTTACACTGTTAAAATTGGGACAGTTCCAGAAAAAAAATGGGATGATTGGTCACCCTAAGGTCGACCAAATCAAATGTTAGTGTTAATTGATGTTACTGTTTTATTTCCTTTGACTGGTTAAGAAGGTAGAGATTAATATTTTCCTTAAAATATTTTAAAAGAACTTCCTAATAAATCACAAATACCTTCTAAGTCCAGACTTACCCACTTTCAGTCACTACTGTCAGACCTTCATTGTACAAAAAGATGATAAGAAGAATTTCAAGTCACAACACTTTTTTGTTGAAAGGTCTCTCAGTAATATAATATACCATGTGAGTTTCACAAAAGTCACCAAGTCTACTCAGTTCAGCCATATTAAACATTAGTGCTATCTACAAATAGGGATTAACAACCTTTATGGCATCTTTCCACTTACTCATTTATCCGATGAAATGAGTCCTTGGCAGCTTTAGTTAAATTGGTGTGGAGAGATGGGGGTGAAAGACAGACCAACACAAAGGCAAATTTCATAGTCCAACCACAGGAAATTTGTATGCATAAGACAAATAAAAGCATAGATGCTATGGACTTCTTTGCTAGTAATATCACTTTGTCTCCAGCAATTATTTTTAAGTGAAGTTTAAATGGATTTTGAACACAAATACACTTTTGAACACAATTCAGAGGTGTGAGGATGCACCATCAAAGCTGGATGCCTAATATTGAAATGGAAGTTGGGAGGCAGCTCCTTGTTCCAGGAAAAGTGAGAGCTCAAGGAATACCAAGCTGGCAGACCCAAAAGGCAATAAGACACATGTGGTTCTCATAGTTCCCAAGAGAAAGAAAGACGTCTGTCCAAATAACATCCACTAGAGACAAAAGTTAGCGAGGGAGACTGAGTGTGAAGGCGACATCATTCTTGAAAGAGCAGTAGGTGTCAAAGAAGTTTGGTTTTAATCAGGAAACCTGTTTTTAGATGAGGATGAGGGAGACTTTATAACAGATTTCATCTAGTGTTTCAAAAGACAAAATACTACATTTTTAGACTCTTTTTCTAGGGAAAAAGCGAGATTTTTGACTAACAAGAAGGAAATTAGTAGAATACTTCACAAATAATACTTTAATTTTATTTAAGAACTTTAATTTCTCTATTCTCATTGAGACTTAACAGTCAGTAACACATATAATACAAACAATATTACATACAAAGAAAGAAACTTCTATGTAGGTTATCACCTTTGCCCTGGGTTTCTTCTTTATTCACTTTTGCATTAAGAAGTTTTTGTTCAACATCACTGGCCATTCGAGAGATGCAGAAGAAAACAATACTGAGATTTCACCTCACCCCAGAAAGTATGGCTGCTATCAAGAAATCAACCAATAACAAATGCTGGTGGGGTCGTGGGAAGAAGGTACCCCTTTTCCATTGTTGGTGGGAGTGCAGACTGTGGAAATCAGTATGGATATATCTCAAACAACTAGGATTAGTGGTCCCATTTGATCCAGCTATTTCTCTGCTGAGTATATTCCCAAAAGAATTAAAAGAATCATACCACAGTGATATATGCTCACCCATATTTCTAGCAGCACAGTTTGTAATAGCTAAAACTTGGAAGCAGCCCAAATGCCGATCAACTGGAGACTGGATAAAGAAGTTTTTTTTTTATGAAACGGAGTACTGCTTAGCCATAAAGAATGAGAAAATTGAGACATTTATAGCTAAGTGGATGCACATTGAGGCTATACTCTTAAATCAAATTAATAGGACACAGATACGTAAATACTGAAGTTTCTCTGGTGTGAAAAACTGAAAGTGTAAAGAAGGATCAAAATGTATAATTTATAATGTGAAATAGGAAGAAAAGGTCTAAAGAAGTAGGGGAAGTGGGAGGAGTAGGGGGAAGGTAAAAAGACAAATGAAAAAACTATGAGAAAAGGAAAAACATGGAAGCAAAGTCTGTGTAAATAGGGAGGGTGGAAGAAGTGAAGAGAGGGCAGGGGAAACGGGGAAAAATAAGAACCATGTTATGTAAAGATACAAGGATCCCAAAGATTCATATTACTGTATTGTATACCTAAATTGTACCAATAAACTAAAACATCTAAATCAAAAAGAAAAGATTTGGTTTATTTGGTTTGTTTGCTGGTTTGCTTGTTTTGTCACTAAGGTCAAGAGAAAAAACAGCAAAGAGGTGTTTGTGGTCACAAAGCAGGGTCATCTGAGTCCTGATTGAACAAGACAGAAAGGAATACATGGGAAAACAAAGGGGCAGAAGGTACCAGTGAATCTGTAGGAAAAAGAACCATATTATAAATAGGTGCCAGGAAAGTAATCAATATTTATTGAGTACTTATTTTTTTTTCCAGTACTATGGCAAGGACTTTAGTAACAACCTAAGGAAAAAAAGAAATGATAGTAGACAATTTTTGAGCACTAGAATGACCAACTGTTCACTTTACACTGCCTGAGAGGTCTTCTAGAGTGAAGAACTCACTCTCTGTGCTGAAATTTGGAGCTGCAGCCAGGTGTGATGGTGCAAATCTGTAATCCCAACACTCAGAGACTGAGGCAGGAGGATTGCTGTGAGTTCAAGTTCAGCCTGTGCTACCTCGTGAGCTCTCCCCTCCCAGAAATGGAGCTGCAAGGATTGCTGCAAGGGTGGAATGAGTTAACACACAGGAAATGCTTGGTGTGGTGCACAGCACAGAGGGTCCCTTTCTTTTTTCCAATTTGCCTGAGGATTTTCCTGGTTTTACCATTGAAGTCCTGGAAGTGGAGTTTCCATAAGCACACACTCATCTAAAGCTTAAAACAGCTCCAGGAGATTAAAAAATAATTTACTATTATATTATATTTGGTACAAAAGAGTTGCAGATATTTTAAGTATCTGCCTATGGTCACACTGGTCAGTACATGGCTGAGCAAAGACAGAGGTGAACAGATTTTCTCCCACTGTGACCACACACTTCCCCATAGCATGACTTTGTTGCCCAGTCAAGGCCAGGGGTACTAGAATGAGGAGAACACACCAGAGCAAGAAGGAAGGCACACAAACCTAGCTAACATTCCAACATCTTTGTTGCCAGTAACTGGGGTATTGACAGCAGCAGGTCACATCAGTGAGTTCTTGGAAGCCCAGTTGTAAAACTTCAAGGTGCCAAAGATGTCGATGGTACCACTGTCACTAGGAGTCCAGGAATGATTTGAGCTTTAATACGGGGCCTTTTACAGCAAATACCTTATGAGGTCATAACTAGGTATAGGGTAACGTTATAATAAACTGCTGATGACTTCTCCAAAAGTTAGTACCCAAATTGAACAAATAGAAAATATTTTTCTTTTAGCTAATAACCAAATCTTGTCACTCTCCTTTGGAAGATATTCTGATTTAAATTTTTATGATAATATTCATAAAAACCATCCAATTAGTTAATGGTGCATACTGACCTAATTCTCCAAGTCTAATTGTTATACACCACCAGCAATAATCTGTACCTTGGGTAAGATCTGTATTTGGAAAGCAGAATCTAAACATCACCATCCCTTTTCTGTATACGTCATGTGTCAGCATTTGCTACAATGCCATATACAATTCAGGCACTTAGCAGAATGCTCACTGGAGACAACACGATTTGTGCTGTTACATTATTTGAAAACCAACAAACGAGGGCATTTGCAGTGATTAGAATACTAAAATAAAGTGGTGGTGAATTGCTTCTTTCCCTGTAGTATTTCAACAACCCAGCTTTACTCTCTTCTTTTTAACCACTACATTTTTAAACAGGAATAAGAATACTGCAGTGAAGAGGGCGAGCATAGGCTCTGTGTGACAATCAGAGAGAACCAATGACTGGCACACCTAAGTGACTGAGTTCACATTTGTGTGCAACACAAACAGGAGGTACCGTTACACAAAAGATCACGTCGACTTACACAAAAACCTTCCTTTTTATATGGCCAGGTAACGTCTCAGATTTCCTGGACTGAAAATTTTTGAAAGTAGTAACTTAGGTTTAAAAACTTACATATTTTTGGTGATATATTTCTTTTTGCAAAAATAATAACCATATAGATTCTGTCTAACTCCTATGTACTAAAATGTTCAGTTTTACCAACTCTACATTTTTAAGGCAAAATGTTACCAGTATACTTTGGATTGCTAAAATGTTCTATTGTATAGTTTATTTCCTTTGAAGAAGCCTATCACAAGTCATTTCCTGCAAAGGGACTTCTATTATTTATGCTGTGTGTCATTAAGGCTTTACTTCCATCTTCTAAATTTTCCCCCAGGATTAAATATTTGACTTTTATGAGGCCACTAAAACAACAAGAATGCATTACTTTCATTTTGGATCTGAAAAGATCACACGCTTTGCAATTTAATCAACCCGAGTGTTGACAAAAGACGTTTCATCTGTTAAAGAAATCAGCCCCATCAAAGTCACCCTCTGAGAAGTCTCTTCAAAACAAGTCAGCTTTTGTCTCTGCCTATCAGAGTTGATGACCACATTTCACATCTCGTACTACTTATAAATGTGTGCTTCTCACCTGAGAGGACTGGAGGATGCTGAGAACAAGTCAATCAAAGAAAGGTCATTCTGTACTGAAGGAATGCAAATCGGTAAATTCCCAGACCCATTGATAATATGGAAAGCGGGAAGAATGGCCACTGACACCTAAGTACCCATCATGAGAACGTCTAAGGAATTCAATTAGAAAAGGTGTGCACAGCATTCAGCCACGTATCTGGTTCATCCCAGGTGCCAGTGAGTTGTAACTTTCATCATTATGCTCGGTATTAGCAGTATTCCAGGGCTTGTTGGGTAGAACATGGCCTTGTGTCCTAAAACAGGCTAAGCATTGCATCTAAGTTTTATTTGTAAGACATAATGCAATTAATTTTAATCCTTGATTCCAGAAGCACAAAAGAGCAAGAAAAGTCTGCATGGGCCCTGGGATTTAGCTCAGCGGTTCCACTGTTTGCCTTCCAAGCGCAAGGTCCTGAGTTCGATCCCCAGTACCAAAAAACAAAAACAAAAAAAGTCTGCTTACAGAATTGTTATCACTATCTAATTGTTATGTGAAGATAGAAAGAAAGGAGGCAGGGAAGAAAAGAGAAGAAAATAGAAAAGAAAGAGCCCAGCAAATTCCTTCCCCTCAATAGGTACTCAGTAAATGTTTATTGAAGGGAAAACATTGAATTTTTCATATTCAGGACATATGCTTTCATTGGAACAAACAAATATACACACAGCACATCTATGTGTATAAAATAACTTGAGAGCTTTCAATTATTCCCACAACTAACTGTACCAAGAATTGACCAAAACATTCTTAATCTTTTAGGAAACTTCTTCAAAGAAAAAAGCACCAAAAAGATTTTATTGTCTGGACTTTTTTCTGAAGTGAGATTTTTAGGACACAGTCAAAGTAAATGTGTTGAGATTATGTATCACAAATATTGCATACCACAAACAAAAAATTCTATTTTGTTTGGTATTTAATGTAACTAACAGTTAAATGCTGTGTTAAACCAACAGTTGAATGCTTTCTGTCAATGTTATAACAACTCTTTTAAGGTAAGTCATGCCATGTCCATTTTATGGGTAACAAAACCCAGACTAATAATTGAAATTTCCAAAAGCTGAATAAATACTTTAGTCTGAGAAGAAATACACAGCTTAAAGATATATCCTCTAAAATCAAAGTGTGTGGATTCAAATCTTGACCTCTGGTCTTGAGCAAGTTGTCAACTCTCTGCTCTGGTTGTTAATTACTTCATTTGTAGAATGAGAAACATCATTGCCTTTCATGGGACTTTTTCCAGGTTTTAATCCAAGAAATTCATGAAGAGTTCTGTATTATAGCCTGTACAAGACATACCTTAGCTGTTATTATTGGTCTAGTAAAGCCTTAGTCTAGTAAGCCTTAGTAAATCCTTAAATTACTTTTAAATTTTCTTTCCAGAAGGTAAAAAAAAATTTTTTTTTTTTGCTGGGTCATTGCATGACTAAGTTAAGGTATTGAGATTCTTTTAACAATACAACTCCCCGCCACCCGGATCTATATACAGTTTTGCGCAGTTCATCTCATCTGGTCCTAAGTCTGCCCAAGGCTGGGTCAACGCCAACTTTGGTTCTGGGAGAATTTTAGGCTTAAAGTCCTATGATCTTTCTCCTAATGGAACAAAACATTCTGGGATTTATTCTTTGGCTCTAATAACACACCAGAAAATAACTGGCTGAAAAAAATGTAACATTTAGTTGTATATCCAGATGTATCACTTAGTGTGAGGCCAAGCACAAGCATCTGGCTGATTAACCGGATGCAGCACTTTATTTTTTTAAACTCTGACACTGGAAAACGTGTCAGATATGATTGATGTGAAACAGAATAAAGGAAAGCATAAAGAAGAAGCTGTTAACAAGAAAAATACTTTGCTAAATAAAAGATGGCATGGACTCTGCTATCATCACTTGCACCGGCAATTTATTTGTAACTAACATCAATAGCCCTTCTGGGGAATACAATCTCACTTAACTTGTTCTGCCATTTTGACACCTCCAACTCAGAAATGTAATTTAAAATAAAGATTCATGGAGCTAATATCCTTCTTGCTTCATACTATTAAAGCACCTATTGTTCTCCCCACTTGGAGGGGTTTGAAAGTCTGCATGCATAAATGAACACATGGATGATATAATGCTTGATATAAACACTGCCCAGCTTTTAGTGGTACCGATGCTTGTAGACTACAAAGGGAAAATATATACTCCCAATAAAATACCTTAGGAAAGTACAAATTAATCACAATGGATGCTTTTTCTATAGCACTAGACATAACCGCAGTTCCCTTTGAGAGGTAGTTATAGAACTGGTCACATGGATGATGATGGCACTGTTGCAACTGGAGTTTGTCAGCACCTGTCCTTTTCTGGGCACTTAGCTTAGCATATGCAATACCAACCCTGTGAGGTACGTACTCTTAATATCTCCCTTTTGTAGAGGAGAAAACATAGGCTAAGAGTCATGACTGTCTCGCTGTCCCATCTTCCATGACTTTGTATTTCCAATTGCCAACTTATAAAAATGTTTAGAAAGGGCCATAGGTAGAAAGAGGTTGCATTTAATGTGAAAGAACCACAAAATTTTAATCTGCAGCAGATCTTTAGAAAGCAATTCATCCAACCCTGGCATTTATAGTTGATAAAATCAAAGTGCATGAGGTCATGATTTGTCCAGTATTATTTATTTCGCCAGAAGAGAATGAGAAATTCCCAACATTTCTTTCCACCAACATATTATTTCATAATGTCCAGTTAAATGCATATGCCCGTTGCAAAAGTGAAGAGATTCATTATAACTCATTATTACATTGTCAAGGGTTAGCTTGTCAGACCAAGCAAGGAGGATTTGATGAGAATTCTGATCCCTGGGGGGAGGTCTTTAGGAGAGGCAGCAGAGAGTGTTACTTAACAATATCAGCTCTTCAGTCAGTTCTGGGTGGAAGTCCTAGATCCAACATTTATTACTCTGTGACACTCAGGGAGTAATTTTACCTCAATAAGCCTCAGTTTTTTTTTCTGTAAATTGAGAATTACAATAGCGTTAATGGGAAAGAGCTGATATAAGCATAAACATTTTAAAGAGTGTTATGCAGAATGTGATAGCTTCTTAGGTGACTCAGTGTCATCACTGCTTCTGGAGAGGAGAGCTGGAAGGGAGGCCTGGGATGCAGCAGGACTTCCTGAAAGGCCAAAGGGTTGACAAGATCATGGACTCAGAGAAAAATACCACTGACCTACCACGTGGCTAGGGTTATCCCTGATTCTGTACTCAGTACCTTACTCTTTATTAATTATTAATCAGTTTAATACAGAAAAATCAACAAAATGGGTTTTCGATGGTCATTACTAAAAATCCCACAAAAACAAGACACATATCCTTTCTACCACCATCGCTAGGTCACACATACTCACAAATGGCAGTATGGAGAAAGGAGAGTTTATGGACTTCAAAATAAAATGATAAATCTGATGGATCACCTTCAGTCCAGACGCAAGCTAATCCAAGATAAATCTCCATGATGTATTCACTTTGCCATTTTATAACTCAAACATCAGAGTCCCATGGCAGAACAGATACTATTTGACTCAATTCCTATAAATTTTAGTTACTTGCCCTTGGCTTATTTAGCATTCAGAATCAGACTTAGCAAGCTATGTGGCTTGCTCTCAGCACTACAATGAAAAGAGGAATATCTTTTAAAAAGATGTATGTAGGGAAGGTGGGATGGGTAGGGGAAGAGTAAAGAGGGAAAAGAAAAAATGAGAGAATGAAAAGATGAAAATAAAGTGTTTGTAGATGGGGAGGGGACGAGGGGGTGAAGGGAGGGCAGAGGTAAGGGGAAAAAATGAGAATCAAGACTTGTCATGTAGAGGTACAAGATCCCAACAATGAATGTAACTGTACTGTATCCCTAAAATGTACCAATAAACTCAATTAAAGCTAAAAAAAAAAGATGTATGTGGAAATCAATTTTCTCAATCAGAGTACACTTGAATCTTTGATTATAACACAGATGGCGGACCTATGGCACGTGTGCCGCAGCAGGCTGTTTGTATCATTGAAAGCTCTGAAAGGTTCACTATCACTGGACTGGAAAATGCTTTGCTATAACTCTGCTTAAACCCAGAATATCTTTGGCTTCCATATTTTGCAGTTCAGTGAAAATACTTAAGGCAAATTCTATAGATTTTAGTCTTTTGCTTTTTGGGGAAGCTTTTTATATAGTGTTTTTATATGAAATATTAATCATAATTTATGAGCTGTTGTTTGCCAAGGATCCTGGAACAAAGTACCACAAATTCAATAGCTCAAAAAATAAAAATTGACTGTCTCACAATTCTAGAGGCCAGAAGTTCAAAATCCAGGTAATTAGTAGGGCTGGTACCTCTCAAAGCTATCAGGAAAGGATCTGTTCAGAGCTCTTTCCTTGGCTTATAAATGATTTTCTCCCTATGTCTCTACCTGCTATCTTCTCTCTGTGTAAGGTTGTACCCAAATTTCTTCTTCTTATAAGGACACAGGTCCTATTGGAGTAGAGCCCACCTCCGTGATTTCATTTAAACTTGATTTTTGTATAAAGATGCTACCTCCATATTCTGTCGTACTAAGCCTATTAGGGTTTTACCATATGATATTTTTTTCAGAAGAGGAGGACAAAATAAAAACTATAACGGGCTTTCAGAATAAAAAACTGAAAGGTATTTGTATTTCATTCTCTGCATATTTCTCCCTCTTTTTCTCTTTAAAATCCAGCATCTTTTCTAGAAGTAGGTCCATTTTCCTCTGCTTCTTTCCTCTAAGCATGTTTCCCTACATTCTTTTCAATGAATTTCATTGATAATTGTGCTGCATTCTTTCATATGCCAAATACCTCATTTTTAGTAAATTTCAAATTCATTTTTTTATTATGTGCAGTTAGAGTAAATATTCTAGAATATTTTATGGTAGGGAAAATGAAGTGTAGGAATCTAACCCTGGCATCCAATAGCTACTGAAAAGCACGTGTGACCGGAAAAGGTGCAGGTGTCCTATGCCCTCAGAAATCCATACAGCTTCTTACTCCTTTCACATTTCAAGGCAATCCATGCTCATTCAGGTAATGATAATGATAATGAATGATTTGCCAGATCAAACAATAAAAATAAATCCTAAAAATTGGTCTTATTAATCAACCATTTTCAATGAAATGAACAGCAGAATTAACCAACTCCACCAGGATAATGTATAATACCAAACTGTTTCTTAACCCTGTTTGATAAGAATGTAGAAAATCACATTTTGAAGTATGTTGAGTCATATAGCAGAGCTTGGTGCACAAACTGCATGAATTAATAATGTAGAAGTTTAAGGAATTGTGTGTACTTTCTTAGTGCAAACAAAGTTACAATCACATGCCAATGATATAGTAATACTCATTTCCATATTTTGGCAATTGCCCTGCTTTAAATTATAAATTAAGAAGATTAACTATAGAACTAACTACCAGAAATGTGGCTAATTTAGGAAATTTCAGCTATCTACTATCCACTTTTTATCTAAATTAAAGAAAAATACCTTTCTATACTTTAAATGGTAATAAAACATTGGGAGTAAAAAGTCTACTTCCACCACTAGCTGAATAAAAATAAACTAAATAATTACAAATCCAAGGCAACATCTTTTCATGGGTGGTTAATTCCAATACGCAAGAAAGATGTCATGGCTTTGTGGACAAGGGATGGAGATACTGCATTGAATTACTTCTCAGAAAGAGGATGGCATTTGAAGGATTACTGAAACAAGGAATCACAAAGGTTATGCAAAGATTAAAAACCATGGGAGGAGATAAAATCTAATTAGAATATTACGTATTTGGGTTTAATTCCAATTTAAAACCTAGAAATGGGCTAGTACAAGAGTGTGAAAATTTTCATTGTCATATCATTCTCAAAGTTGTGAATGGTCTCAACTTTGAAAAATATGATCAAGGATGCCTTCCAAATATTTCCAGGATGTATTGAAGTAGATGTGAGGTTTGAAAACATATAAAAATCAAGACTTGAAACCCTTTATTTATCACTGTTTCTATCACCATTTCCATGCCAACTTCAAAGAGGATTTGAAATACGCTGAGAAGGGAAATGTTTCCTCCTTCTAAAAACCTTTCCAGATAAATACTGAAAACCTAACAAAAGTGACACTGAATAATCACTTTACCACGTAGCCTAATGAGAGATATTCTTGGAACTAGATCAAACTAATACTTTGTTAAGACATTAAGTATACTTTTTAATTTTTAAACTTCTCTAAATTAAAATAAACATACTTTCAGAAAATTTAAAACTAACTATAGGCAGGTTATTGGTTTTTAATTTCAGAAAAATGTACCTTGCATTCTCTTGTCGGAGGCAGGATATGGGTGATGACCACAATCCCCTTCCTTCTCTGTGCCCATCAAAATCTAATTTAATGTTTTGCTCCAATTTATGCAACTCCTTAACATGTTCAATGAATAATCAAGACCTGCACACTCTTGCATTTATCTAAAGTCCTAAATCATTTTCAGTACACTAATCTAGTGACATCTTATGTCACTGACAGCCCTCTTTCTTTGAGGTGCTACCTTAAGATGTAAGGGATAGCAATAAGCAAACGATAAAAAGAAACACATCTCATGGGCTTTTTCCACTGAAGCTGTGGAACACACACTATCTATCCATATGAGTTATCAAAAAAAGTATCCATATAAATGAGTTAGCAAATAAGATGTTTTAGACAGAGTGATTGAGCCAAATTTCTTTTTAGAGGTGAGATATCATCCACTTACACATACAGAAAAAATGTATTTCACATAGAAACAAAGGCAAATTCTAAGATACTGTATTAGTTAGCTTTCCTCAGCAGAGACACAATAACTCAAACCCACAATTCAAAGGAGTAGGGATTTTATTTGGCTCACAGATTGAGAGGACTTGTTCATGGTCTGCTGGCTCCAAGGCAGAATCATGGTGGACAATTACAGCAGAACAAAGATCTTAAAGATCTTAGTTCACGGAGGTTAGAAAGCAGAGCAAGGGGAACGGTGCCAGAAAGACATGGAAGAGGGACCAGATATAGACCTCAAGGTCAAGCCTCCATGACCAATCAGAAACACCCAGAAATGTGCCTTCCTAATACTCTCAGGGTTCCCAAGCCAATCAACTGCCACAGATGCCTTCAATAAATAGAAAGGTTGATGTGACTAGAGGGTGCTGACCAAAGGACAGACTGATAGCACATGAGATCTGAGGTTTGGGCTTTGCTAAGACTATGTAAACACTTCCAGACAGAAAGAAAAGATTTTAATTGAAATGGGACACCATTAGACCTTTTGGTTGGCAAGGAAAGATCTCATATGTTTCACATTTTAAACGATTACCCTGGATGTCTTGTGAAGGATAAGCTAGTACAAGGCAAGAAACGGAAGCAGGAAGATCAATTAGGGTGAAATGATGGTAGTCCCAGCAAGCAATGATGGAGGCAAAATCAGAGATTTGAGACTAGATCTGCAATTGATTTGAAGGTAGAGTGAATTGATTGGGCTGATGTATAAGATAAAGAATCTAACTCATATTAGCCCATCATTTTTACAAAAACGTACGTAATCACCTTGAAGCCACAAGCTGTGTCTGAAGTTTCTTTCATAGCCTGGTGATGAGAACAGAGTTCCTATGGAATAAACATTACTATTTGTTCCTTATCCTCCTAAGGCACATCATTCAACCTGTGTTTGAAACTTTAATATGAGAAAAATAAAAAACTTGAAACAAGGTTTTTGCAGATAAGGAGGAATGGAGGGGTTGAAGGGAGGGAAGGGGAACGGGTAAAAAATAAGAACCAAGATGGATTATGTAAAGGTGCAAATTTCCAATGAGGAATGTCATTACATTGTATATCTTAAAATTTTAAATAAAAATTTAGAATAAAATTTTTAAAAGTAGGGATACATTTCCCCATCCACTTTTGAAACTGAACTTGTCTAAAGATGTTTGAAATGTGAAAGTGTGTTCAATCTCTACCAAATAAGTTATACACATTTGCTTTCAACACTTGGTCTTCTCCTTTCTCTTAAGTGTCACAGAGCTTGCCAATCAAAGATTTTAGCCAATAATCCCCTGGGTAGTTGAAACCTACAAATACTCATTCAATAGAGGGATTTTAATGAAACAGGAAAAATGAAGTAAAACTGCAATCTTTTCTTGTCTTTTTAATAAGTAAATAACATGCATTAGAAAGAATTGTAAAAAAAGAAAGAATTGAGAAAGCGTATCCAATGAAGCCCACAAGATCTTCTTCATGGAGATTATACTCAATATGATATAATCAAATAGTTTCCTTCTTCTATAACATAAAGTTTCCATAGCTATAAAATCTTAGCACAGCATGGTTCATTTCTGGATCTCAGATGATTTACATAATCGTTAAGTGTTTCTTCCAACTATTTAGTCGAAGATTTTCCTGATATTCTTTGTGTAACAAAACATTCTATTATTACACTTTTTTTAAGGGGCTCATTTCAGTAACAAAAGAACTTTTCCCTGAGCATTTAAATTAAAGAGATAATCTTTGAATCATAGTTTACTTTTAGGATTTGAATGTGCTTATTGTTACCACATCTAATGAACATGACAAATTTTTGTAGTAACAGAAAAGTTGATGTGTAACTGTTTTAATTGGTTTCAGGCCCATTTTCATGGCACAGAGTTTAATACAACAAGTAAGTGTAAGAGAAAAATTCTTAAGATATTATTTTAGTTCTTTCATGTAAACAATAGATGACAATATTTTTTAAATATTAAGAGAAATTCACAAGTATCGGGAAAGTATTTTTTATCCTATATAACAATAGACCAAAAGGATTTGGTAAAAACAGGCAGTAAGTGTCGCGAGCCGCGACGTCAGGATCCTGCCAGCAGGTCCTAAACCTGAAAGGAAGAGGACAGAGAGACGGGAGGCACCTTTCTTCTCATGTTCCTTGCTTGCTTTAACTCCTTGCGTCTGTAAAATTTTCTGGATGGCGTGGGTAATACAGTCCGTAGACGGACCTTGTCCCATTCTTTCTGTTTTCTATAAACACGAGCAAGCGAGAGTAATCAACCTTCCTGGTTGCCTTTACTTACCACTGCGTGGATCAGGCGCAGCCGCTGCTCCGACGGATTGCCGTCCCTCTAAACCCAAGGCGACCTGGGTCCGTTTCACTTTGCCCACGAAAATCGCTGAGTCCAGGTCCCTGTTCGGGCGCCACGTGTCGCGAGTCGGATTGCCTTGGGCAACTCGGTCTGCGACTACAGGGGCCTGAACTGGCGACGCGCGAGCAAAGAGGCACACACTTGATACACAAGGAGTTTACTTTGGTTCCTCATCTCCGGATCTCTACCCCGCTCTCTCCGCCCGGAAGGGGTGGCAACATATATACCATAATGCAACCAATCAGCATACAGAGAACAGATTATTACCTTATAAGGATACATCAAACACCCACGGGAACATATCATGTGATCTACAGGAAAACTAAACCTAATACAAAATGGCTTCATAGGCTATATCATAAAATGGCGGAGGGGCGGATCTATGGTTCTCCACAGTAAGCATATAAATGTATGAATCATATTGACCACTCAGAGGGGCAGAGGCTCCCTGGAGTAAGAAAGAGTCTGCTTCTCTCTCTCACTCCCTTCCCAGCCCTAAACTGCGTAACCTCTCCATAATCCCGGGCTCCTCCATGAACAGCTGAGCCCTGGCAGGACCTGGGGTCAAGCAGACAGGTGTCACAATTCTAGCTATTTCACTAAGGGGCATTTAGGTTCTGAGCTTGCATCTGTTGAATAGAGATAACAATACTTGCCTGTGGGGTTGATAAGTCTTGAATGTTATGTAAATAAAGTATCAAACAGAAAAGGCACCAAGGGAAAGTTGGGTTGCTAGACATATTTATTTATTTTCCTTCTCAGAATTTAATTCTCCTAATTTCCATATGGTGATCCATGAAATTCTAGGGAGCTGCCCTAGTTCCAAAGGCAGAATACATACTCCAATGCTTGCTCTATCTAATATACCAGTATTCTCTCTCTCTCTCTCTCTGTCTCACTGATTTTTTTTTCAGAACTGCCCTGAGCCCATTTGATTTCAGTGAGCCTCAAAATATTTTCCTGAGTTTGATGAGACTAAGAATCTCTTTCTCGCTGACTTAGAATGAATGAGAAACCAGGTCACCCAGAATTGCTGCTCACCATCTGAGAAACAGGAGCACCCTGTCCTGATAAATCATCCTCTGGTAGATCCAGAAAAGGCACCAGGTAGGAAAAAGTAAGAAATATTGCTTTATGTGACATCTTTGCACCCTGCATCAAATCTCATGTGAAGTGAGCTAGGCTATTGGTTTCTGTTGTGCTAGTCAGTAACTTGTTTTGGTTTTGATTTGGGCAATTTAAGTCAGATTTGCTGTTCTTTGCACTCCAAAGCATCCTAACTAATACAGTTATAAGAAATCTGGGCGATAACAAAGCTCAGGAGAACAGAACTCCAAAGAGGTCTCATGGGAAGATGATTAGAAATTCTGATAGCTATTTGTTCTTAAATTTTTACATTTCAGGTACACTGGTCTTGTGCCACAAGCACCAGGTACTCTTCTCAGGGAGAAATAAAATATGCTCGGGCACACACATAAAAATCTTTACCTATGATTTCACATAGTTTTGCAATGCCTCTGAAGCCCTTTGGGATAGCAGCATTTGTCACAAAGGAAAGTAATGTATTTGGTTCAGAAGAGTGGTTAGATTCTAGTATTGGGGCCACATGCCTCGGGTCAGCACTGTGATGTTGGTTGGTGGGATATCATCTAGATCTGTCCACATTTTGAAGACTATTTCAATCCAATATCAAACAGGCTGGCCCTTGCTCACTCTCAGATCACTTCCTCCAATGTCTCTACAGCATAGAACAAGCAAAAGTCAAGTTAATGAAAATTAAAAACTGCTGAGAAAAAATTACTCAAGGAATTAAACTGCTCCCCAGTCATAATCCCCACCAATACACCCACCCCCAGCTATGGCACTGACTTGGTTACAGGAGAAGAGGCAAAGATTTACCTTTAGCTTAAGTAAGAGAATATATTACATCCAGACAAAATCCTTTGATTATAGCCTCTAAAGCTAGGCTCTAAATACTGGGAAGCCTCATTAATGCTGACATCAGATTCCTGTTAGATTAGCAAAACCTATCTTATGTTTGAGTTTAACTTTGCTTTCCAATTTGTTATGGAATTTCACTTCTTGGTTCTGCCTTTTGTGGGGTCTACTTGGTTGGTTCCACCATAATGACTGAGGAAACTTACTTAGCCTTCTTGAGGCCACCTGTAGAGCATATCCTTTGCTGTAACAAAGTGGATAACCTCACATTCACAAACTCCTTTAGACTTGCAACTATTAAGTGACTGATAACCAAATATTAACCCCCTATCCTGGTAACAACTAACTTTGTTCACTGAATTTGAAATGCCAGTGGTTTTAGATGTTCACCTTGTTCAACTCTCTTCTCTGAAAGGAATGTTTCTTAAAGCAGTGCTCCTCAAACTTTAGGCTGTACAATTGGAGATCTAGTTAAAGTATAGATTCTGATTCAGTGGGTCTAAATTTCTAGTCTACTTCCAAGGTGGGATGTTGATGCTGCCATCGTACAGCTTACATTTGAGTGGGAAAGACATACAGGATTTGCAGCATAAGGTGTACAATTTGCCTTTCCCACACACCTGCCTTTCTCACCAGGGGCCAGCAAGAGATTTTCATTAAGAGCCTGGCAGCCTCCTCTTACTACTGATGGGGATGACCTGGATGCTAATTAAGCAGTGAAGCATTCCACTGTGCTACCTGTAAAAGCTGAAAATGTAGGTACAGTGAAAGGTGTCCATCTATAATGCCTGGTCCTAATGAGCCTATTTGTATAGCAGCCAACAATTTCAGCACAGAACCCCTGGACAACTGAATAGCACCCAAGGTCCAAATCCCCTCAATAATCTGTAGTAACTTATACTGGAACTCAAAAGATGCTGTCCCATTAAGTCACTTAAGTTGCATTCGCACAATTCTCATTTTAATCTGTTTTCTCTGCAGTCAGTGTATTTCACTCCCACATAACGTGACTTTGAAATTACTCAGTTGTGAGCATAAAAAAACACTAAAAACAAAAGGACTGTATCTCAGTTGATTAAGGGATTAAGAAAGCTAAGAGATCTTCCAACTGCCAAAATAGTAGAATTCAACTGAGCCCAAAGATAAAGGAAATATCACTAAAGGGCATACAGTACTTAAAAATTATATAATACCCAACACCCAATTTCATATAGTGTCTTTTAGGGCTCTCTAAACACTATTACCTGGCATAACCACATCTTCATAACAACACTATGAGGCCAGAGCCTACTAAGAGATGTAGATAGTATAAGTATATTTTTTCTTGAATATTCACACCATATTTTATTATTAGGAGGGAAAGGGCATACAGTACTTAAAAATTATATAATACCCAACACCCAATTTCATATAGTGTCTTTTAGGGCTCTCTAAACACTATTACCTGGCATAACCACATCTTCATAACAACACTATGAGGCCAGAGCCTACTAAGAGATGTAGATAGTATAAGTATATTTTTTCTTGAATATTCACACCATATTTTATTATTAGGAGGGAAAGGAGACAGGCTAGGTTTTTCCTCACATTCCCATCCAACAAAATCCCCCACCACACACACACACACCCCTCCAATTCACAGGTCAAATCAGAAGGCTGCAATATGAAACTGAATATCCCATCCAACAAAATCCCCCACCACACACACACACACCCCTCCAATTCACAGGTCAAATCAGAAGGCTGCAATATGGCAAACTGAATACGTTCTATATCTCTACAGCTGTCACTCACAGACAAAATAACACAGTGAGGACAACCTAATGCTGTGCTGTGAAAATAGCTTTGCTCCAAACAGTATATAAGAAAACACTTCAGTGAGAATTTCAAATACCTCCTCCAAACAGCTGTTTCTAATGGCTTCACAGGACAGATTACACATAAAAAGAAATAAGGACATCATTTAACAACACTACTAATTATCTGCAGTTTACATATATTTAATCTGCATAGTGACTCTTAAGTATGATCATCTCAATGTCTTAGGTGAAACTGGAAGGAAAAAAGGAAAAGACAGTGTTCCTCAAAGTCACAGACAGGGGTAGGAGATGGAAGTTCCTAGACTCTACTCTAGATCTGAATTCTCCAAAGCCCTTGCCTGTAATGCTTCTCAAACTTCAATCTGCATACAGTCACCTTGCAATTTGGTTAAAAACACAAGTTTCTAATCCTCTAGATCTAAGGTGGAGCCTGGTCATTTGCATTACCAACAAGGTCTCAGAGTGGCAGTCCAAGGGCCATTCTTTGGAATTGCAAGGCACTAAGACGTGCACTTTCAGTGTTTCTCCATATGCTGAACTTGGACCAGCAGGGTCAGCGCCCTCTGGCAACTTGGTAGAAATGATAATTCTCGGGTTTCACCTGAGACCTACTTGGAATTCCAGTAATCTGTGTCTTAAGTCTTCCTGGAATTCTGATGTACGTTCAAGTTCGAGAATTCATAGTTAATGTGCAACTTCTCCACGTATGTTCACAATTTAATTCTATATAACCTGGAATGATTCTTAGTTGACTAGATGTGATTTATTTATAATTTCCTGAAATTTTTCACTGTATTATTTACTAAAACATTGACTGTCCCAAGAGAAGCCATGACCGTGAAGGTAACCTTGGAGTGGTATTTCATCATAGGCTATGGTGTTTAATCCCACACAGAGTCCAGGGGTAAGGGGTGGCACTCATTTCATTAATTTCTCCTCGCCAAAATAGGCAGGAAAATTTATTATTTCTATTTTCTTTCTTAAATGGATCTCCCTACTGTATAGCCAGACTACTATTCCCTCTTATTCCACTGTGTTTTGTGAAATCAGTTAGTTTCACATTTTCATTCTAAATAGTGTCCAAGAAGTAAGCATTTTCTCTTACTTTGTGAAGAAACGTATCAAGTAATTAACTAACACAAAAATGATAGTTATCTTACATCTCCAGTTGGGATGAGTAGTAAGACTCAGGAAAACTATCATACTTGAAAAACTCAGATAAATGAAAGTGAAAGATTTTAATTGGATTCATCTAAATAATAACACAATCTTCTACCATCAAATTCTTCATGATAAGTGATATAAATAATTGTGCACTCAGCTATGAACTTTATATAAATTATCTCATTTACTCAATACAGAAGTATGCAAAGCAAGTATTAGATTACTCTCATTTAAAATATTATATAATAGGAATAGAGAAGATATATAAGGTGCCCAAATTCATATAGTTAGTACAATTGAGAGCTAAGGCTTCAATGCAGATTCTAAAGCCTGATGTCTTGATTTATATGATACTGTCTCTGCTAAGTATATCAAAGATGATACAATAGGACTATCCAAGCTTAAAAGTATAAATGATATATGTCATATTCTTCATGGGACCACAGACCTAAATTGCTTCTCTGAAGACTGCCACAATGCCCCAAGCAATCCTTTCCATGGTCTAACCATCCTAGGTGAACTTGGGATTTCCTTTTCCTATGATGATTCCCCTTTTACCCTAACATTTTCTACCCCTTCACACATGAACACTGGCTACACAGACCCATGTGAGGGCTTGATAATTCTACTGTACTTATTCTTCTAAATCTTCTAATTCCTACATGCAAAGGTAAGAAATAGGTTAATTTCACAGCCAATCAATGTTAGAGCTCCCCACAGGCTGGTAATTGGACTGTTTTAGAGAATCAAGGAAGGGGTAGAAGAAGGAAATTTCTTCTTCTTCTGTATATCACAGAGCAAAGCTCCATCCTGCAATAGATAAAGAATGGAACCATGAGAGTTTCATACATACGAACAAAACTCCATGCTGTTCAATGCAGTGATCAGAAGAGAGGAGAAATTTAAGAAGTATCTTAAGTGCCTGTGAGTTTGAAAAATTTACTCAAAGAACAAATCAGTAATAGAATACAGAAAATTTGATGTTAAGAGCTACTTTTCTTTAGTGGTATTAGAGATAGATAAGTTAAATAGAAGTCAATATGCAGTCACACAGGCATTGGGCTCTCAAGGAAGTCAGCACAGATGATGAGACACACAAAGGTTGTGGCTAGAGTCAAATCTGAAGAGAGCCAAGCTTCAAGACAGAGATACAATGGCCAGGCCTGCAGGCCTAAACAGCAACTTGGAATTAGACAAATGAACATCACCTGGTACAGTAGGCAAAGCTAGGTATCAGGCATATAGGTGGGGAACAGAACATCTGGACCCATTCCTTCCCAAAAATGCCTTTGCTCCTTATGTACCCTTGTGTAACATGACTTGTTTCCCTATTGGATCAGTATTAGCTAAGTGACTACACTGGTAATAGTACAGGCAGATTGCAGTTTTATCCATGTTGTACCTATATGTGATTCTGCTGTATCAATAACCCCTGACAAAGAGTCTCACTGGCCACCAAATTGGGACCCCAACTGAAAATCCAGGAGTTATTCTTCTTCTCCTTATTTTCAATAAAACTCTCCTAACTTCATCCTTTGGTTTGCAACTACATTCCTCAATATTGTAATACAAAAAACTTAGTACATCTGACATCTGATAAGAGAGTCATTTTTCTTATATCTGTAGAGTATTACAGAAGAACAATTCTTTAGGATTATAGTTGATCTTTTCACCATCCCTCAATATCCCAATATTCAGAACAATGGTACTTATTTGGTGAGAACTGAGCTGCACAAAAATTTTCATATTGTACTAGGTTCTGAAGAGGTCAGTCATGTAAAGCTTTGAGGGAAAAATCACCTCCTCTTTTATAATCTCCAGCCACAAACATCAAGCCATTATAACAGAGGGAATTTCATGAAACAATGAGACTTACGATTCTTTCTCTCCAAAATCACAATAGAAGGCCAACTAAACCCAATTATATTGCACAAAACAAAGCAATATATTCCTATGCCTTGTCTGAAGTCATCATTAGTGACATGGACCTATGCATCTGTGAAGGACTTCCAGTTAGATTCAGTGAGCTATGAAGCCACATTCACTCCAAGCCATCTGATTGGTTCCAAAAATCTTTAAGGATTCTAACAAAGATGAAGATATTAAACATAGAGCTCATTATTAGTCAGAAGTCTGCTATGTTCCCTGCTGTATAATTAACTCCTTTCATTCAACACAATTCAAATAGCATCAATGAAGAATATTTAATTACTTCTCTCCAGAAGAGGGTCCTGACTCGGATTCAGTAGCCAGTTTCACAATGAAGTCAATTTAAATTGTTATTAAAATAATGTGTTGACTAACTATAGGGGAAGCTTAAATCCAGGAAATTTAAATACACAGAACAGAAATTATATGGCAGAATTAGAAGGAAAACATCTCCTTTAGCTTATCATTTGTTAAAGAAAAATGTGCAAAGCATTTTTAGTGGCAGTATATTTTCCCAAGGACTTTGAAGTATGTGACCAAGGTCATAAAAAAAACTGTATCAAAGAGAGAAAATACTATATGAACATGTGTGACCAGGATGTATTTAATTATGAAAGATAGTGGTTTCTACACTGGTCTGATCTTGGGATTATTCATAATCTACCTACCAAAGTGTGCTGTCGTAAGGATGGAAATCCCCAAGGAGGCAACTAAGACAATGCTACAATTACACCTCCAGGCTGAAAGGGACACAGCACAGGTGATTCAGTTTGGCATCTTTGTTTCCACAGCATATGATCCTATCAGAGAATATGTCACTGGCTCTATAGCATAATACATGTTCATTACTGTGGCCTTTGGGAAACTGCAACGTGAGTATTCAAAAGTAAATGATGGCGAGCTCACATGGACTTCAGATGTTGACAAGGCCCATCGATTGCTTGCTATTGTGATGGCATGGACATTGTGTCCAAAGGACAGGGTTGTTCATAACCCTTCTACTTCCTTATCATCACCATCGCCATTATGGACACCAACTTTACAGAGCTGCATCTGTGGATCTCAAAGTTTGCTCAGTATCTCAGTGGATGGTTCTTTAGGGGTGCTCGGCACTCTGCTTTTCTGCAGGAAAATTATATCTCCTCTCCATTGTTCACACACTATGGAAGTGTCAAAAGGTTAATTTCATCTGCTTTTGTGAAGGTGAGCACATGACTCAACACCTTTGCAGCTCCAGCACTACTGCAAGAATGGGAGGCAGATAATTGGAGTTCATGCATTTTAATAGCGACAACCAAAAAAACTATCCATTGTTCCCTGCCTCCTAGATTACTCTAGAATCTCTGATTCTTTTTCAGTCTTTAGTCTTTGCTTTATAAATTATTCATTAAATTGACAGGTTCCTAACCTCCTTGTGGAAGCCTAATCCGAGTTCACAGGCTTGCAATCAAAAGGACTGACCTGATGTAGATATGGATACATAAGGACGCACCTATGACTGTCTTTCCCCTGAAGAAGTTAATGATTGAGTTGGGTAAAAATGGCAAACATTACAAAAGGACAAATGATGTTATTGTGAAGCCAAAGCGAAATGGGAGACAAATGGGATCAGAGTTCAGGAATAACAATGACCACAGGAAGCATAGAAAGGGGTACTAGACACAATGGGACTGATTTTAACTAAATTCAGAGGAACAGCTAGGGGGGTTTCTGAGTGAAACTTAGTGGAATTAAATAAACACGACTGTGTAACCCTTTGACACATGGGTATAGTGATTCATGCTTCCTAACCAGTAACAGTGAGGTGTACCTGCAGTCCCAACACAGTGGGAAGCTGAGGCAGGACAATCACAAATTTGAGCTCAACCTGGGCAACTCAGCAAGACCTTGTCTCAAAAATAAAATAAAAAATATATTTTTTAAATCTAGAGATTTAGCTCAGTGCAAAGGCCCTAGAATAAATCTCCAGCACTGCCAAAATTTCATTTTTCTGTTAAGACAGACAGGCAGGCAGGCAGACAGACAGACAGACATTCCTAAACTACTATTTCTTAATAAAAGCAGTAAAAGGCCTAGAGGATAGCGTATGTTTTCTCTCGTGATGCCTGTTAAACAGGAATATGAACACACAGAAATAAAAGAGAAATAATGCATAGGGCGAACAGAAATTCAACATTCTCCCTTACACCTACTTTGAAGAAGAGATGAATCAATTAGCTTTGGGACTGCCATAGTTATTTTCCTCCAAAAAATTAGTGTCTTTAATGGGCAAAGAACAAGAAAACAAGTAAAACAAATAGTTGCCCAGTGCGAGTGTATCATTGGGCACACACACACAAATATACACATCCCCCAGTTTCGACAAACCCCTTTTCTCTGAAATAAAAAACGCTGTACACTGTAACATAAGAGCACATCCCCTGTGGCTACAATCAACATTTTGAGGGAGCTACAGCACAGTTCTCTATGTCAATTAGGATAGAGTTTTTTTGTTTGTTTGTTTCTCACCCAGCAAAGGACAGCGGAAGAAGCCCCAGGGGCAACACAGAGTTTGGGTAACCTCACCTCTCCATCACCATCTGGTAGGCCAGGGCTGGTAATATTTATTTTGCTCTAGGGCCACACTGCCTTGTTTCCAGTCTAACTTTAATGAAGAAATAGATGAAAAATTATTACCAACTTTCCTTCAATGTTTAATATCATTTTTTAAAATTAAGGATATTACCTTACATATTAATTTCAAAATAAGTGATGGTTCATTAACAGGGCTAAATCACAGCTTCTGACTCTGCTAACTTAAGAAGACAGAGGACATTACACTAGCACTGTAATGCATGCGCCATGATCACCCTGTAACAGTAACCCTGCCTGGATCCCTGTGGTTGCCTCCTCCATCTCCTTTCTCTCACTTTATCTCTTTATTGGGTAATAGGCAAGCAGCTGACAGAATAATTCTGTTCAAATGTAAATAAGATTCATGTGGGTATTATGGCATATCACTCTGGGAGGCTGAGGCAAGAGGATCCCCAAATTTGAGCCCAGTCTGGTCAACTTTGCTACCTTGTGAGACCCTATTTCAACCAATCAATCAGTCAGTAGTTTGAGATGTACCTCAGTTGAAGTTTGGGTTCAATCACCAGTACCACAAAAATGAAACCAAAAAGAAAAAAAAAAACAATAAATAAGATCATATTAACTCCAAAGTAATTTTGTTCACCTACTGGAACATACACAATAGGGTCCAACCCATCTCTCTGACCTATTTTAGCCCCTGCCCAGCTGGCTCACTGCTGTAGCACCAACTTCCAGCTGTCCCTCAAATTCTTTTTCCAGGGAGATTGTACCTGATTCTCCCTGGGTCTGAAATACTTCTCTGCATAATTGTTCCCTTTACTTACTTACCCTACTCAGATACATGCTGCACTGCACCTCCACAGGGAAATAAGTATCTCTTACTGTAAGACTCAAAGTTTCACTTGCACTCCGCGGAGTATGAACAGCCAAAAGGCCTCCACAATACTGAGTCCTATAGCCCAACAATGGCTCCAGAGGCAAGACCCAGGGCCTTACTTCCAGAAGCCGTGAACAGCCAAAAGGGCCTCCATGATGCTGGGACCTATAGCTCAGCGAGGCTCCAGGAGCTCGAAGGAGGAACGGGAAACCCAGGAAGGAACACACCAGGCTAGATGGTAAACAGACCTTTATTAGTCTGGCCAGATGGCGCTTTCAGAACCAAGTAGCTGGCTCAGAGAGGCGCCAGCTCGGGGGCTGAGGTCCTTTTTATAGGGGGGTAAAAAGGGGGTTAACATTTTAGGCTTGCAGGCAGGGGACAAAGGTCTGCTGATTTGATCTGGAGGTCAGCAGCCACGTACTGGGCAGTCACATATTGATGAGTAACAGATACTTATAGGATGTTTCAAAGGTCACCAAGACATTCTGGATGAGCAGACAGTTTGACAATTAACTTGGGGTCTCTATGTCTAGAACCATTAACTTACACGTTAATTTGGACCCGGACTTCAAACAGTACAAGATTGCCTTACATTCCTAAACCAGGATTAGAACAAAGGTCAGGGCTTTGGCTAAAATGGGAGGGGGTTAGAGCGCTGGCTCCTAGGCCCTTTGTCATTTAGCATGGGTTTGTAATTCAAGTCTTATACTTACCATTCCACCCTACATAGCACTGCCTAGCATTCCTTCATATAACTTTATTTCCTTCATATAACTTTATTTTTCTTCAGCACACTCATGACCATTAGAAAGTATATATAAGTATTTTGATTGGTTTAGTGTTTATATCACTTAATTAGAATTCCAAAAAGACAAGGACTGTGTATTATTTTCAGCCCCCATTCCCTGGGCCTTGCTCTGTGCCTAGGACACAGCAGACTTTCAATAACTGTCTGTGAATAAGTGAAAAATTATCCTATTTTACAGTAGAGTGTTTCTTTCAAATTCATGCATTTTTTTTCCAGTTGGTAAATAAAACAATCTTGGAAGCACAGCTTATCAGGGCCTAAGATGGACACTGAACATTATTCATGCCTGTCTCAAAATGAGAGAGATATATAGCAAGTTGAAGAGTGGAGATTTAAATTCCACTGCTTTTAAATTTCCTAGCTTTTGGACTCCAATATGATGTTATTTGATTGTAGAAGGGTATCCGGAAATGCCTGAGAGCCTATCCATGTAAGATCAGGACTTCTTTCTCTGACAGTTCATGGAGGTTTCTCTAACACTCCCAACATGTGGAGTGGACAGCAGAGAAACAAAAGTTGAAAGAGACCAGAGGGCTTCATTTTCTAAGAGGAGGATGGACATATGCCCCCAGCCCCTCTTGGCCTCCCTCCATAATTCCAAAGCAGCCATAAACTACTGCCTGAGGGCTCATTATCCCAGCCTCCAGAGGCTCCTCTGCAGTAGTGGGAAGAAGGACTCCACCCACCCACTACATCATCTTAATCAGCAACTTAGAAAACAGTGTAACATAAAACAGCAGCCCAGCAGCCGACCTGAAAAAGTGCAGTAATTGCAATAGCGCTGCTAACTAACCATTCAGCTCCACTTCTACATAATTAAGGAGGTGGTTTATGACAGGCATTTGTGGCATTTAAAACATTAAAAGGAAAAGTAGCAGAACGTGCCACACCATGAGCCCTACGGCCACTGAATAGAGAGGAGGGGGAGAGAAATAAACTGAACGCAAAGAAAACAGTCTCTTTTCTTACTAGGACCTCCTTCTTCCTTCAGTGGTTTGTGATTTTTTTTTTTTCCCTCCTCCAGCAAAAGGAGTAGCCCAGGGGATAATTTAGCAACTGAGCTTTTGCAAAGGTAGCTGCTGTGTGCTTAAATTACCAGAGAAATGCTTTCAATTGCTCCCCTTTAGAATGAAAGTGCTGCACGGTATTTTCCCAGGATTGGAGCTTTGCACACAGCAGGAGGGTTGGGGGACTGCTGGGAAAACAGGATGGGGAGGAGAGAAGGATGGTTGGTACAGATCAAACTGTAGTGTACCTACTTTGGGATTCAGTGTTTGAGAACAGAGAAAAGGCTGGTCATTATGTATATAAGGAAGACACCCCACTTAGTACCTCCCAGGATGGTCTTCTGATAAAACAAATCATTTCTCTAAGTCAACAAACATTTAGTGGGCCCCCCACTGAGTTCCTGCCACCAGGTTGATTGCTGTGGATATGAAAATAAAGAAGAAATGAGCTCTACTCTTTCAAAAGGCCTTGAGTGTTTGGAGGGATGAAGCCCAGAGAGGTGGAATCCAGTGTGGATGAGTAAGGACTGGTTACCAGGTGATTAGAAAAGCCAGAGGAAGGAATATTTGAGTCTCTTTAGAGATCAGTTCCCAGAACCTAGCAAGCATTCAAGTAATGTTTCCGAATGAGACAATCAATAAAGCTATAGATCAATCAAAGCATTTGTAAGGAAGGTGCCATCCCAGTCTGGTATTGAGTGATGAGTAGAATTGAAGAGCGTTTGTCAGCAAAAGAAACTGTATAGATAAAGGTGTGTAAGTTCAAACTGCTGAGGTCCGGAGAACTGCTCGCTGTGCGCTGGGGCCAATCCTATGTACTGGTAAATGGGAGGAAATGGGAGGACATGCCAGTTTTTATTTTGGGGAGGTACAGGGGATCGAACTCAGGTCCTTGTGCTTGAGAGGCAGCAAGGCAGGCAGTGGAACCACTAAGCTAAATCCCCAGCCCATGCCAGTTTTCAAGCAGAATTTGGTATGACCAAGACTGACTAAATGAATGAAAAAAATGAACGAATGATAGAGTCAAAGGTAAGCAAACCAGTTAGAAACCTTCATTAAAGAAGGGGCAGGAAATGTTGAGTCCTGGCATTAGGTCTCTTTCAGCAATTCAGTTCAGAGGTCTACAGATTATTGTCATTGACATATGTCCACCCACGTAAAGTAAATATAGTTGATTTCAGTCGTGCAGATTAGGAACAAATCTAAAGCCATATCTGTTATTACTCTAAAATATATGTATGCTTTCCTATCTAACCAACCCACTCCCTCATGTGAGAACATAATGAAATACAAGTAGTATCTCCCTGAATCAATGAAGTCTAGAAGTTTCTTAATGACTGGAATTCTTAATAGTTTTATCTTTGAATTTATATTCTCTAAGTCAATCTTAATAAAAATTGTATATGCAAGAGCAAAAGAAATACACTTATCAACACAGATGTATACTAGGCATATTCATTGTTTTTACCACTGCATCCCAAACAATTATCAATGCCTAAGATCACTGGGTTCTGCAGGTCTGTGATACACATTTAGTGCATCTCTGTGTGAGTACAAAGCATGTTGCTTCAGCTACTAGGAAAACTACAGTTCCGATAGCCATACCTGCTTCAAAGAAAGAAAACGACATTGTAAGAAACATGAATGATCAAAGAACCTGCCCTTATCCTTCCTTACTTTTTACTTCCTTGGATTAGCCAACCACTTAAACTGAAAATTATGGCAAACACTTAAATTGGAAATTATGATGAAGGAAAAAAGAAACACAATAAGCTGTAGCTTTTTCCCCTTTTTAAAAACATTTGCATTCCTTTCTTTCCAATTGATAAGCTAAGGGAAGAGAATATAAAATGTGTGTGTCAAAAATGAAATGAATAAAAGGTATATATACTCCATGAGCTATGACATAAGTTCTTATTTTAGTAATTCTGCATATGATTTAAGATTTCTTATTTGAGACTAGCATCGCAGAACATAAAGATAGAAAAATTGCTAAAACTTAAAATTTAAATTTTTCTTTTGTTAGAATGACATTGAATAGCAAATATAAAACACAGTGACAAGGAGAGAGAGAGAGACAGAGAGACAGAGAGAAACAGAGAGAGACAGGACAGATTCAGGGACGCAGAGAATGATAAAATGGTTTATGTTTTAATACTTTAATTGTTGCTTTTTGAATAAGAGCTCCCTAGTTGCATTCTGCAATATGTTTATAAATCATGCAATCTGTCCTTTTAAAGCCTAAACTAAATCCTAAAATATCTACTCTCAGGCTCTTTACTGAAAAATGTTTTAACACTGTCTACCTGATCTTAATGTGATTACCTGCAACATAAGCTCCCTCACTTCCTTTCTGCCTGTAAAAACACAGCTTTTCTTCAAGTCTCTACCAAAATTTAACTACCTATCAGGAACTTTTAATTCATTACTGGGGCTACCGCTATTCTTATGAATTTTATTTATGGATTTCATTAGAGAATTAAGTATCTTTGTAATATCTATTGGAAAATACTGAATCATTTCACTTTTATGATTATTTTCACCACTAATTACAAACATTCAAGAAAAACAACTATAAACAAGTGAAAGATATGAAGATAAATCAAACTGTGTCACTGCTGTTGGAACAGAATTAAAACCAAAGCAAATAAAGTGTTTTCATATCGGCACATTCATGAACTCATTATGTGTGAGTACAAATGCTACATTGTAAGTCTGTGTAGTCTTTACACATGGATCAAAGGAAGCCACTGCCCTCTGAGTACATATAATCTAGTGAGGAGTGCAAACACTTGTGCAATGCAATAATGTAAGGTAAATTGTTTGATAGAAAAGTTCAGGACAAAGTACTGTGGACATGAACAGGTTTAAACTGGAAGAAGGTTGAGACTTCTTAGAACAATATCTGAACTGGATTGAGGAGGAAGAAATCAGTACTCGGCACTTTGATGTGGGAAAAGCAGTGTAGGTAGAAAAAATGGGACAATGGACAAGGAGAGGCCTAGAAACGAGTATGTTTGTGCTTGTATGGAAATACACTAATTCAATGGGCCTTCCCAATTGTATTACCTTCACCCATTGTTATGGGGTGTTTCTGAGCTGAGTAGACCCAGCTGATCATGTGGTATTAGTAAGGGGACAAGTTCTAAGAAGGCTTAAACTCTCATCTCTCCAAGGCCAGTGCTTAACTAAAAACCTCTATGGTGTTACAAGAAAAAGATGAGAATACATTTAGGGGTGCATGTCAAAGAACTTCAGGCAGGGTAGTGGACTGTTCCAAGCTGCAGCATAGCTGGGAGAGTTGCAAATGCAATGGTGGATTCTCTAAAAGTAAGAAGCCTTTGGAAAGACATGAAGGAAAACACTGCTCAATTTACAATAGACCTAATTCCCCAGAGTTGCCACTCAAAGGCATATGATGTGGGAAGAAAGAAGGATGCAGGGAGGGAGAGACAACAAGACCAAAGTTGGTTCTGATCCTCCATTTCGAGATTAGAGAGAACGAGCGATTCTGTTTACTTCTTTGTATAATGGGACTCCATGATGAAGGGGGATAAAGGGTGCGGGGGACAGAGTGGTCAGAAGGAGGTGCAGGTAGATAAATCTGATTGGAAATGGAGCAGTAGATGTTATACTTCTATAGACCATTTAAAAAAATTGCTTAAGAATTCATTTTTCCCCTCTCTTGTGGATAAAACTAAAAAGACACACACACACACACACACACACACACACACAGCTGAGTGCATGCCAGCTGGTAAGGGTTCCACATCTGGCTTCCAATATTGCCGTGTAGCTTTATCTCAAGGCACACGTGGACCTTTTATAGTCATTTCAAAGAGGGATTTGGGGATACCTGAAATAAAGACGGAAATGAAAGAGAAAGAAGCATACCAAGGTCAGAGGCCCCCAGTATTTCTTCTGTTTATTTCAAATGTCACTTTCTGAAAAATCACACAAGGTTTCTTGTTTCTCAAATCTGAAAAACAAGTAAGCTCTAAGACAGGAGACAGAGTGGTATAGCATAGTTGGCAAAGCCCTTGGGCCTCTGTGAATTCACACTTGCTCAAGGTACCCATTTTTTTTAGCTACGAGTTTCCTTTTTATTTGATGGGGATAATGGTATATGTTCTGTACTTTTATTGCGGAACTAAACAAAAATGTAGGAAGATGTTTCTAGAGGAGTGTGAGACATACTGTTGGCACCTAATAAGCAACTCTGCTGATATGATTTAGGGAGATGGACTAGGGACTCATTTATGCACTGAGGTCCTAGAGGAGGAAGGGGATGAGATTCTGCACCCCATGGCCTCTGCTGCCCATCTGAAATACATTACCATCACTTGCAACTCTTAAATTATGTAAAACACATCCCTGTGGTGCAAATACTAAGCAAATGGTAATGATGTCACTTTGGCAAAGAATGTAAATATCACTGCAAATGGATGGCTCTTGGAAAGGCAGCTGCTTTTATCTCATCACTGCAGCAATGCACTCTAGAAGATTTAGATGTCAAAACCACAATGGGAGAGGGCACACACAGACCCTTCTTTGCCATTCCAGCAAGGGTAGCTGTTTCTCCTTTTGGAAAGAGAAGAATTATGTTAGGCATCTCAAAGAGAAATTTCATTTCGTAATCACCCTGTCCTCTACAGACAAGATAGCATTGTGCACACAGGCAAGTCAGGGTGTGAACCATAGCACATATGCAAGGTGCCGCATGTAAGTGGCAGTCTGCTCACGGCCCAGCATGTTGATTCCAGCCAATACCTTTGGGGAATGGTTGACAGCTATAGTCTTGACAAGCACAGAGAGCGAGACTTTTCTGAACCAGTACATGAACGTGTGTGTGCGCGTGCACACACACACACACACATTTTCACCTGGGACAAAATTCTTAGAATATTTGCTTACAGAATGCTGCACAAAGCAAGACGAATTAAAAATTGCTATTAGGGCACTAAATGACAGTCGAGATCAGCGAGTCATTTAATATTTGAGTCTTTTTTTTATAGACATGTTACTCATCCACTGTTTGTATTCATTTTAGACTTTACCATGCTTATGTCCAGACCCCAATAAAGTAAACAATAAGGCCACTCCTTGAGCAAGAGTAAACTGGATGTAGCATTGGAAATGACAATGGGTAAGGCAAGCATGGGCCCTCTGTCACCTTGTCAGTGCTGGCCTGGAATGATGTTTGTTCTTAGCTTCCTAGCTTCGGTGCAGAGATCAAAGCTTCTCATCATCTTCAGCATCAGGGCTCCAGGGCCAGGAAATCAACACTCTCCAAGAGGTTAAGCAAATGTCGGATGTTAAAGGAAAGAAGAAAACTTATTCTAATGTTTTTTTTTTTCTCCACATTCCCATAGAAAAAGAAAAACAGAAAAAGAGGGAGCCAACACAGACCAGAGAACGGGGCCGAAATGAAGTAAGTAAAAAATCAGATAAATGTATACAGACAAAAACAGACCTTATGCTCCCATGAATATTTCAAAATTCACACTGCACTGATGTATTTAGACAAGGAGGGCAACTGGAGCTTTTAAAGGACAAAGACCTTTGATTCTTGAGAGCTGTTTCTCTTAATTATACACACATATGCATATATACATTTATGACACACCTACAGATTATATATATGTGTATATATATATATATATATATATATTTCATACAGACACAAGCAAGCTTATTTTTCAAGGATGGGACAAAACTATTAGATTAGGCATTAGAAAATTTGATTTAGAACTCCCTAAATGTACTCTCTTTCAAACACAGTGGTTTTGACAGTTTTCTGGCTTCATTTTCTATATTTAGTCCCAAATTGAGGCTCGCCATCCCAAATATGCCTCACCAGATCTACCTGCCCATGCAGCTGCAGTGTTTCTGATAGCCCCTCATGCATATTTTGTCTGCTCCTGCTCTTGGGAATCTATGCAAAGACAACAAAAATCAAAAACTTCTTTTCGTGATGCAGGATTTATGGTACATTACCAAACACACTTGCAATCTCTATGCCAATACCATTTATCCAAATGAACTAATTACTTTTCTCTTCCTATAAACCTGTTTGTTCTTCTGATAAATTAACATTTGGGGTTGTCTGGAGATGAATTGTTTCTTTCCTGAAATTGAGCACAAGTCTGTGTGGGCACCTGTGTATAGATTTTATGCAATGTCTTTCATCTCATTTTCAAAAGACGGTAAAAGATTCCCATCTCAGTTACCAAATCTCAAGTTTCTCACTGAATTGTTCCCTTTTAAAGCCTGCTATTCTAATAGGCCTGATTCTTCCTGCTTTAGATCAATAACATTGATGATTCCTGACCAAGTTCATTCTGGGCAAAAGTAAAGTACAGATAAGGCAAGAGCCTCCTTACCTAGGCATGGATTTGTCTATTGATTTGTTTGGAGAAATCCTTAGTTCCACACTGATGAAACATACCCACATGCTTGTTGCTTAACAAATTCTTTTCTGCACTAAACAACATTATAAATTATAAAAATGGTTTAATATTAATCAGTTCTCACACTGGGGAAGTAAGCACCTCCAGGTGCAAGTGCTTGTGAGCGAAGGGGGTGTCCTGTTATTAGAATAACGGCATGTGAGATATCATAACACTGTAACCCCCTAAGAGGAGTGCCACATATGTCTAAACTAAATACTAGAACCCTTATATTCATGCCTCCTTCGCTCCTAGTTGAAATTTTTAGAAAGAGCTCCCTTCCATTTAATGATAGTCACCCTCGCAGCTCCCCAGCGTGGATCCCATTTCTTCCCCTGAATTCTGTACTGACCCCATGTAATTCTGCACTCACAGTAACTGTGCAGCCATTGTACTGCTATGGATACGGTGTCCTGCATCCACCCTCTGCCTCCACCGTCGCCGTTCCTCATCCAAGCATCCTTCAGCTCTTCAGCTGTGGTCAACAGGCACAATAGAGAAAGAACCCTGGTCTTCAGGTTGTCTGCTTCAGAATGCTGCCTAGTTGGTGGATTCCTCGACAGGATTTTCCCAGCACCGAGGACAATGGACTTAGTGATACACTAAGGACTACACATTTCCCTTAGTAGCTGGCAGTTCATATTGAATTTGTGGTCGGCTGCAGTCCAGTGGCATGCTTTTCACGAATTTCTGACAAAATAGATTTTCTCGAAACTCATTGTGTTTGTTTACTTCTTTATTGGCCTGATGCTATGGAATCAGGAAAAGTTAAAAATTCTATTCTGATTATATTTTTAAGGGCAGGATATTAAAATGAATGTATTTAAGTTTCACTTTTCCTACCTAGAAAGCATTCATAGCTCTACATCATAGTTTCTGTTAAAAATTTGAGAAGTGGCCAGGTGTGGTGGCGCATGCCTGTAATCCCAGCACTTGGGAGGCTGAGGCAGGAGGATTGCTATGAGTTCGAGACCAGCCTGGGCTACATAGTGAGTTCCAGGTTAGTCTCAACTACATAGTGAGACCCTGCCTCAAAA
>NW_022900933.1:20877687-20913221 GCF_012274545.1 Fukomys damarensis | reverse complement strand
AAAAAAACCAAAAAAAAAAAAAAAAGAGAGAGAGAGAAGCATAATAGAATAGGAGAGAAATGTTAGTTCCCTGTTCCTTTCACTTTATAGCTCTAGATTATCAAAAACTTTTTTTGATCTGGCATTTGTGGCATCTGCTAAAGTGGTGAAACATGTGCCTTCTTTTAAACTCTGTAAATCAGTAGAGACAAGGCCGGTCCCAAAGAGTATTAAAGGACTTCGAATCAAAATCCTGCCAAAGCCACATGGAGGGATTGAGAAGTCTCCATGAATAAATCCTTGATTTGTTTACTTCCTTCTGAATTTGTTTCATTACTGAATCACATAGATAATCCTTTACAATGTGAGTAAGATGATGTCATATAATACTGTTTTAAATATATTATACATGAGTTATCATAAGCTCCTAATTCACTAATGAAAAATCATTCTACCAGGGGCACTGGTGCATGCCTGTAATCCTCATTACTTGGGAGGCTGAGACAAGAGGTTCTCAAATTTGAGTCCAGCCTGGGTAACTTAATAAGCCTCTGTCCCAAAATAAATTTTAAAAAAGGGCTGTGGGTGTACCTCAGCGGTAGAGTAGTTCTAAGGTCAATTCCCAGTGCCAGAACCAAAGGGGAAAAATAAAAAGAAAGAGAGGAAGGGAGAGAGGAAGGGAAGGACAGACACAGAGTGGAAAGGAGGGTGGAAGGAATGAGAAAAGAAAAAAGGAAGGAAAAAGGAAGGAGACAGGGAGGGAGGGAAGCAAAGAAGGAAGGAAAGAAGGAATGAAGGAAAAAGAGAGAGAGAAATAATTCTGCAACTGTTGTCACAATGTTCTAAGTCATACCTCACATATCCACTAACATAATTCAATTGAACTCCAACAAATGAGTAGAAACTCAACTTCTGTCCTAGGATTCTTAATACTATAATGAAGAACAGAATGTTCTTTATAAAATCTGTTCATGTACATGCAACTTGTTCGGAAAAACAATGTTCCATTAAGTTATAAATCGTACCAAACAATATGAGTTACAACATCTGACAGGGAAATGGTTTTCACTTAGGACTGGTTTTGAAATCTAATAAACTCATTTTTTACCTTTCGGAAAAAAAGACTATAACATAGCATCAAACTGGACCTTTGCCATATATAAAAAATACTATGCAGTTTGATTTAGGGAACTACTACCAAGTTCAAAGAAAGTGAAAAATTCTGATATGATGATAAATAAAACAAAAAGCATATGGTTCAGAGAATACTATTGGTACAAAGGAATATTATGTCCTGGATAAATCCACATAATCATGCAGATATCAGAGTTGAATATAAAGCATAAAAATGAGTTCACTCAACAAATATTTATTGAGCACTAAGCACAAAGCATTGTGATACGTGTTGGAACTTAACACTAAATAAATCATTCTTGGCATGCAGCAATTAGCAAAGAAAATGCTGCTTAAAAGTCTGTGCTGATGGTTATAGAATCATGATTTATCCACATATGACACAGATGCTGATTGTTATAGATACAACCTAAAAACTTTCCAAAATAGGCGTTACTCACATGTCCACTAGATGAGTTGGTTGGACAGGAGGAGTGCAGAAGGCTTCTAATAGCTGCATCACATAATAGACATCCATTTATCTTCCCTGAACTTGGTTTATTCATTAACAGTACGGATACTACACCAGCAACTCATGAGGTCCTGGCCAGTTGTAATATGTTAAGATCAAACAGCAGAATAAAATGAACACTCCTGTAGAAAAGCAGACCACTGCTTACTTTGTCTATTCATAGCACTTACTACACGTAAGGCTGAATTTTATACTATTCATTGCTATTTGCATGTTTAATGACCAGTGAGTTCTGTTTTCATGAGCAGCATTTCAAAGGCATGTTCTTACTGAACATAGGGAATTGGAAAATTGCAGTAATTAATTAGACACCTTGGGCAAAACCACAATTCTCTATGTATTTGTCAAAGACCTGAATTTTATGTTTTAATCTGAATCATTTGTTAATGTCTTATCTGATTCTGTCAGTATGGCTATGACTTTATACTATTATCGAGGAGCAGGGGAACATATTATCCTTGGAATTAAAACCAAGCAAAACAGTTCTCTTCTGGCCAGATATGCTTTTGTGCAAAATAAAGAAGAGAAAACGGTATGTGCTACAAAAGCTAGAAGAAGAGTAGTTCATCCTTGGGCATTTCAGGGCATATCCTAACCGGACAAAACCCTCCCAAATTAGTAAGGTCAGTTTCTTAAATGAGGACACTCATTAAAAGTCATGGTTAAGAGAGAAAGCAGTACATACAAGGGGCAACATTACTGCTGCACTCGACAGCCATGAGGAGTTTAAATACCCATAATTGACTTGTACCATAACTATCACCTTGAGCCCACTTACAACCAACACACATGAAATTATAAGATGGGTAATAATAATAACTGATAATAACTCAAAGAAGGTCAAAGCCTGTCTTTAAAAAGACCCAAGGCCCTAGGGGAATGGAGTAGTAGAAGTTCACATCTCACTTTTTGGCACTGTGTCCTACTAATTACAGTACAGTTTTTCTTCCCATTCAATTACTTCAAATATCTCAAGTCCCCCAAAATATCAGATCTGCTTCCACTCAGCAGTTTTTACTCCTATTATACACTAATTGTTAATTTATTTCTCCTTCCCAAAGCCCTCCCAGAGCCTGAGCTTTTTCCTTCATTGAATCAGCTTGTCCTGAGGATAGAGCTAAACCTGCCTTTGATCAGTGTTTAATCCTTCTCGATGCTCAGGGTATAGTTTCGAATCTAAGAGAAAGTAATTACACAGGATGGAGAACAGGAGTGTTAAAGCTCCCACTAGCACAAGAAGTAACCAATCGGAACTCTCTGTCTCTTCTTCTATCTTTACAGAACAAGAGTCATATTACGGAATGTAAAATTTGAAAATCTATTCATACTTATAATTAAGTAAAGTGTGGATTGTAGCTCAGTATATTATATTCACTTATTTTAGAGGATTTTTTAGCAACACAACTACGACATGGATGGAAAACAAGGGAACATATACTCTTCTGCCTCTAAGCATTTGTACAGGCAACATTGCCATAGGATACATTCCTGAGTAACAATAAGAAAAGATTACCTGAAAACCAAATAGCTACATAATGTGGTCAAAACATTGAGAAGTGAGCACTGAGCAAAAAGATACTCAATAGTTAGAGCAAAAGATACTCAATGGTTAGAGCAAAAGACACAATGAAAGGAAGGTAATGCTTACAGAGGCTGAAGCTCACATAAATGGGAGTACTAAAGGAAGAGATTATAAAGAAAAATGTAATACGAATATGAGAAAATGTTCTCTAGTACAGTCACAATAATATGCAAAAACGATGATAGAAATACAATAATGCCCAATGATTTTATTCCAAAGAATGTTCCATAGAAATGTTTTAAATAGTGAGATGTCTAAACTCACAGGACTTACCTAATGGGGCATTCCTAATAAATTCTGTATTACTCAGCACCGTTGCCTCTCTGTTCGAAATAAGACAAACAGCTTGAGAATGGCTAGAGGTTGATGATCATTATTGCTTTGTTCTAGAAGTTTGGTGATAAAATTAAGTGGGGTAAATACCTGGGTGGCATTCAAAAGATAGCATGTCACAACTTTCCTCACCTGGTGGAAATTGGTCACCATGTTGACAGTGGACAGGACAAAAGCAGTCTGTCCATTCAGCTGTTTCTGGGGCAGGATCAGGAATCAAAACTGACCCTTCTTTCTCTACCTGTTCTCCACATGCACACATTCCCAGAGCCTGACTTCACCTGTGCAGGCACTGAGAGCTCCTGAGCTGGGGATCTTGTGCTTTCAGTCACTTTTAATGGCATGAAAGAAGAAGCTTCTCAAACTGTGGGTGAATTTAATTTTTGCACATTAGTTGGCCTTAATAATATTATTGCCCAACCTAACTTGAAGTGGGTGTGTGAAAACCCTACCAGGAGACTTTCCCTGAAACTATGATGTCATTAAAACATTATATTATTACTAGTACTATTAAAGTTTGAAAACTTTTTGCTAAAGTTGCCCCCATAACCATCAATAAAGCTTTCTGACTGCTGACCTCCACAATGTATGCATATTCATTTTCTTATAACATATACACATTTACTACATACTAATGCATTAAATATTTCATAAAGCATTCCATGATAGAAGTGTACAATCTAATAAAAAGAAACAGACATAAAATGCTCATCATACACTACCTTCCAATGTATGCACCCCATTCTGAAGCAACTATCCCTCAAATTAAGTTCTCATTCATCAAAAGGAATAACACAATTCTATTCTCAAGGTTTTTCTTTCATGTTACGGATTGAATGGGTTAAACAGTGCTTTTGCTAAAAGGTATGTTAGAAGTCCTAATTCTCAGTACCCTTGAGCTTGACCTTATTTGGAAATAGGGCCATTGCACATACAATTAGTTGAGATGAGGTCATAGCACAGTAAATGAAGTCCCTGGTGTCCCCACAGGAGGTGAAGAAGACACAGACACTGGAGGGGGAAATGAAGATCATGTGACAATAAGTCAGATATGAGAATTCTGCTTCTGGCAACCAAGGGATCCCAAAGACTACCAGGAAATCATAGAAAGTTAGCAATAAGCAAGGAATTGTCTTCTTCTGGGACCTGAGAAAGCATGGCCCAAATTATCACTCTCTGACTTTGGGCTTTCCTCCTTTAGAATTGTGGTAAAATACATTTCCAGCCTTTTAAACCACTCAATTTCTGACTCTGTAATAGTATGCCTGGGAAATAAATACACTTTCTAACACAGAAAGACTCTTTGATGCCATCCAAACAATAGACTGTGATACATAAATGCCTCTCAAGGGCCAGGGATTTAGCTCAGCAGTGTCGCATCTGCCTCAAAAGTGACAGGCCCTAAGTTCAATCCCTGGTACTAAAAATAAATAAATAAATTTACACAAATGCCTCTCAAGTTGAATCTCCCCACTCTCCTACATCACAACTAGAGAGGGAGAGAGGGATGGAGAGAGAGAGAAATAAGATAACAGAGACAGAAAAATTTAGAGCAAGAATAGATTACATTATGGTAAAAGTCCAGTACAATAGAACGGTTACCTTCGGAGTAAAGTTTGTATCTTAAAATTACCAATGTGTGGAGCTGGTATCAGTCGATGTGTGCCCAGCTACTTGTAAAATACTTCACAAGTAGATGGCAAAAGGGCATTGCTTCAAATATCGCCATTACTTGTCGTGCCCCTTCCTCCTCTGTCAAGAGGAGACCGAAGAAAGTTCATGATGACCGACTCCACATCCCGTTGGTTTTTCAATATTTTTAACACCATCTCTGCCACGACATCTAAGAAAATTGGATTTCTCATTAACTAGCTCCACCATTAAGATGCTGAACTTCAAGGAAGTAACCTGTTCTTTGCTCATTCTGTTTCTCAGCATCAATGCCAAATGGTCATTTTGAGTTAAAAATGAGATGCAATTCACAAGGTGTCTGAAAGCAGAGAATGCTTGCGTGGTGCTCTTGCGATGCAAATACAACATTTTTTTTTTTTAGGATTTTCCTTCACGTGACTTAAGAACACGGAGGGTGGGAGATACAAGAAAAAGGAAGTGTACTTTTCTCTACATTTGAGAGTGACTCTTCCTAGCACTGTGTTAAGTTGAGAGATTTACCCGTAACAAAACAATAGATTCTGCCTAATTAATTTTGATGTCTAGTGATTTCAGAGCGCTACTTGCCTGTGAAATCATCTGGAAATGTATTTCTTATTTAACCTTCTCCCCAAAGGACTGAATCTTGTTCTGCTTTCTTTCCAGTAAGAAATAATAGCCCATATTAAGAAATAAAACTTGGTGTAGCATTGAAATGTACTAAATAAACTGTTTTCCAAGGCATAACTTTCTCTATTGTAGCTTGATCTGGCTGGGCTAACATAATAGTGAGATCTAACAATAATACACTGAGGTATGATTTTTTTATTTCTTTTTTTATATTAAGGGACAATGAGATCATAAATATAACTAACCTAGCTAGCAATGAAATTACATACTTTTTACCTGGTTTAGAGAAGAATCTAGTGTTATTTAAATACCTTTCTGCACTTCGGCAGTTGGTTCTTTCGGTACTTGTATTGCACAATGCTTGTTGAAAATATCTTTATTTATACCTAGTTTTATTTTGATTTCTTATTTTCCACTTTGCCTCTGGTGAACTTTGGAGAAGGGGAATGGTTGCCCTTTCTTTGCCACCAAACCACATTTCAGTAAAGTCTCTTTTAATTTTTAGTTTCTCCACAAAGATCCCTTTTCTTTTTTCTAATAAAAGAGAACACTGGTTCTGTATTTAGAACCGTATTTAGTGTACCTTGAGCCCTTCAGATTTTGGGAAGAATTATTCTCAAACACCTATAAAACTTCACCCAAGGAAAAAAACTAATAACCACACTGCTATGAAGACCTGTAAGCTCTCCTTCTTTTTACCAGACATATTTGTAAGCATGATGGACTGAATGCTATCATTATAGTAATTCCAGCTCCTCCCCATCATGTTTAACTAACTGTAAGCAGCAGCACATTGCAGGATAAGAGAAGTATAATGGGGGGGGCTGGATATATTAATGTCACCTGGGATTTCCAAAGTAATTTACAAGCTGCCAGGTGCTAAAGGAAAGCCAAGATGCAGTGGCAGCTGTATAGAACTTTGACAGACTGTAGGCAGGTAATAAGTGGACATCCTGGTAAAAGGTTCAAATGCTTTCCTGGTACTAATAAGAAAGAAAGACTTGCCGACTTGCGGATGTGCTGGTGCACACCTGTAATCCCAGCACTCAGGAGTCTGAGGCAGGAGGATCGCTGTGAGTTCGAGACCAGTCTGGGCTACAAAGTGAGTTTCAAGTCAGTCTGAACTACATAGTGAGACCCTGTCTCATAAAAACAAACAAACAAACAAAAAAAGAAACAAAGACTTCCAGCTGTGCATTTAGAGTGTTGTGGTGTTGTTTTTGGTAGCTTCTTCTTCGTCTCCTTCCTTTCTCTCTCCTCCTCCTCCTTCTTCTTTTTCTTTTTTTTCTTTTTTGGGTGGTGGTGGTGCTGGGGATCTAATCCAGGACCTTGTGCATGCTAGGCAAGCAGTCCACTGAGCTACATCCCCAACCCAGCAGTGGTTTTATTTCTTTGTTTTATTTACTTTTCATTAGTTTAAATTCTTGGCGGGGATACAGCATTATATAGAAAACGTGTCCAATGCCTTAGAAGCTTCAGAATTTGGCATAACTTCGAGCCCAAGTTACCTTTCACCAGAGTAGTCTAATTTGGTTTGGTTTGCCACCTGGAGTCACTGTACTTTTTTTCCTTGTGCACATTAGCACATCTCTTGCCCAAGTAGAATTCACTCTCACATTGGGCACAAACACATTTAATTTTAAGAGCTATGTGATCCCTTCGGTTCCAGAGACACTGCTTATAGCCAGCAAGACCCTTGCACCCAGTTTTCCAGAAACGTTTGGGTTTAGAAACTCTGTTCCCAGTATGCACAGGCTCTGATATGCTGCACATAACCTTAGTAATATATTCTGTACCAAGTTCTTAGTGATAACTGCTTATTTCTTGTGAGACACTAGAAATGCTTTTCCCTTTGTTCATCTATCTTCCACCCGATTTGTGGACCTTCCATCACATTTGTCTAGAATGTCTACATGGTATTTAGATAAAGCCTAAGAAAGAGGCACCTATCTGCCCTCAGAACTACAATATATTCCTTTTCTGAGCATTTTATGTGTACTAAAAAAAATTATACAAGCACATCTGATGATGCCCACACTTTCTTTCAGAGAACACTATGTGTGAGTTTAAAAGTTCCAAAAGAAGCAGGGTGTGGTGGCGAAAGCCTGTAATCCCAGTACTCGGGAGGCTGAGGCAAGAGGATCGCCTGAGTTCGAGACCAGCCTGGGCTGCATAATAAGTTCTAGGTCAGTCTCAACTACATAGTGAGACCCTGTCTCAAAAAAACCAAAAAGTTCCATAAGAATTCCTTAGAATTTCTTAGAATAAGGATCAGCCTAACCTTCAAAGACTTCGAGGTACAGCACCTGAATTCTTTGCATGTAATGGGCACCCAGAAAGGCAGACACATAACAGTTAAACTTAGCTATACAAAAGATCTGAGGACCAAGGGACGAAAATGGTATTGAATGGTATTGTGGGTTGAAGTGTCACGCTCCAACATTCACATTTTGAATCCTAACCTCAGAATCTGATTACTTGAGGATGCAAGTTTTAAGTAACTTAAAATGAGATCAGATAGGTGGTCCCCAATTCAATGCAGAATCTTACTGATGAGAAAAGATTAAGACACAGACACCTACAGAGGAAGACCACCCACAAAACAAAGAGAGGGTCACAGAAGAAACTCTACACCCCTGAGATCCTAATCTCAGATTTGTAAACTCCATAGCTGTGATAAAATAAGTTTCTGGCGTTGAAGCCTCTCTATCTCTGGTACTTTGGGCATGGGGAGAGGGAGGGAGGGGAGGGAGAGAAAAAGAGAATCTGAAATAAAACTTCAATGAAGACTTAACTGACCTGTGTATAAAATACAGGTAGGACAGAGATTGCTAAAGGTGTTGAAGGACTGAGGCACATATCGATACCAGCTTTAATTTGCCGGGTGTGTGGGAGTTGGCATGGGAAGTGTGTCCCCTGCTTAAACAGAGGTCGAGGGAGGGAGGGGAGGGAGAGAAAAAGAGAATCTGAAATAAAACTTCAATGAAGACTTAACTGACCTGTGTATAAAATACAGGTAGGACAGAGATTGCTAAAGGTGTTGAAGGACTGAGGCACATATCGATACCAGCTTTAATTTGCCGGGTGTGTGGGAGTTGGCATGGGAAGTGTGTCCCCTGCTTAAACAGAGGTCTCAGATGACTGCAGCCTCAGCCAGCATGTGGACTTCAACCTTGCTCTGGACTAAAACCATGCAGTGAAGCTGCCTGTGGTTTCCAGACAACCCCTCTAAACTAAATGAGATAATATGTTTTCATTGCTTTACATTGTTAAGTTTTGGAGTAAGTTTTTGTGAAGCAGCACATATCTAATAAACTTAATAAAATGAGAAGGAATCCATGGTTTTTAAGACCAACAACCAAGGTATGAGACTCAACTACAACTGAGTAGCTAAAGGCAGTATGAAGAAGGTGGAACATAGAAGTTAAAATCTCAAGCTCCAAATGCAGACTTAGTAAACTCAAATCCCAGCTCTGTCCCCCAAAATGAGATTTGGAATAATTTAGTGTTTCAGAGGCTCATTTTCATTATAAATAAACAGGGGATAGTAATGATAATTGTCTTGCACAAGAAGGAATAATCATATTCTTATGACTCATTCCTTTATAAACATTTGTTAAATGGTGGCTATCATATTTACAGATGTGAAAGAACACTAAAAGCTGAATAAAGTTGTATATCAAATTCAATTACTTTCTGGAACTAGGATTGCCTCCCCCTGCCAAATACATCCCTTTCCAAGTGACCCTTCTTAAGGAGACAACTTTTAATAAGGCTCAGTGAAAAGAGGTACCTATCTGGGGAAGAAAAAGGCTTTCAAGTTTAACGAAGCAAATTAATGGGGAACCATCAACCACAGTCGTTCATGTCGTGAGGTCAGGCTTTTCCCAAAGCCCAGATCCCAAACTATTAATGAAAGGTGTGCTGAGAGAAGCGTCAAACCAGATGCTATCTTGCAGACCCGATGAGTTTGCAATTGCAGACAGCTGGGGCTTATTTCTGATTATGAACTAGGTATCAGGACAGAGAGACAATCAAGAAACCAGCCTCCCAAAGACCATGGAAAGCAGGCAGCAAGGAACACGAAAAGCTCCCAAGCTCTATGCAGATTAAATGAGTTTTCGGGATAAGATTATTGTTAATGAACAACCATTAAAAACAGTCAAGCAAACAAATAACCTTGGGAAAAAAATATATATGACCTGAATTGCTGCCAAAGCAACTAGCAATACCTTCAAAGTTAAAGGCACTCTAAAGGTGAGTATATTTTTTTTTCAGCTTAAAGGTGAGTATATTGAGAGATGAACTATATTTAAATTTGATTTGCCCTTAAATAGTATTCTGTTGACAGATGTTTATCAAAGTACATAAAGTTGAGAGGGAAGGATGTACAGGAGGCAGAATAATGAAATATAAAAAGAAGAGGCTTTCAACAACACTAGAGCATTGTCCTTAGAAGGAATATACAATCTAGCATGGGTATCCTATAGGCCAAATGCAAGAGAATCGGTATGTACCAATCACTGTGGAAAGGCACTTAGTTGAAAAAACATTCCAGCTCACAGACAAGCTTCACAGCCTTAACAAAGCCTCCAAAGAAACAGAAACCAACTTAGGGACAATAAGGGCTCATTTTCATGATGGAAGCATGTTGCACATTTTTGTCTGGCCTGGGGGCTATGTCAGGCTGGAACATACTTTTATTTTTGGGAATCGAGCTCAGGACCGTGTGCTTGGGAGGCAGGTGGCAGCACCATTGAGCTAAATCCCCAGCCCCATGGAACATACTTTCTGTAGAGTTACAGTAATATCTAAGTCCTTGCAACACAATAATGTCAAAAATATTCCACTTTGATCCCATATCATTCAATATTGTTGCATCTTGGCTGACCTGAAGCTGCTGTAGTAATCTTTGGATGTAAGTTCCCTTCACCCAACAGATGAGGGAATTGAGGGCAGGTAAGGCAAGGTCATTGGGCCGGAATTATATGTCTACCTCCCTACTTTGACTGAAGTCAGCATGAACTTTAAAAGAATCACAAAATTATGAAGAAGTTCTGAGGTGAGATGGAGTAAATTCCAAATGGCTAAGGAAGGAGTTTTAAGTCCAGAAAAAACAACCACTGAGGTTCTAGCCCTCATTTTGCCCTGTGTGTTGCATGGAGAAAGTCATTTACTTTCGGTACCTTACCTTGAAAATATGACTGACTTAAATAACCTCTAGGATTCCTTCCATCTGTAAAATATCAAGGGACAAATGCTGCTTACCTCATTAAACTTGGTATTCAGTAACAGGTTTCAAAAGCTATAGTGGCCATGGAATCTCTAGAAAAATGTCCTGTTAATGAAGCAGCTAGGATTCTGAAAATGTATGAAGTTCAGAGTGAAAAGAGTAGGCTTGAATGAAACTTCATATGACAGTTATTCCCCAGCAGCAATTTTAACAGCAATCCTAGTAATAATAATGATGACTGGCGTTTATTCTAGCACTTACTACAGCCTGGCAATGCAAGCATTTACACATATTAGCTCTTACATCCTCAACAAATAGAGTATAAAAACAATCCCCATTTCACAAATAAGGAACATGACAAAGAGATTAGAAGAACTTGCCCAAGACTATGCTAATAAGTGGAACGTGCAGAGGTCGGTACCAGACATCTGCCCAGTGGTACCACAGTGCTTCTGGCCAGCTGGAGGCCTAAGGACCAAGGCCTAGAGGAGGATGTACCAGGTGTGTTGTTGGAACTAATGATGATTTAAGGCCAGATCCTCATGCACCTGTTTTCCTTTACCAATAGGAAAAGACCTCTGAGTATCAAATAAATGCTTATTGAATGAATGATTTAACAATAATGTTAAAGTACATGGAGACCACACCTGCAAGAATTCCTAAGCACATAAAGCCAGGAAGGTCTTACGAGTGACTTTAACTTTGCATGATTTGCAAGTATAAGCAAAGCTAACTTTGAGCTATTTATGGTTAATATCTGTATGAGAAAAAAACAGAATTTAAGCTTGGCCAATCAGAAAGAGCCAACAAACATATAATTATAACTTGGGACTTTCTGGTGGGCTAGACCAAATAAACCCACATTATAACTGTAACCAAATACAATGGAAACATGTTTGCAATCCAAAGTACTTGTATTTCAAAGCAAATATCCTTTTAAGCAGTAATGGAAACTCAGACTATTTATTCTACAACATAAAATATTCATATAAAATGATTAAAATGATGCAATATAATACAAAATAATGAACAAAATACAAAGCAAAACAAAATAACCTACACTTAATTTAAAAACCTTCAGGGCTGGTATGAGGGAGGCAAGAGAGAAGAGGGTTAAGTGTGTAGGGTAAGTTTGACTATCACTAATGGAATCGCTGTACTTATTGGCTCAATGGAATCTTTTTGTTTTTGTGCAAATTAACAAGGTACTATCTGATCGCACTTGCTTTTGCCTCCTTCTGAGGATTTCACAGGAATGTGACATCATATTGTTGTTAAACAGATTCATCACTCTCATTGCAACTGCCTTATTCAGGTGGTGCTTTTCTACAAAATTCTGCACTGTTTCCCACATTTTACGTATCTGCATGATCTCATTTAAAGTGAGCAGCTCCTCTACTCTTCTCCTCCTCTGCAGGGGAGATCTCTACAACCTCTTGCTGCTGGAAGACAACCAACCGTAATCCCTCTGTGAGGGACAAAGAGAGAAGAACCATTGGCTCGGTTGTGGTACTGTGATGCTCCCTGTCACATTTACTCATATTGCAAGACATCGCTTGTTTATCAAGTTGAAGTTTATTAGAAAGATTTGCTTGTCTTGAGAAACACCTGCAGCACAAGTTACCCTCAACCCAAGGCTTTACTGTATTTTCTTCTGCCTTCACGTTATAAAAGTCTGTCTCTCTGCTTCCCCTGTAGAGCCCTAGACCATTTCCTGTTTGGAGTTGCCTGTTAGTGATTCGCTGTTTACACAAATAAATACCTTTATTGTTCCTCAGTATATTTTTGAAACACAGGTCCCTCCTCACAGGTACTAACTACGATACTGGGCTTTTAAAAGGTGATAGAGTAACAATGAAGGGCTTTCATAATAGTACAACCTTAGGTCAAATCTTTCTTTTCAGCACAGGTTTGATTGCAAAAGAGACTGACTAGTAGGCATGTATCTGAGGACCTCTGACACTCACTCAGCAGCCAAATAAACTGTCCCCTAATGGGGACTAGAGACACATAACTACAGTATTTTCTCTAGGTCTTTTCTTTCCATATCATCAATTGCTATAATTGACACAATTAAGCTCATCCTCTTTTCACTACACTCTGCTGGTAATTCTCTGTTGCACATGTAGATCTTGAGCAAGAGTTACAAAAGATCATGAGAGATGACCATTGTGAAAATACCTTTCCTTTTCTCCTCTGCAATACTGCACATCTCTTGTGGAATCCTGTACTCGTTTCTTTAGATAAACAGCCTAAACCATGCAGCAAATATAAAGAGGAAGCATTATTGATACTGGTGCTATTACTGCTTTCATCAGCAGCACTACTATCCTACTAATGCTATATTGCTATACTGGAGTATAAATCTCAGGTGGGGAGATTGCCATTTCTTGAGGACAGCTATAGCACTAAAGATCTAAGGCAGAAATCCCCCAGCCAAATCCACTGCTTTTTGAGCTTTGGAAATAAAGTTGTCTTGGATGTAATGATGCCTCATCATTTATAAGGGCATAATTGAACAGTTTCAATACACATACTTCTGCTTCGAAAAGCCAAAGACTTTGTACTGTCTGGCTGGTGACAAAAAGAAAAAAAAAAGAAAAAAACCTTGCCGATCTTGACCTAAAGTGATCAAAACTGAACAACTTTTACATTAGTCCTTGATAGGAACCTAAAAAATAGTAAATGACCATAAGAGATGGGCAGTGTTGTACAGAAAAGACATGGAGCAGAGGAGGCTTCTGATAACTGCAATGCTATGGTCATGACCTGTTCAGACCTCATTTTCTGTACAATGCAGCAACAGTATCCCGACAGGATGTTAAATTAGAACCACTACATGATTTAGCAAATCCCTTGCTAGCTCTGAAAGTTCTACCTCATGATCTTTAGCTTCTTCCTGATACTACCATTAGATCAGGTAGCTGGTGAAGTGACCTGTGAACAACTGAAACAACTTTCCAAAGAAGAATTAGATAAAAATTAAGTCAAAGATTCCTTAACAAATCTTCATACATTTATTACTGTTAGCCTTGAAAAGGTAGAATGCTATAGCTAGAGGCTATGAGCTTTGGGTTTTGGAAGCCTGCATTGCAAATTTTCAGCTGTATGGTTTTGGGCAAAATACTTATATTCCCTGAACCATAGTTTTCTGGGGGTAATTACATCAATCTTCTAAGGATTCTTATATACATTTGACACTAATATATGTGACACACATGGCACACGATACAAACTCATTAAATTGTAACTGCTATCATTATTATTACAATACATGAAATGTGAGGTGTTAGACTGAAACACAAAGGAGCCACGGGAATGGACAGAGACACCCATGCAGGCTGATATTTGAAATGTTTGACTGTCAAAAGAAAAGGAAATGTTTTTTTTTAACCTCCCTTTTGCAAACATTCCTGGAGAAAAAAGCACTTCTAACCAGAAATTTGGGGACTGGAGTGTCACTTGCGTACTCATTTCAAAATTACTCTCATCAAAACTGCATTCTGTCTCCAACTTCACACTTCAGCCTCATATCCACAAATGCACCCTTTACACATATGCATAGAGCCAGCCCCAATGCTTTGCATGCGACATCATGTACACTTCCATCACACACACACACACACACACACACACACACACACATGCACGCACATGCACACAGTGATATTGATCCCATATTGTTTTCTGCAAGCCTGAATACATTTGTTCCAACTCTGCCTTAGAGAATCAGGTGCTGTCACCCTGAGGGATGATGTGCAAAGGTTTGATTTGCAGCTAATAGAAAAATCTATTTCTTTCAGTTTCCTCTCTGTCACACAAAGACTGCTGTGCTTCCTTCAGGAGACTCTTCAGTCTTCCTTCAGGAGACTCTGCTGCAATAACCACCGAGATGACAGATCTCAAGCAGCAATATGAACTGTGTAGGCTGAGTGGCACCCATTAGCTTTATGACCACTGCTTCTCAATAGCTTTCAATGTCCACAGCCCATCTCAATGAAGGTAGGTAAGACAGCTGCCGTTGAAATCAAAGTTTCCTCTTCCTTCTTTTCCATCTTAAAGTCTATCAAACTTTCATCTACTGCAACAAGAAAAGCTGCTGGGGTAAACACTCAGCCCCAGTCAATCACAGCAGGCCCATATAATTGTCTTTGGAAAGGGAGCTAAGAACCCGCCAGGGCTTTGCTGCCATGATGATACCAAATGGGAGACAAGGAAGGGGTTAGGAGATTTGTCATCTTTCTCTTGGGAAGAAAACGTGACAAAATTATACAGCATAATAAAGTGATGTAACAGAAATAAGAATGCTCAGAAAAGTTTCAAATATAGTACCAGTGGAAACCACTCTTATAATTATGTCCTCAGACAGTCTTAGCTATTCTCTTGTTAGTACGTAGGCAAGAAGAAATTCCCTGGATATTGCAGTATAGATGTATGGTCCTGTTCTCAGCTTCTCAGAACTACTGCTCTTTCTAGTTCCTCCTCGGCCAAAGTCCATACTTCTCAGATCTTTAGATTTTTGTTAAGGTCCAGCTCAGTTACCACTGTGTTGTAGATGGCAAATATAACAAGAAACCCTCCCATCTCTGCATGCCTGCTCCTCTGTAGTGTGACTTTACTGCACCTTCCACTGACAGATATAATTTATTTTCCTATCCATTGCATCTGGCTTGGCCCTGACACTTGCTTTGACTGACAGAAGGTGCTGCAGTGTGACCTACAAGCTCACAAGTTCCTCCAGCTTCCATTAGGTCCTTCTTTTTGAAAGACAGCCGGGTTCACTGTGTGAAGAACTGTGGGCCAGCCAAGCAGATGCCTAGGGATTATATGGAGCAGAGATAACCATTCCACCTGAGCCTCCAAGAATAATAACTGGAACTCACCATCACACATGTGAGTGGCACGATCACTCCAGCCTATTGGCAGATAACTGCAATTATATGAGGGAACCCATGTAAGAAGATCAGAACTGCCCAGAAAACTCAAGCCTGAATTGCTGACCCACAGAACAATGAGTCATTCACACATCTATTGGAAACATAACAGATGTTATGTTTTTAGGGTAACTGGTAATGAAAAAAATACATAACTAAACTATACTACACTCCACCGTGAGACATCTTCCTCAACGACTGGCAAAAAACACAGCGTATAATTTGAAAGACAAGTTCAAATCTTTGTTCCAGCATTCACTAACTCTTAACCTTAAGAAGATAGCTTAACACTCTAGTCTCAGTGTATTTACAATAAAAGGCTTAAAACTGAACTGTGGAGAGGACCACGTGTGATAACTCTTTTAAGCAACGACAGAGTTTGACATTTAAGAAGTACTTGAAACCTGTCACTTACTACTTCATTATTTTTATTTGGGTGCTCATAAGGAGTTAGATCTTCAAGGGCAAGAACTTCATTGACCCTTGCATTACTGGAAATAGAACCATGTCTTGCTACTCAATGCATACATTTTGAATGGATGCTTAAATATCCTCTAGGACAGTATACAGCTTGGCTTCATGCTGCTGCTATTTGTATTTGGCATCCCAGAAGTGGTAGACAAACAGGATTGTAAGAAAACAGGTGGCAATAACTTTGGTTAAGACCCTAAACTTCTTGAAACCTTTGTCATTTAAAGGTGAAAATTATCTATAACAATGAGGGTTCCCTGCAGCCCTAAAATTCATTTATTATAATTATGGCACCAGGTAGCATTTGATGAATGCTTCTAAGGTGTGAATTCTGAGTTAAGTTCTTTGTGTATGCAAACCTTTTTAATCTCAACAACCTGGGCTAGTGCTGGTGCACCAATGGCATAGATGCCACAGTGGGATGTTTGTATCATCAAAAGCTCTAAAAGGTTCACCATCACTCACAGCTGTAGAGATTTTAATGTGGCTATGGAAATCAGGAAGCTTGAGTCATGGGCATTAGTTGGCAAACGTAGCGCACCCATTTTTGAAAATAAATTTTTACTGGGACATAGTTGTTGTAAGCATTTGTTTGCATGCTGTCTCTGGTAGCATTTATACTACAGTGGCAGCTGAGTACTTGTGATGAGACAGAGAATACACGGTGACAAAGCCAAACATGTTTGCTACTAGGGCTCTTAGAAGCAAATCCGCTGAGTGCTGGTCTCCAGTAGCCTGGTAAGGCAAGTGTGATCAGTCACACTCAGTTGTGTGCATTTAAAAAAGCCTACCTTTGGTCTGCTAGGCTGTGCTGCCTTTTGAGTGCCTCACCCACTCGATCAGGGACTGGTTGCCCCCGATCTTTCAGACAGCTAATAGCAGGCAAGTCTGTGCTGATGCACAATTTTCAAGGCCTACACAAGAGCAGCTGAGGAAATGTCAACTGCCTAACAGTGTGTCTCTGTTCACAGTTCTAGTTAGGAATACATGATCATCTGGCCTCCTGTAGCTAGAGGCCACAGAGCTACATTCTGCACTAATTGAAAAATAAGGAATGAAAAGATTTGCTTTAACACAAACTTGAATGACTAGAATTACATCTTTATTATCTGAAGTGGGCACTTGTGGCTTGTCTGTCTTCACCTGTTCTGGCAACAGGAAGAAATACCACAGAAATTAGCCTCCGGCTGGTCATCTCATTATAGGCCAGTTACATTGCATTTTTAGAGAATCTGATGACACAAAAATCAACCTGCTAATACAAATGCATTTGAGGTTTATTATGCATAATGCAAAATCACCTGGTGCTTCAGAAGTACAGGATTCACCACTGAGAAATGTGGGCCTTAAATAAAAAGAATCCATTAAAAAGGCACAGAAATGAAGACAAACATCTCTGAACTGGGAAACTACATTGATGGGGAAATTAATTGAATCTACAAAGAGAGGGCATAATTAAATGACTCAGAAACAAGTTTCTTTTATAAAGAGGCATAATGCAGGAATATAGGACATTTTAAAAGTTGTGAAGCACTATATAAATAAGAGGTTATATTATATTAATTTCCATCTCTGTTGTTATTGTTCTGACCACTTGTAATTTAAAATGGCCTTTTGGTCTACTTCTCACTATGCTGGTTTTACAACAGTGACACAGAATAATTCTGATCCCAACTCAGAAATTTTCCTCCTACACATCTCCATCTTTCTATCCTTAACGCTACAAACTTTTCCTTTGTTGATTTTGAAAGTTTGCTGATTAGTCCATCTAATTAGTCTCATAGTCTGATTAGTCTCTTGTCATCCAGGGCACTACTATGATATTTTAAAAACTCATTTTATTTGTCAAAATTGGATGATTACCTGCTTGTTGCACCTCCAACTACTGTATTGTGGTCAGAAAAAAATCAGATGTGATTTATTTCAAGGGTTGGCAAGTAAAATATAGAATTCCCAGTTAAATTTGAGATTACAATTAAAAAAACAAACATTTTCAGCATAATAAGTATATCCCAAATGTTGCATGGGAAATAGTTATACTAAAAGGATAGCTTGTTTCTCTAAATATCAAGTTTAATTGGATACCTTGCTTTTGATTTACTAAATCTGCCAAATTTGACTCCAGTGGAATATATTTAAAAACATATTTTTAAAAATCTCATAACCAAATATAAAGTAGCAACTCTAAAACGTATATGTGGGGAGAGTTATTTGAAAGACAATGTGCACCAGGAAGAAAGTTCTTATTTCCTTGGCTTTGTTTCATTAAGCAAAGGAGTTACAAAACCAAATTTATATTTTTGAAGATGTAACCCCCTCCTGTAAAGAAGGGAATGGAATTAATATGAGAAAATGAAAAAATGGAAACAAAGTCTTTGTAGATGAGGGGGCGGTGAAGGGTTTGAAGGGAGGGCCGGGGGATGGGGAAAAAATAACAACAAGTCGGATAATGTAAAGGTGCAAATTTCCAAAGATGAATGTCATTTGTATACCTTAGATGCACCAATAAAATTAATTTAAAAAACTTAAACACCAGTTAAGACTTGGCTTTTTTCTGTCTTTGTTAATGGTTATAATGATAAAAGAATTGTTGTATGACTGAAAGAAACAGCATATAAGGCTTGTAGTTCTGATTTCCACACTGCAAATGCCACAGGTGTAATTTGTTATAGTTACTGTTCAAAGTCCTCCTTCCAAGAGTCACACTGTCTTTGCCAGCCCTCTTCACCAGATCCCCTATATGCCTGTCACTCAGCAAACTAGGCCACTGCGTGCTGAACAGCTCTCTCATTTCTTCCTAAATATATCCCACCCTATCTCGTGCCTGCCTGTGCAAATTACTTCAAGACATGATGTAAACTTTATCTGTCCCACAAAGTATGAAGTTTTACATGTCACCATTGATTGTGACATCTTTCCCTTCGAAACTCTCATAGTAGTTTTTACTCACCTAATGATGTTTGTCCTACCAAAATGTTTATTAAAACATCCCATGTTCTTAACATCTTTAATTCACTCACTAAGTTCTTTCATTATATGAGTGTCATCAAGCACATCTTCTAAGAGAACTATACCAGCCACTCAAACTAGAGAAATGAATGACTCATTACCCTGAAGTCAGAATCTAAAGGAAAAACAATCACCATCAATAAATAATAGAAACACAGTCTTATATATTTTATAAATTTTGAGTGAACTCTTCCATCAAGACAAAAACCTTTTATAGGCAAGGCACAAATCTTATCTGGCACCCAGGATGGTGCTAGAGTGCAGAAGACTTAACATGTGATTAATAAATTCAATTATGTGATAAGAAAAGTACTACGGAGAAAAAGTACAGAAGGTTAATAAGATCGCCAAGCAGCTGAGAGGTAGAGGAAACTTTGCAAAGCAAATACTGGGGCAAGAGTTGCTTTGCAAGAAATTAGTAGAAACATACAAACTAGGAGAGAGCCTTAAACACAGCAACAGTATATTCTAAAGACACAGAGTCTTCAAAAAGCCTAATGAATCTTGGAGTTAACATGCTGGATGGGAGCTGCATATAGGATAATTTGGCAAATGTTTATGGAGATTCAGACTTTGCCAGTCAGGGTGTTCAGCAGTAGAAAAATAACCATGAAGAAGATAGAAATGGTTTCCATTCTCAGAGTTAAACCCTAACAGGTTGATGGAAACAAACCATTCATAAGGAAAATCATGGAGGTACAAGGAAAGAAAAACAGTGTGGTTCACTAGAAAGAGGTCAGGAAGAATGCTTTTTAGACTGGGCCATGCACAGAAGCCTCCTGAGAAGACGACATTGAAGTTGAAGCCCGGTGTTATAAAAAGGAGTGACTATGTAACAGTATGGAAGGGGACAGACCAGAAAGAAGAAGCTCCTAATATAAAGGACATATGGTAAGAATAAGATTGACATGATCCCAACAATGAATGTAACTGTACTGTATCCCTAAAATGTACCAATAAACTCAATAAAATTTAAAAAAAAATGAAAAAAAAGAAAAAAAAAAGAATAAGATTGACATGTTCAAGGAGTCAAAGAAGAAGGAAAAGGTCATGCTGCGAGATAAAGTCAGGGATAAGTAGGGTCAGAAAATGAAGTTATGGGGTGAGCTTTAACCCGGGGCACAGAGGAGTAACGTAATCTGCCTGAACTTCGCTCTGTAGGCCAAGAGGAGCTCAACCGAGAGTGGCATAATGAGACCGGTGCCGTAGCTCCAGTGGTAATGAAGCATCTATAGGAAGATCAGAGGCATAAGGAATCTTCAAACTTTGTAGGTGATGCAGCTAAAAAAAGTTCTAAGAATCACTTTAAGGAATTTATAACCACACTGGAAATCATTGAGGGTAAAGCCATGTTTCAATTTCCACTTCATAATATAGACAATGCCTGGCTTTGCTCATGGTAAATATGCAATAATTATCTGTGAAGTCCAGTGCATCTTCTCTGCAGACACTGTTCTTTACTGTTCTCCTACCCTCCTTCCCCTGGAAAGCCTAGAGATGTACTCAAGGTACCAGGTCATATAAAAAGATGTGGCAGACACAAGCTGGGTATCAGTTTCTGCTCTGTCCCTGAACACTACAAGGGCTTTGCTCAAGTCATTTATGCTTTAGTTTTGATTACACCAGCTTAAAAACTGGGACAAATAACAATCGTATCACCTGCCCTCCTACTTCACAAGGTTGTAGGGAGAAAGATGTAGATTTTTTTTGTGTGTGTGTGTGTGCATTGTAAACCATGCTACAAACAGCTATAGTCTGAGAAGAAAATACCCAACCTATATCAACCACAAAGGAAAACTGGCCACAATTTTGAATGCTTATTTCAGGTATAATGTCTAATACTGAATGAATGGAAAGCGTATTACACTTTCTTACAAAATAATGTAATTATCCTAGTTGCACATTATATATTTATCAAGCCATTGACTTAAAACATTTATTGAACACATAAAGTATGTAAGAAAATGTGCAGTTGCCCTAGGGCAATGAAGGATGAAGTAGTCACAGAAAAGCCAACTGCCCCTCCTCGGGATCATGTTCCTAAACTACTGCACGACATTTGGATAACTCCTTTTTTGGACAAATTGTACACTTTTCTTCTCATGACAAACCATCTTCAGTCAAGAGCTCCTTGGGTAGTTAATGTGTCTTCTGATGATCTTTAAAACTCTCCTCTCATTTTATTCTTGATTAAAAGAAAGTGCGGGATCTAAGCCCTCGACTGATTTACACTTCAATTTAATTTCTCCCTTTCTCCTTTCTTTTTCCTTTCCCTGAGAAAAACCTTCCATGTAATTAGGCTCAAAAGCTCTCATCAAACAGTTTGACTGAACTGTAGAACTCTGAATTTCCCCCGCTTGGCTGCTGGGGCAGTACCCTCGCAGGGAGAAGTATGCCTGAGATGGCATGGGAGCTCACTCCAAGGTGGCAATTAAGGGAAACAGTTGAAGGTTGGGAGTCTCTAGGTCCCATGCTGCTCTCTGCTCCTTCTGTGCTGATTTATGACTCAAGCTGGACCGGACAGCCTCCCAGTCTTCCAGTCCACAGCACACCAGGGGACACCTGGAGAAGTTGGGGCGCTAACACTGAGTACTGTAGAAAGAGAACCTAAGAGAAAAGGTGGAAACTTGTGTGTCAGTCTCAACTCGCTCATAATTTGAAAAGTGTGATTGGGAAAAATTCAAAAACTCCTGGTCTGTTAGTTTCTTCACAGAACAAATAATTGGATTGGAAAAGATCTCTAAAGACATTTTCTCGGTTTAGCATTTGATGACCCCACAAATGCAAAGCAGCTTTCCAGACCCCTGAAAGCCCTGCATCGGAACATAGGAACCCTGAGGAATTTGGAGGTCTGGCTGTGAATCTTGTTGTGGGTTTCCATTATTGAGTTATCTTGTGCAGGGAAATGAGGAGGCCCTATTCCCAGGATTATCTGCGAGTTCTTCACGATAACTAATACACACTTAAGAGCTGACACGGGACAGGGCAGCAATGCATATCCACAGAATAACGGGACTCCTGGCATGGACAAGACCTGAGTCATCACAAAGGTTTACATTCCTGCTTCACATAAAAGCTGTTCCCCTCTGAGATTATTATTGACATGTTGACATGAGCCTGTGGTAACACTGGACTGATGAATGACCTCAGAAGAATGAGAAGCAGGTCCTGACCTATCCTTGCATCTGTAATGCACAGCAGACTTAGCCCTCAAGTTTGATCTTTACATTCCAGGCCAGGAGCTAATTAGGATGCTATTAAGGGCTTTACGCTACATTATTTTTCTGGCTCACACACTCACCCACACACACTGTGCATGTATCACACACACACGCACACACACACATACACACACACACACACACACTGGCTCAAAATGAAAGCCCCTGCCACTTTTAAAATATTCATTTCATTAGTTTTCCCCTCATAATTAAGGAGCTGCTTCTATGTGTATGAACAGTCAAAAACAAAAGTACAATACATTCAAGGTGATCTAATAAGAGTGAAAATTTATTTTAAAATTCATTAAAATTTTGCCCATAAACCCTGATAGAAAGATGAATACTAAATTCACAAAGACGAAGCTGGCAGGCCTCTTAGAGATCATTAATTACAATTCCCTCACTTCTCAAGAGAGAGAAATAAAACCTGGAAGACTTGGTAGTCTGCCTAACATTTTAAGTTGAGGAGAAAGACTTGCAAAAGTAAATTTCCTGTGAAAAATGCTTCTTATATTAGATCAAAAACAAAGAGAATGAGGTACCAACGGCTTCTCTTGTCAACAGAGGGGGGGGTTCCCTCGCACTTGAATCCTTGATTGATCATGTCACTATTCTTTGTTAGCAGACACTGCAATCACAGTGTGTTTGGAATGAGTGCTTTGGAAAGTTTTTCCTACAAAATAGTGGGACCTGTAAGCAGGGAGAAGTGCAAATACAGGGAAGTGCTCTGGTCTACTGTTCTAGTATCTGGGAATAGGTCTGCATTTGCAGGGATCACCTAACCTACACGTTCAACAGATGCAAGGGGCTACCTGCCTACAAAGTGGAAGAACTTGGGTAAATAACTTCATTGTCTGAGACGCAAATTTCTTTTTTGTTGAGTCACAGATAACCTTGGAGGGTGGTCAGTGAACATTACATGAGGTAAGCCAAAGTATTGGGTTCAATACTTGACAAAAAGTAGATGTGTCCTGTTTGCTGTCAAATTCAGAAAATAGTCACACTCCTTAGAATTTATCATAGCTCTAGGTGGAACATAAAAGACCCTTTGAAAAATGGGCCAGTATGCCATTATATAATTTTTGACAGCATCCAGAGACTGTTGTATAAATATTAAGAACACAAGCATGTATTAAAACTGCTTGTATATGAAAGCTGGTTCTGCCACAAATTGCCTAAATAAATTTAGGCAAGCAACTCAAATTGACCATGTCTCAGGGTTGGCATCTTTAAAATGGGCAAATAACTGTTCCCACCTTATAGGAGAATGAAAATGAACTAAAACTTCTAGAAAACTGCCAGGCACATAAGAAGTAAGAGGAAAAAATTGATGCTACCATTCTTATTCATGAGCAAAGTAGATATTATTGTCATTCATGTGAAGGCAGAAATATCCTTTCTTGAGTTTCACCTATCTTAAGAAGTTTGAATTAACATAAGGAAATGCACAAAGATGCCTCTGAAACCATGCAGATATACTGGTTTCATGAAAAAAGCCATTCAATAATTGGCTCATGGAAAAAATAGGCAATATAACATTGACTCTTTTAATTACAAGATGTTCTCTCTATTCAAATTACTTCAGAAGCCAAATTTTCCCAATAGCAGAAATTTAACCCTTCGGTCACCTTTTTAAAATTTTAAAGTAATTAGAATGCTATTAACGTTGACCCCAAGGATCTGAGGTGTTTTGTTTTATTATCATTATTATTATTATAATCTGTGAACTGATGGTTTCTGAGTCTTTAGGCTTTTATTAAAGTTCAGGTTTCAAAGCAACTGGAGCTATTCTATTAGTTATCAATTATGAGAAAGCCCCAAAGCCTTTGCTTCCTGTCACTACTTCCTCATGATAAGTCCAGAATTTCAGACTAGAAATTAAATGAACTGTAGAAGCATATTTAATTTTTTGACCAGAATGATATCCTTTCATCTGGAGCTGCTGAGGTCACCAGCCTGGGAATGCTAGGTAGTTTCTCTTTGCTGGCAAGGTTCCTGTTCTGAAGACAAAAAACTAGCCAAGTCCATGTCCCTCATAGTGTCAGCTACATCTGCGCACTCTTTCAAGTCTTGTGAATTCTCCAGGCAAAGAGCTCTTTGTGCAGCAATTTCTGATTCTTTTTTAAATGCTCATTTCACATGGGTGTTTGAACTGATTATTTGTTCCTCCTTGTTTAAGTCTGCAGACAGCCATACCCTGCCTGTCTCCTCCCCATTCCTTTTCCATGACACCATGAAATGACAAAGGCGCAAAGCAGATAGATGTTAAGTAAAACAAGAATGCTGGTTCAATTGAACGCTGTGCTCTATCAACCTGCTCCACTGCTTAGCAACTACGGTGGCTCACCCAGAGTTCATTTTTATTTTAATGTGCCACACAGAATAGCAGCCTAAATATATATCCCCAGTTCTGAAGCATATAATCTGTAAACTACAGGAACAGGCGGATCATTTCCACTAGTTTCTTATGTAGCCAAAACCACAATTTGTGCCCAAAGCATGTAATTATATTCAAATTCTGAAAGACTGCATTGGAAATAGTTGAAATTCATAGTTTGGGGAAAAGTCACTCAAGAGTACCCATGGTGATTTTAACGTGAATGTTAGAGGACTATTTCAAAACAATAAAAAGGGGTCAGTGGGTTTCTCAGGAAATGAGCCTTGCTGGTTTCTAGAGGTTTCATTTGTACATAGGTATTCAAGAAGAGTGCAAGGACCGAGGCTGGGGACACATCACTGAGCAGTAGTGACTCAGTCACAGCTTCCGCTTGAGGAAACAGCGCTAGGTGTACACAAAAGCTACTTCTTGCCTGTGACCTGGCGAGTGAAAGCTAATCAGGGAGACAGTGTCTCCCTGTATAGGGCCCCTGAATATGAGCACTTTCACACTCTGGGGTCTCCTATGCAGAGGAAGCTTTCAGCTCCTCCAAGAAATCCTACTTCTTAGCACACAGCCAGGTACCTTTTAGAAGGATGTACACGATGAGTTCATCTAAACCTACGGTCAGAAAAGCTCTGCACGCAGAACCCATGGCTGCAGGTACTTCACCTAGTTAAGAGGAAGCTTCTTGGCAGCAAGGGCTGGAGAGCAAGGTTGCAATTTGAAAAAGAGTCTTGAAGGAATGAGAAGGCTTGGCTTTTTTCCTCTACTATAGCAGGGACAAGGTGATGAACTTTGGTCTCTTCACTGATTCTGATGCTGACTGGATACCAGTGGCTGGGCCCTCACTTTGTCCATCTGGAAAACTGAGCTATGAGATCCCTGAAGTTCTGTGAGGCTATTGGTGTATTTTTGAAGGGCTCACAACTTTCCCCTGCCCTCTGCCTCTTTTATAAACTAGTATCCCCTCTTTTTCTGGTACATAAAAGTTCATGATGTGGCACCTACTACTGCCTTGGTTTGGAAAGGGTTCGTGCAGACTGATACATTCAAATACTTGCTATGAACTGGACACTCTTGTAGCCTCATCGGCAAGATGCATCAACGGTGATGATGAAAATGCCATGCTAACTTGAGGTCTCCATTCCTGAAAAGAAAATCTGATGCATTTGTTTGATGACTGTTACCTGAGTTAATGAACCAAGTGGTACAGCAGAAAGACGGAGAGCTTTGTGATCAGAACTGGATTTGAATCCTGCATTTATCACAGTCATACTTTGGTCAAGCCACTTCATCTCTCTGAATCACAATGCTTTTATTTATAAGTTCATTAGCTTCAAAGCTTGTGAGCATTAAAATCACTTGGCAGAGAGTCATGTATACAATAGGTATACATTATGTGTCCATGCAGGATCCCAGTAAGTTCCTCTCAAAACCTTAACTGTAAGCAGAAGGATACTACTTGCTCTTTATAAATTCAGCTGTAATTCTGCTTCCTGCCCTGGTTTGGCTAAACACAGAGAAGAATTTTAAGCACAACTCAGAGCTCCCTTCTAGTATTAATAAGGTGTGTTTAAGTGAAAGCTGCATTCTTCCAGTCTCAGCGTGACTTTGCAGTAAAGTTGGATTGTGGGCTTTACAACAGCCACTGTTGCATGTTATGCTGCTTCTGTCTGAAGGGAAAAAGAAAATCTGGCTTGTGGCTTTGGCAAAGTTTTTATGATAGTCAAGAAAATAGATTAAAATAGAGACAGACCTGTGGAACTCAGATAGGTTTAAGGTGCACAGTGGTGTCTCTAACGACAAAGAAATGAGAGAGTCATAAAGTCCTAGTACTGAGAAACACTGAGAAAGACCCCCTCACTCAACACTCTCATCATGCAAATGAGAAAGAAATGGAAACCCAAGTTCTCCCCAGCTATACTATTAAGACACACAAGGCTCCACACCACACATAAATCTATAGCTAAAAGAAAGAGGATAAGTTAAAAGATCAAGGTATCTATAGAATATCTAAAAGTTAAAATATTAATACAAATATAAATGTCATCTCCACATCCATACCATCAGGAAGAAAACTCAGAATAAAACCCGTGACCCTGTATTATTTCCCATTTGTAAGAAATTTGGATTTAAATTTAGATTCCACAAAGTCAACTCTAAAGGTTTGGGCATAATAAGGTACTCCTATCTCCTCTGTAACCTTTGAGCCCTGGAAAGAATAACTCCAAGAAATGACATTAAAAGAAGCTCTCCATTTCCAGGTCTGAACATAGTTGTCCTAAAAAAAGACTTGCTTCTTTTCAGGGTAAAGTAGATTTCAATTTCTGGTTTCCAGTGGATACTGAACATAGAACTGGCTGCATTCTGCACAAATTTACTAAAAATGGGATCTAATTCTAAATTTTCTAAATGGTCTCAAGATAGTTCTTGGAGGTCTCTTCATTTTTATTCCACAAGATCTTTGACTTTCCCAGTAATTTGTTACAATTTGTTATCCCTTGCTAAAATTTGCCTGGCACGAATTACTATCTGAGGAGATAGCTATTATAAGTTACAAGCTGACTTTTGTCACATGTTATCTTCTTCTAGTAATAAACAAGAAAATACTCATTAAGATTTTCTCATCTACGTTTCTCCTAAGAAGTAGTATGTAAATGAAGTATCCCCTTAGAGGCAAAAAGTACTGCTATAGATAAAGAAATGGGACCTAGTAAACACATGTTTTTAACCTCATTTTTCCAACCAGCAGACATCCAACATTGAAGTGATTTTCTCATCTACGTTTCTCCTAAGAAGTAGTATGTAAATGAAGTATCCCCTTAGAGGCAAAAAGTACTGCTATAGATAAAGAAATGGGACCTAGTAAACACATGTTTTTAACCTCATTTTTCCAACCAGCAGACATCCAACACTGAAGCTCAACTTGGTGCAAAGAATTGAAAGAGGGCAGTATTGTCATTAAAATACTCCTCATAAAATAGTAAACCTGTACACGGTGATGTATAGGTACAAAGCACAACTTGTATAACCTTCCATGCCATTCTGTGCATGCTTAGATTATTCTTTCTGTTTCTAACATTAAGATGAAGACTTACTCAAGGCAAGTGACTTACTCAGGTTCACAGTACATAAAGATTGAGATCTACTTCTTCCAATTCTAAATCCTGCTGTGATTTAATCCCACCCCACCTAACCCCTCTGTCTGTTGTAACCTCATTAGCATTCATCTGTCATCCTCCTTACCACAGATTCTCTCAATGCCTTTCTCAGAAGTATCTAAATGCAGAAATAAACAAACCAACAGACAAAAAGTTTATCCCTTCCTCCAGAGTTGAATAGTTTGCTTAGTTGTTCACAGTTCATTACAACCAGGGCTTTGTAATTTTACAACATACTTTCTTAAGTATCGTATTCAAATATCATTACTCTGTCATGAAGTAGACAAGCAATCTTATACTTTTAGATGAACTTTTGTCTTAAAAGAAAAATTCAACAGAAAAACAGTGAAATTGATACAGTACTTTTGTAAAGGATATTTTTTAGCTGTCAAACATGTAGTCCTTTACGCTAAGCTAACCTCTTTTTCTTCACTGAAGGATAAGGAGTGAAAAGAGTTGGTGGTGTGTGTCTCAGGAAAGGAAGAGAGTGAGCAACTATAGGTCATAAAAGAAGTCAACAGAGAGTTTGGCACAAAAGGACAGCAGGTCTCAGTAAGAAAGCCCTAACCCGTGGCCCAGATTATAGTCAGAATTAGTCTGTATCCATATCAAGGTCTGAATCTGTCACAGCAGATAAATTGAGAAGAAAGCAAATACACATTTTAGTTAAACCTACTGTTACCAATTTACCCATATTTGTAAATAGGTCTTTTTCTTCTGGAGTAACCATCTTATAATTTTTTAAAATTGCTGCCATTGTCACTGAGCTTTTAGTTTTCCATTTTGAAAGTCTGAGTTGACAGAGATTCACTAACAACTTTAGTTCTGGCCCAGTCACTGGGGGTAAAGGAACATTACAGTGTCCCCTCAAAAGTCATATGTTGAGGCTCCCAATCTTTAGTACTTCAGAAAGTGACTATATTTGGAGAGAGAATCTTTTAAAAAGTAATTACAAAAAAAATGAGGTCATTAAGGTGTGCCCTAATTCAATTGAATGGATGTCCTCATAAGAAGAAAAAAGTTGGGTGCATACAGATACCAGAAAGGCTAACACAGACAAGATTATATGAAGACAAAGTTAGAAAATGGCCAGCTGTAAGCCTAGGAGAAAAGTCTCAGAAGAGACCAAACCTGCTGACACGTGAAGGCTGAACTTCCAGCATCCAGAGCCATGACAAAATGAATTCGTGTTGTTTAAACCAACTAGCCCATGGTATTTTGTTATGGCCACCCAAGAAAACTCACACAAAGAGGAAGAGTATGAATAAACTCAAGATTTACCTTCAGAGACTTCCCTCCCCCTCAGCAACCCAGGGTCCTAGAGAATCAAACTTTCTAAAATCTGAAAAATGCATTCACTATTATCCACTTAAGATCCAAAATCAGATTTTAAAAAAATACAGTATAGTTCTATGAAATTCTACCAGCCAGTGTGGTGCAGGATTTTTTTGGGGTTTTTTTGGCCCTAAATAGACCTGCTCTGAATATTTCAAGTCCTCTCCCTGCTATTTGTCACTTCCACTGCACAGAAAGACCACACTGAAACACCTGAAGAAATTTACACTAGGATATTATAATATCCCCACAAAGGTCTTTCAAGAGCAAGTTCATGTCCAGACCCACTAAACACCAGCGTTATTTTAGAGAAGAAAAACAATGCGTATGGCTAGAAGAGAAAGAAAGAGGAGAAACCAATTTAATTAATTCATCACTAAGGCCAAAGACACATAAATCTTATCATTTTATCTGTCCAACAACACTTTGAATTATTCAGTGCAACAAATCCCAAGAAGAAAGGCAGAGAGAAAGCGGTTAGACAGCAGCTGGCTGAGGAGAAGAAGGTGCTCAACAGATGAGGACAGAACAAGCCCCTGGCTAGAGAAACTGGAAAGGTGAGTCTGTGTGGCAAGGGAAGAGCAGTGGAATTTCTTTCAAGGACTCTTTACTCAGATGTCACAAGCAAGTGATCTTACCACACGAGATGTACTAATATAGTGTGAATTGCAATTAGGTGCTCCCCAAGACCCCTATACACATAATCCATACTCCCCCTAAGACACAAACCTTGCTTTTTGATCAAGACTCCTTCTTTTAAATATACTCCTTTTAAATACATGTGCATTCTCTTTGAAAACTAAGCTTTCAATAGGTCTGTGTCTTTCATCTCGTTCCCCAAATGTCCTCATCTAAGCCCCCTCAAAAAAGCCAGAAATATATGTTATTTTATGAACGATAAAAATGTAGGTCATATATAAAATCTAGTATCCTCAAGGAGACCCACTTCATAAATGGTAAAGCATTTCTCAGGCAGAAGAATACTGGAGTTACTAAATGTGAAAGAGAAGAAAAAAAGCAAAACACATGCCAAACTCCCATATGAAAATGAAGTCTGGGAAACATACATATTTTACTACTTGTATGTTTTCTACCACAAAACTGCCTCATGCTTTGATAAGCCTGATATGTGAGAGTAGGAATAAAGCCAAGGATTAAAAAGATAATAATCTGGAGGGATAATCTGATGTAAGAGAATGTAAATATTTATTTTATAAAGGATATTATATTTTATATTAATTGGGCTTGGTATGTGGATTCCCACCCATCCCCTGCACTTCTTAAAATACAGAAGTGCTAGTCTTTCATAGTGATCACCACACTTCTAAAATTATCCTGAGATGGGCACCACACTATCTCATCTAGGTCTGCATCCGTTGCAGGTAGCTCACAACCTGGCACACAGGGAGCTCTCACTGAGCTTTAAATGGGTGACTTGAATAAAAGATAATATGAAAGAGGCTGGGGAAAGCTAAGAAAAATGACTGAATAAGGAGTAAAAGGGTACGAGAAGAGGGTTAATTTTATGCTGAAACACAATTCTAACCTGCGACTACTTTCGGTACCCCAGGGCAGTTGTGGTTTTTGCGACCTCGGTTCATGAAGGAGCTCAGCATTCTGTAGGTGGCCCTGTTATAAAGACTTGTGCAAATCTCTAACATAATCAGTCTTGTAAAGATGAGCACCAGGTACATGTAAGGAGAGAGAGGGGGAAACACCACCTCTTCAGAGGATTTGAGTTTCTTGTGTCTGTCAGTGTGGATACCCCTATAGGACAGGATTGTGAAGAAGGGAGAGTAGTAGGGACTGATTATCAGCGCTCTGAGGACTTTCCATTTCTCAGGAAATAACCAAGGGCCAGCACAGTTAGAAAAAGAAAACTCTACAGTCCAAGGAAGGTTGGTGGAGTCAAGGTTTTGTTTTAGTTTTACATCAAAATGAAGGGCAGACAATATAGAGCACTGCGTTTGGTGCTGGAAGGTAGTCAGCAGTAAGCCATTAGTAACAACCTGCAGACTCATGGTGCTATTCCTCCACCTCCACCTCCCAAAACATTTAGAAAAAACTATCCCTATTGCCTTTACCTTGGACTAAGGGAAAGCACTGTTCTTCAAGGAAGAAGGAGAGCTGTAGCTCTGTGGGATCTCCTGGTCTTTTCAGTTAGACATTCAAAAGGTCACAGCTGGGATGCAGCAGGGGAGCCAGTGGATGGGGCATCTTGTCAATTGCTGCTTCTCTTGATTTCAAGCTCCAAAACATTACTTAAATATGCAAGGAGCCAGTTAATATAGACGCATTCACTCTCCAAGGCCTAAATCAATGGGATGGGACTTATTGAAAGAAGTCACTCAGAGCTGAATTCATGAGTTTTCTTCTCCTAGCCAAGTCAGACCCTAGAGTCCACTGCATTCTGCAGCTCTGGTGGAGCTGTGGGCCTTTTCTGGGATTTCTGGCCATTTGCTTCCTTTGTTCTCCTTTCCCATCACACTGAATCTTATCAATTGCAAGCTAAGGAGAAATCAGACTGGGAACCACTCAAAAAGGTCTACTATGGAATGTTGAGAACCACCTATCCTTAAAGAAACAGAGGGAGCACAAAAGCGCCATATGCAACCTGTGTAAAACTCAGTCCCTTTGTGAATGTGTGTGTGTGGGGGTACTGACTCAGGAACCTCCAAGGGAAGAACTCTGTTCTCTAAATTCCATCACTTACGATCAGCTGCTTTTAACTGTTTACATCCTGAACAAAAAACTAGTACATTAGTGTATAGACCCTGCCAGCCTATAACCTCTAACTAATGCATAATCTTCATCTCCCTGCTGATCACTTACACTAATTAGCAAAATTTAGCTAATTATCGCTGAGCGTTTCCGTGTTTAATTATGGCTATTAGTAATAGTCTGTCTGGCTTTACCCCTTCCCCCTTCCCACTTCTTTCTTTCCTACCCACTGCTCCAGTGGACCTCTGTCTTAGAAGCCACGTTTTTATTTTGATGTAACTGCTTTTTTGGTGAATGTGACTTTTTCCCCAGTTTATTTATTTAGTTTTTAAGTGAGAAAGCCTGTATCTATCCAGTAGGAGTCACAGAAAAAACAGCAACCTGGTCAGAATCAAATATTCAAGTCTTCCCCGCTTCCCACCAACCCCTCCTACCAGCCTCACAAGCTCTGAGCTACTTAACAATTCCCTCAAATAAATTTAAAGACTCAGAAAGAGCCAGAGTGCATGCATGCTGGTATTTTCTCAGTGTGCTTCCTTTCCACACTACACATGCCCCAAAGCAGAAGCCCACAGCCTGGAGGCAGTAAGAAGAATCAACTTTCCAAAGGGGGTCTGCACATTGTAAGTCCTCAAAACACAAGCGCGGGCAGGGACCCTTCATGTGGCTCACGGGGGCTGTGCCTGCAGTCTGTAGCAGTCTCTGTTGGCTTTTTTCCCTGACTATCAGCACATAGTAAACAATTCACAAAGCTCCTTTCTTTAGGACAGTTTACTACAGTGAGCTCCCACCTTAGCTACAGACACTGCAGTCTTAATGGGGAACATGAGCATAGCCTCCTCAGAGAAGAATATATTTTAAGAGCCATGGAGCTCTTCCTTCATTAGCTATGCAAAGGGGCATCATTTGAAGCAAAACATATGACACCTATGTTGTGTGAACAAGCCCATTCATACTATCTTTGGTTGAAAGAACATTTGCACAAATGGTGCAATTGGAGTTGCTATCATTTTCACTTGGGTAAATGACACATGAACTTAGTCTTATACATTTCCAATAGTTAGGAACATTAGATGCTCAGTTTTAGTGATAGCTGCTCTTTCCACAAGGCACATGGGCAAACATGAAGCTGCCAAGATGAACAATAATGACCAGTGGTTATTAGTTATCTTTTCTGCCTTCTTAGACTCAGCTGCTCTTCCCTGACCTTTTCCAAACAGATGACTTTACAGCAGTCCAATCAACTTTGGGCTGAGGATCAGAGGATGCCTGCTGTCTGCTTTTCCCCTGTGACTGGCTCCCAAACAAGACCACCCGAAGAGCAAAAACGAAGTTCACAAACGATTTCTCAACATGTAGCATTGGGACTCAGCTGATAGTTGTGTGCCATTAAAGGAGGGGGTCGCGAGTGGGAGATTGCCAAGGGGAAAGTGTAGTGTTCGCTCCTCTGTGAACGAGGGAGCTAAAGAGAGGAGAACCCTTATAAGAAAAGTGAGGGACTGAAGGCAGAAAAGAACACAAGCCTTTAGGAGAAAGTGGAAACGTTCTTCTCTCATGCACATGCACGGCTTTTTCACCATTCTTACACTCACTTTTTAGCATTTTTCCCACCCTTGACACCTTTTGAAAGACCAAGTGGGTTAAGGAATCACTATGCCCCATTAGAAGGATAAAGAGCAGAGAGACCTACCGTGCCCTCCTCGTAGGGAAACAGGGGAGCGATAAATAGAAATAGGCACTGAGTGTTGCTTGCTGCTGTGGAAATGGTGCTCGTGCTGAGAGTGAGATCCCGGCGAGGAAGAGGAGGAGGAAGTGGAGGAGGAGGAGGCTACATGAGAGGAACTCCACGCAGAGCTGAAGATACATCCCCAGAAGAGGGACCAGATTCCAAGCGTCCAGGCCGGCCGGCGAGGAGGGCTCCGTCTCGCGTGGATTCTCAGGTGCATGATCAACGCACTGGACCACTACAAACGGGCAGTTTAAATTCCAGCCAGTGAGGACTAATGAAGTTCATGGTGCCCAGGGGCCCATCATAGCAGGAGGAAGAGTTGCAGGACTTGGGGAAGAGGAAAGCAATAAGAGCTTCCAAAAACAACGATGAATTAGTTAAAGAAAAAAGAAAAAAAAAAGAAGAAGAAGAAGGCAGAGCCCCTCTCTTTTCCCCACAGCTGAAATTTATGATGCCAGAATCCAACCAGGAAGAGCGAACCTCCTGGGGAGCCCCGGCATGCCACACATGTCAGGGGAGGCTTCCTCCTGATCCCCGGCACCTCGGGTCTGATGACTTAGGCTGCTCACTCCGGGAAGCCACTCGGGGAAAGATGGAAACGAAGAAGGAGGAGGAAGCAGCAGAAACCGCAACTGGGTTCAAGCTAGTTTATTCCAACATCCAAGGAGTTTGAACATTTTTTTGTTGTTCCCTGTTTCGACTTCCATGCGATGCAATGCAGAACTGCCAGGCAAACCCGGGCTGCAGGTGGGAGAGTTCTGGCGTTCCTGGGGGTCTCGGTGGAAGGGCGCGGAGGCTGTTAACCCTGCGCGTGCAGGACGAGCGCCACGGAGCAGCCCGAGGCGCCCTGGGTTCCCAACTGGATGAAACAGAGACGGCAGCCGCAGGCAGGGGAAGACAGCATGAAGGATGGGAGTTGAAAGAAGAGCGCGGAGCAGCCACCTAAACCTGCGTGGCACTAGGCGGTGGGAAGTGGGTGGGTGCAAGCGGGGCGAGCGCGAGAAGAGACGCCCGGCAGGCAGCAGAGGTGGCCGAGGAGGGCGGACGGGCGAGCGCCTGCGAAGTCCTCCGAACCGGGCGGAACAGGTGAAGTGAAGCGAGGAGTTGAGGATCCAAATTCACAAATGGGCAAGTCATATGCAAATAGCGCACTCCCGAGAGCAAATCAGTGCAGCCCGAGCGCTCTGCCGAGGGACTGGCTGGCTCCCGAGGATTTTTGCAAAAGAAATACAGGCTGCGACTAAGGCCCAAATAGAAATAAAATAAGTAAGTAGCCCCGAATAGAAATAAAAATAACCCCAAGTCAGCAGGAGCGGCTGCAGGCGGCGGGGCGGCACGCAGGTGCCTCCAGGCTGGAAGTCGGCTTCCGGGGCCACTCCCTCGGCGCGTGTCTCCCCCGGGGCCTCGCTCTCGGGCGATCGGCCAGAATCCGGTTCCTGGCTCTGGAAAGCGGAGGTGATGGGGTGGCCCAGAGACTCCGCAGGGTAAAGGGTTCGCTGACTGCATCCGAGGGTGGCTTCC
>NW_022900933.1:20860686-20877550 GCF_012274545.1 Fukomys damarensis | reverse complement strand
ATCCGATTCCTGGCTCTGGAAAGCGAAGGTGATGGGGTGGCCCAGAGACTCCGCAGGGTAAAGGGTTCGCTGACTGCATCCGAGAAGGTGGCTTCCACCCGGGGTGGACAGGATGCTCTGCTCTTGGAATCCAACACTCGGAGGTTAGCGCCCGCTCCTGCCTTAGTCCTAACCACTTCCGAAGGAGCAAGGGTCCCCGTCTCCCTCTTACTGGCCTATCCTAGACCTGTTGCTACCCCAGGAGGGTAACGTCCCAGCGGTGAGGAGCTGGGCTCTAAAAAATAAGGTATTTATCCCAGAGGAGCAGCAGCCCCTGTCGTGGCCAGTAGCCGTCATGGGGGGGACTCAGGACTGTGCTAGGAATAGTGACATTCTGACCTCTACCTCTTCAATATGCATGCTGAGTGGGAGGTGCACGTCCAGCAGCAGCCCTCCTGGGTGGGACCCTTTTTTACCTGGGCCTTGCTAGCATCGACTTCCTCTTGTGCACTCACCTTGGCTAAAAGCCCATTAATTACATTTCCAGGGAGGTAGGGATGGAGGCTGTAGGAATAATACTTGCTAGTGAAATCATATACTATATCTATATCTACAGAGAGAATATAACACACACACACACACACACACACACACACACATAGTATTGAAGTGGCAGTTTTTAAAAGGTGCTTATATTACCTCCTGCTCTTCAGAACAAGGATTATGAGAGACAGCACTATTCATTCTTGGGATACCCCAAAGAGATATCAAGGAAGTAGTTTTATGTCTTTCTAATAGATGTAGACACTAAACATACAGGTGATTTCTCCAAAGGTCAGGTATCAAGTCCGTTGCAGAATTCATGGCGCTGGCTTTGGGTTCTGATTATGAAATTGGTGTTCTCAAGCTCCATGCTGCCCATGGTCAGTGGTGGAGTGAGTCACTGTAACTATCCTGGTTCTCAGGTCTAGGGTGGTCCAGGATCCACAGCCTCTCAGGGAATTGGGCCTGTGACAAGGTCTTTCATGCCTTTGGGTGAGACTTAAAAAAACCAAGGCCTTAAACCCGTAACACCACGAACTCAGGAGCACAACAGTGAGGACGAGGGTGACGGGGCACTCAAACCCAGGCCTCTTCTACAAAGTGTGGATCCTGCTTCCCACATGAGGTGATAGGGTTTTTTAATGAGACAGTGTGTACACAGCCTCTGGCAGGGCAGCAGACAAATAGTGGTGGTACTCTGTTCGCTAAGAAAATAAATGCATAAGTAGTACATGTGTAAGGTCTTGGGCTATTATGGGAAAGTCAGGAAAACTACCTGAGAATTCTAAATTTCGTCCCTTAAGATACATGGTAAATCCCACTGGATTCAGCCCTGATTTAATCCTGCCAGAAAGATTCCCACTACACTCTAAACTCATTCTCATTTCCTATCATGTTCTTAATGGCACCTAAATGACCACACTTCTGCCTAACTTGTCAACTTATCGCCTGCTAGATACCCCCTAACTCCTGGCCCTGTAGTCCTCAGAACTTTTTGCTTCCTGAATATGCCCAGTTCTTTTCCAACCCTAGGCCTTCATCTTGTCATCTTGTCCCCCAAATTTTCATGTGATCAGAATATTTCAAATGTCACCTCCTCAGAGGTGCTCTCAGGCCCGCATCTTAAATTAGCTATTGCTACCTTGAAGGACAGTCTATCCCATTACCCTGTTTTTTATCCTTCACAGCACTCTCTACTTTCTGAAATTGTTTTGTCTATGTATTTGTCTGTGGTCACTCACTTTAAAAATGATGGTAAGCTCCTTGGTGGCTGAGCCTGTGTCTTCGTCCCTGTATCCTCTGTGTGTAGAACAATGGATAAGAAGTGCGTACTAGAAGCACAGGAAATGCTTGCTGAATGAATGAATCCAACAAATCCACTGCCAATCATGTAACCATGTATTTTTATGCCATTAGTTTCACTGACCTATTTATCTGGCTTTAGTGACACTGATCCCCGGAGACAAGCTCTCCAGAGTTGATATGCAGAACACCTGTCCACTTAATGTTTTTCTTCTTTTCTAAATTGGCACTGAGCATAGGAGACTCTATTTTGACTTCATCCCAAGGAAGCTAGGGAAGCTTAGATGGATTTTCCAATTAATTCTCTGCTATACAGTAATGTGAAAATAAATCCTTAATGTAGTACAAAATTCAAAACTGTGGCCGGTGTGTCATAGCTGGAACTATTCATTTTACTTGTCATACTTATAATTTATTTATTTACTTTTTGAAAAATGTCAAAAGAGGTAGTTGTTACTTCCAGAAAGGCATATTTCATGTATGGACACTGTTGAATATTAAGGAGATTAATCTGAGGACAAAGACTGGTTTATTTTACTGCTTCCATTCCAAAGAGCTAATGCACAATTATCCTGATAAAAGGCACATCCGTCACCAATTTAACTCATTATTTTTTCATCTTTTTCTTCCCCCCTTGCTGTAGTCAACAAATCCCCATTTAGAATCCTAAGCCCCATTCTTTATATCTAGAGTTTATATTAGGCTGATACATGAAATATATTTTTTGAGAATTTCAATCTTCAGAGATACCTCCTATTTCTGGCAGGTAGAATTCCAGCCAGAAGGATTGTCTTCACCCATCAAATGCTTCCTCTTTCCCCCAACTTTTCTTCTCCTCTGGGTCCCTTCACTGAGAAGACTTGAGGACCATGTATGCAGCAACAGGATGAAGATGAGAGTCCACTTTTTACAATAGAACAGAAACAGCTTTTAAAATGCTATGCTGGGTCAAATGGCCTCTAATCTTGATGAAGATGAGAGTCCACTTTTTACAATAGAACAGAAACAGCTTTTAAAATGCTATGCTGGGTCAAATGGAACCTCTAATCCTAGTTCTTTGAGGAATCTCCATATTGACTTCCATAGTGGTTGCACCAGTCTGCACTCCCACCAACAATGGAGGGTTCCTTTCTCCCCACAACTGCGCCAACATTTGTTATTGTTTGATGTCTTGATAGCAGCCATTCTTTGTGGGGTGAGGTGAAATCTCAGTGTTGTTTTCATCTGCATCTCTCGAATGACCAGTGATGTGGAGCATTTTTTCATATATTTACTTGCTGCTTTTTTTCCTTTGAGAAATGTCTGTTCATTTCAGATGCCCATTTGATTTAAATTTGAAAATATAAATAAGTTCACAGGAACAACCACACTGAGCCCTACTTGAATAAGCCCCATGAAATCCAAACCATACTCTTTGGAACCTTACATTTCTTAATGGAAGGCAGATTTAAAAAAAAAAAACAAAAACAAAAACAAAAAAACAAACAAACCTATAGCTAGATCCAGTAGGTCAATAGCTGGGTTGCTCTGTTACTTCAGGCTTAGAATTTGATATCTCAAAGGCCAGGGACTTAGCTCAGTAGCACTGTGCCTGCCTGGCAAGCGCAAGGTCCTGAATTGGTATCATGGAATTCCCCTCTTGTTCTTTTAATCTTTCCTCTCCTTTCTCCTTTAGGAGAATATCCCAAGATAAGGAGTGAGAATCTGTGGCCACTGATTCTTCATTGTGTTTTGTCCTGTGCCTCAGCTACAAAGTAGTGTAAGAAATCCATCCCTGGGCTTCTAAAATAAGCCCCTTGGTTGTGCTAAAATGTGTCAGGTGTCAGGAACCTAATGCAACGTTGTCCTGTCCATCGTCCTCACAATATGTTTTATCTCTGCACCTGCCTCTTCTCACTTGGATAGATTCTGACCCGCCACTTCACTGCCAGCAGTAGATAGCTGTCAAGTGACTTCTCAGACTCAAGAAGGCCAGAACCCAGGGGAGTAGCCTGTTTCTTTTTGAGACCCAGGCTATTAGGTAAAGATGACCCTCTTTTCCCAAAAATAAAGGAGTATAAATCCTACTTTCTCCTTCTCCACAGGACTCCAAATGGCCATTTGGGGAGAGACAAACACACACACACACACACACACACACACACACACACACACACACAAACTCTCACAATATGAAATGAAATAAAAGCCCTGAAAAAACACAGGTGACTGTTAATGTTGCTATAAATATATCTACAGGTTCCAGAGATACCATAAAACAGTTGAATTTCACTTTATTGTATGTCAATAGATTTATTTATAGTCACATAATTCATCCTTCTGGTCATTTATTTAAGAAAAGAGCAGATTTTTATTATATTTTCCATTTTGGGGTAAAAAAAAGAAGCTTTATCCTTTCATTTAAGCTTTATTCTATTTTATTTTTTAAAAAAAGAATAATGGCATCCTTGTATAAATTTGTAGTTTAGTGAATGCTATGCTATTTCTTTTTTTAATTTATTCATCTTATAAACATCCCATAGTTACTCCTGCATCCTCCTTGTGGCTGAAATTGGGATAGTTTGAATGTTGAGAAAAATCTCTACAGGAGATTTTTCCAGATCTCCTGAGTTTGTTCTGCAGGGTCAGGATATTTACTGCATTAAATTTTTACACTTTTCTTGAAGGAGAAGGAAAATGTGAAATGTCCTGAGCCAGCTTCTTTTGAAGGCCAAATGAAGTTATTGTAATAAAGAAACAATATATTTTTTTCTTTTAAAGAAATGGCTCAGTTCTTCAAAAAGAGATTTGACAGTTATACCCCTATTAGTATCCTCTAAGCTTCCATTGAATATCACAAGTCTACATTTTTTATCCTCAGTACCATGAAAATCTGTGCAGTTTTGAGGAATCTAATAAAATCTATTATCATTATAAAATAACAGAAAAAGTAATTTCATTTCTGTATCAATCAGATAGATGATCAAATCAAAGACTGGGGGATAGTTTGAAGAGTACACACAGAGTTACAGATTGGGCTTCGGTGCTTAGCTGTCTATGTTCAAATTCTGATTTCACCAGTTAGCCGCTGTGAAAATATAGACAAGGTCCTTTATCTCTTTATACTTTAGCTGCTCCACAGTAAAATAGTCGTGAAGATTTAAACAATACATATAAAGTAGGTATAAACAATGCCTGACACACAGGAAATCATCCATAATTGTGCATAATGAAGGTAATGATTTTATTATTATCCTCTTTTACTCCACATAACTATATGAAAGTTATCCTTGCAAATACTATCCTCTTCTTGTTTATACAAATTACCGGAGAATTAATAAAGAAACTGCTTCATTAGCAATTCCAATTTTCTTTGCAAATCTACAGAAATGGGGAACAGCTTCATCACATCCTTCTTATAAATATCCTTCAAATCAATTCCAATAATATAGATAATACAGCTCAAAATTGGTCCCAGAACTGATAATAATGGCTATAAAACCCAACGTTGTTTATTAAATGTTTTTCAGGGTAGACTGTGACTCTCAGGGTCCTGATCTGCTTTGGGATTTGTTTGTCCCCCACAAGGCCTAGTGTGGTCATAGGTAGGATTTTTTTTTTTTTTTTTTTAGAGGTATTGGGCTCTAGATTGTGTGACATTGGAACTGATTCATTGTGCAATGCTAGGACCAAGGGCACTGGGATTAAGGGTGTGATGCTACCCAGCCTAAGTAGCTTGCATAAAATATAAGGGATAGAAAGAGGAAATAAGGACCAAAATCTGTAATAGACATTGGGAACTGGGAGGAAAATGTTCAAATGAGAAAGAGAAAGAGGGAGGTGGGCAGGGGAAAAGAAAGAAGGATCGAAAAACAAAGAGAAAATTGAAGGAGAAAATGGAAACAAGACTTTTTTTTGTACATGGGGGAAAAAAAAGAAGAAATATATTATCATGTGCTGGTAGAAATTCCCTATGATGAATTTTATCACTATGTATATGTAAAATGTACCAATAAATGTTTTTCTAATAAAAAAGAGAAAGAGCTGTGGTCATCCCTTGTTGCTTAATTACCTTCTGTGATGGTGATGCCTCTCTGCCATGCCACCCTGCCTTGGAGCCAGCCAATTATGGACTGAAACCTCTACAAACTGTGAGCTAAAAAAACCTTTCCTCCCTTAACTCGTGGATGTTGGGTATTTTGTCTCAGCAATGAAAAAAGTAACTAAGACAGGCTCTGAAAGGACTGTCTGCTACTTCTCTTTCCAATCTCTTCATTTTCTCACTTTTGTCTCTCTCAAAAAAAAATTCTGATTAATTACCCTGTCCCCCTAGAAGACACATATTAGACATCCTTAATAATCTTCAATGGAATCATGTAGGATTTCAGTATTATTCGACAGCTATTAAAAGTTATTGTGAAGGGCCGGGGATTTAGCTCAGCGGTTCAGTGGCCTGCCTTGCAAGCGCAAGGACCCGAGTTCAATCCCCAGTACCAAAAAAAAAAAAAAAAGTTATTGTGAAGACACCTCTAAACTAGTTTCCACTTAATGTAGAAAGAAACTATGGCCTTTGAACTTTACTTTGGTGCATCAATTCACCTACCCTATAAAAATTAAACTTATGCTTACTATGGGCAAGACACCAGCTGAAGACGAGGATAGCAGGTAGTGAAGAAGAGATGTCAGTCAGCCCTTAAGAAGTGAAGGATCTAGCAGAATAAGAAAACCTACTAAATGCAATAAAAACAAACTATAAATTCCAGTATATATACAGCTTCCAAACACAAGAAGTGCTAGAATAAAGATACAAATGAGGTACAAACAATGACAAAATTAATCTGCCTAGGGAGGAACTAAGAAACTATCACAAAACATTTGATTCACAAGCAAGGTGACATATGAATTGAGTATCAGAGAGTTCAAATCCTGGAGCCACTACTTAAAGTCTGAATGACTTTCAGCAGCTTCTTTAAACTTTCAAAATGTTTTCTCTACAGTGTAATAATGGATAATCCTCACATCATGGACTGATTTTTGAAGACTCAGGGAAAAGTTATACATTCACAGCTTGGTACCTGGTACCTGACTGCTTTGAAATTCATCAGATTTGGTACTGGACACATTTTGACATGAAAATTTTGTCTCAGTACTTGTCATTTTGTACTTGACGTATAAGCTAGAATTTGCCAGTATCAACTGCCTTGTGATTCATTACCCTTCTCAGCCAAAACTATCTGTATGGTACCCCCGCCAGCCTCCTAGAACCAATTAGTGATGAGTACCAAGTTACCACTGTGTGTGAAAAGGAGACTGTACACTGATATTCATCATCAGTATGAACCTGACCTTGAATGATTTCAAATAGACACGGTAAGGGGAATATAAAGCAACAAAATTATTAACACGAATGGAATAATCAACAGAGAGCTTCCTAAAGGGTGCAAATTTTAATCCTCCTTTTCTCTTGTCATTTAAGTTGTTAAAAACATTAAGAGCTTTTTTTTTTCTTTCAGTGTGAACAATGGGTGTATCATGGAATAAAAGAAGGGAAGGGAAAGGAAAGGAAAAGAAAAGAAAGGAAGGGGAAGGAAGAATAGAGATAGAGAAAGTGATAGGGGAAGTGAAAAGTGAGGAGAGGAGGAAACTTAGATGTTAGAACCCACATTCTTTATTTCTAATGATGGATTTGCCATACTCCGAAACGCTAAATGAATGTCATGATCAATTAAAAAAGTCAAGTTGCTTTGCTACTGTTTAATTTATTCCAGGTAGTTATTTCTCAGATTGGATCCAATTTGTAAGTCTATCATTTAATTCCAGAAAACTCCCAGTTCAAGCATTTGTCTAAGAGCACATGATCTAGAGACCTCAAGTAAATGGACACTTTCCAGCTGACGCTCTGTACTCTTAATTTCACTTAACAGAGAAATCTCAAAGAGGAATAAGATGAATGTTCTCCTAGCAGAATGTACAAAGTTTCATCTATGCAGCTTCAGGAATGTTTGCAAGATGGGTAATAAGGGCATTTCTCACTAGTATTAGGAATTTAGCACTTCCTAAAACTGATGGTGAGTCTAGGGGTCTGGGGATGGAAATGAATTTGTAGTACAGGTAGCAGAAGCAGGCTGTTCTTCAAATAGATGATACAACATTGATATAATATTTTAACATTGATGATATCTGTCCTCAAAATCTACCATTTCCAATCTGGACAGGAGTTCTGTCTTTTTCTATCTTCAAAAAGCACTATTCTGTTAACATTTGTCACACTCTGTTATCATTTGGTATACATATAGGTTCCCTATGAGATTCATACAGAAATTATTTAGAGCCAGGGTCTGATCCTAAGGCCAGGCAGCTTAAATCCTAAAGCAAGAGAGTTTGCATTCAAATCTCTGCTTTATTATTTACTAGCAGTGGGACCTCAGACTAACTAGTTCCTAACTTCTGAAAACATGCACGTTCATGGGAAAGTTAAATGTGACAATATCCCCTATCTCAAATTTAGGATAGTGCTATACTTAGAAAAGGCATTATGGATGATCATGAAATAGTATTGGGACACATTTAATTACTATTGTGAAGAACATTTCTTCTATAAGTGGGGTGGAGGATGGAGAGAAAACTACAAAGTGTACAAACATCTCATTATATGAAAAAATATTCCAACATTTGGAGCTGTAATAAAATCAGAAAGGATGATTTGCAGGGCAGTGGCCTCTCCATTACAGGAAATGTTCAAGTAGTAGACGTCTACTAAGAGACCCTGAAGCAAAAGGATGAGATATATAACTTCACTTTCAAATTTAAGATTATGGATTGATTGAAGTTGTCATTGAAATTTCTCTTTGTTCTCTACTTTTGCATTTACTTACAAGTTTCCCTTGGACTTGTTTTGAGACAGAAATCCAATACCTGTATGTTGTGAGACCGTAGCATGTTCCTGTTTATTGTAATTTTATATACTAGGTTAGAAATCTTGTTAGACTTCTGTAAAGTGAATCCAAATTTAAGCAGCACTGTTGCACTAGAACTTCATTTTTCATTACCGCATGCAGTACAAGCTATCTCTAGACATATTAATAATTTTATATTTCTATTTAAAAACCAAACATTTTTCCCTACTAGCAACACCTACACAACTGCTGTTCCTGTGAACTAAGAGGGCATTTTTCACTGGAAAGGAGTGCATTACTATGGAAAGAGTATGATGGCTTGCTTACCCTCCTGTCCCTCACCCCTCAGCAGGAAATCCTTGTGGACTAAACGTAAGATGAGTCCATTTTAATGAAGACATATGGCTTGAGGGCCCTGGGACAGAAAAGAGAGCTTCTTTGCTCTTTCTAACTAGTGCAAGGATATGTGTTCTCAGCAGCTGGTGTAGAAAACAATTAAATTAGGAACAGAGGAGACACTTAAATTGGAGAAACTGAGATACGGAGACAGTGAGATTTGTTGAATACTACATAACATGTTAATGTTAGAATAGGTTGGAATATCCTAGATTCTACAATAAGCTTCTGTATATAACTCCTGTAGCAACAGAAAATAACCACTGAGAAAAAAAAATAACATGGCAAGAAGACAACTTCCCATGAGAGAGTTTATAACCACAACAATGGGAGAATCAGAAACCCAAAAACAGAAAAATGTGAAATTAACTACCAAAATAAACACGGTGGAAATGATTAAGTACATAAATTATAGGAAAGCAGAGAGAGAAACCAATATATGATAAAGATATCAGAAAGAGCTAAATTTTCTTGAAAATGGAACACATTTTTAAAAATTTTAAAAACCAGAACTTAAATTATATAGACATAATGGAAGAGAGAATTAATGAAATGAAAGACAGAATTTAGGAAGGAGATTTCAGAAAAATAAAAGATTAAAATTCATGAAAGAGCAAGGTAAAACTTTAGCATTTATCTGTTACGATAAATTCTAGAAGAGAGCAGAGAAAACGGGATCAGGAAATATTCAAAAAGAAAACAGCTGGGAAATTTTCACATCATGTCAGATTTTATATTAAAGTTCCTAAGTAGGAAAAAAAAGAGCTACATTTTGGATCATCATACTGAAACCAAGAACAACCAAGAATAAAATTTTTAAAAAATCTATAAATCCATGTATTACTTTTCATAAAGCCCAGAAATCAAGGAATATAGAGGCTCTGTGTTGAAAAACTTGCTTGTCAATCTAGATTTATAGATCTAGGAAAATCTTCTAAAAATGGAGGCATATCTAAGACATTCTCAAATGAACAAAGTTTGGCAAAACTTACCAAGCAGACTACCTCTGGCAGAGTGAGTGAAGGGTGCATTTTAGTATGATGATAATGATCTCAGAAGTGAAAAAGTGAGAAAAGGGACTGGTATGATGTGAAGTAATGTAAACAAACATTGTATAATGACCAGTACTACCACTACCACCATCGCCAACAAGCAGTTTGGGGTAGCTTTAAAACAAGAATAATTACCAACATTTGCTTAGTGTTTAAGAGTCAGGTACTATTATCAGCCCTATTATATAACTGAAAAAAGAAAGCACAGGTTTTGACCTATCCTTACTCATGTAGCTAAGAGCTACAGTCAGGAGTTAAACTCAAGCTACCTATCCACTGAGTTTATGGCCTAAATCACCTTACCATTCTATTGCTAAATTCTATACAATTAATGTATGTGCATTCTAAGGCCATCTTTAAAAGGCAGATGCTTAGGGCCGGGGATATAGCTCAGGGGCACCATGCCTGCCTGGTGAGTGCGAGGTCCATCCTGTGTTCGATTCCGGGTTCCAGAAAAAAAAAAAAAGTGTGGTGGGGGGGGCTGGGGCTGTAGCACAGGGCAAATACTTTCATTTGAATCCCCAGTCCTAGAAAAGAAAAGGCTGATGTTTACACTCTACTTTTTCTTTTGCCATTTTCTGTAACACAGTGTGGATGTGACTTCTGCCATGTGGGTGAGGGCTTTTCCATATCTTTTTCTTTTAGTTAATATTTGCCAGGAATATTAGACAAGATATTAAGTTGGCTTTTCCTTTGTGAACTGAGATCACATTACTATGCGTAAACAAGGCAGAAGATGCTGCTACAGGCTGGACTTGAAATGTTGCCCCAAAGCCCACATGCGGAAAGCTTGGTGCCCACGGTAGCAGTTTTGGAGGTGGTGGAACCATTAGGAGTTGGAAGTGTGAGGAATTTAGGACACTGGGATATATCCTCATAGGAAATTTGGGGACCCTGACACTTTTCCCTTACATTTTTGCTCCCTGGTCATGAGGTGACCAGTCTGCTTTGCCATGTACTTCCTGGCATCACTATCCAACACCTCTCTCAGGGGCGTGAAAGCAATGGGTCTGTCCCACTACCGACTGGAACTTCTAAAAGTATGAGCTAATTTCCTTTAAGAATCTAATCATCACAGACATTCCATCACAGAGTTGTCAAGCTGATTCACACGGGTGGTTTTCTCTCTCATAAGAAGCCTTAACTGATCAGTACTGAAGTTAGTGCATCTCAGTAACCAGGGAGAAATAACCTGTCCTGGGGATACATTAGAGAAACAAAAATACCATATTCTTAAATCAAATTCTAACTGGCTGTGCAACTATTAGCCAAAAATAAATAAAGGAACAAAAAAAGGAAGGGGGGGATGAAAGAGAGAAGGTTGGGGGGGAGATGGGGGGCTTCCCCCACAAAATATACTTTTATGCCCAAAATGTCATGGCATCCCAAGGAAAACATTTAATGTAGGACATGTAACATTTAGTTCTAGATCTGAATACATTCAATAATATAACCTACAAATATATTAAGTATACACTGATAGAATGATAAAAAAGACAAATCCATTATCAAAAACTAGCCTAAAATATGTTTCTTTGGAGTAAATGTTTTTGTTCTTCAATCATTCCTCATTCTCTAGGATGTAAAACAAGCTGAGCACATGTTAACCATTTCATAACAATTTTTTGAATGGTTTTACTATAACCTCCTTAAAACCAAAGGGATAAGCTAGAAAAATTAATAGGGCCATATCAAATTGAAAAAGCATTATTAGCAGACCACAGATAGCAGGCATTCTGCAACTATGTACAAAACACTTAGAAAATGCTATTCTTTAGGGCTGGGGATTTAGCTCAGTAGTACCACTGCCTGTCTCTCAAGCACAAGGTCTCGAGTTCGATCCCAGGTACCAAAAAGAAAAAAAAAAAATTCTTTCAAAAATAAATGGAGTGTAGTGCAAAAAGCATAAGTACTGTGGAATAAATTATTCTTCCACGTATTATATATTGACTATATCATACAATATTTCACATCATCCACAATGCAATACTAGTATAAGCCATTAGAAAAAAGAAAAAACCCACAATGTTTGATTAAAAATGAAATAACTACTTTTATCAATGAAATGAAATGCTGTATTTTCTTCAATAGAAATTCATATGTGTCTTTATCATTTCTGGCATAACAATGGAATATTAGGGTGACATTTTCAGAAAGCAATCTATGGTCAAATATTTCTCTCTTATTCTGTTTTTGTTCTTTTCATATCTATGTTCTTTTCAGGTTATCCAACATATATGACCAAATGTTTGCTCTGAAATAGAAAATAATGACATGCAAATTATTTTCTCAGACTGTTGGCTATTAGGTAATAATTGGCTTACGAACCTGGTGCTCTAGTCTATATGACTTCCGATTATATATATATATATATATATATATATGTATATATATATATATATATATACTAAGCTATACTCAAAGCACTTGCATTAGATGTTGATATTTGTTATATTATGTTTGTCTTCACTATCTGAAAATTAGAAATGTACTATGGGGTTACATTAACTTAGTGGATAATCCACAGTACATCCCATATTCAGATACCTCAGCTGTTCATCTAAAGGTTGGAGTCTTACAGCTATAAGTTTACTCTTATGTTTCTGTCACAACTGAAGCCAAAGCTCTGTTTATACCAGAAGTTTCTTTTTTCTTTTTGTAGGTCAGAGTGGATCTTCAGAACAGTTAAACCATTCTTGTTAAAATTTTATGAATAGAGATATTCATTTTTTGAGATTGGCAGCCTTTACTCCAAACCCATGACACAGAGGAAATGAAGTATAACTTTGAATGCATTGCCCAACTTCAAAACTGGATGCTGGGAAAATACATCTGATGTTTTCTGGACTATGATCCCGTGAAAGTGATGAGCTGAGAACTCATATTCCTAAACAGGACTTTGATATAATTAACATCATTGGTAACAGTGGAAACAATAAATCTTGCCTTTAAACTACAAGAGAAAGTGAAGGAAGGAGAAAAGTGCTGTGTATAAGACTGAAAGTCTGAAGGCTTTGGAAAAGTTATATAAGAGAAAACCCATAATTTTGTCCCTCTCCTCGCAATTTTCAACTAAAAAGAGGACTGTGTTATGTAGGGTTTCCAATGGTTCAATATGGTGAGGTCAGAAGAAAACTACTCATCCTACTTTAGAAATGCAAATATCTGGATTTTAATCCTTGGATCTAACATTCTGTTGCCAGAGATTAAGCAACTCATTCACCTACTGCTTCATGTAGATTCACAGGTTTTTAAATTTTTAATAGTGAAAACTGAATTAAGGAGCTACATCACTTTGGAGTAACAATTTCTAGAGTGCTTGTACCTATTTACTTCCTCTACCCCACTTCTCTCCTTCCTGGCTTGACAAAAAACAACAAAAACAAACCAAAAAATCACAAACCAAAACAACAACAAAAAAGCTCTCCTATTAATTTTAAGCAAATAAATACAGATAACAAAGTCTTTACTGTGAATCTCCCAGGAATTAAAAAAAAAAAGAAGAAGAGTTCAGAAGGGAGGAGTAGTTAGTTAGGGGAGTGCAGAAGTTCTCAGCAGCATATATCTTAGCCCAATTCAGGCAGAGCGTGAGCCTTTTCATCCCAGGGAGTGCGATGTGGGAGTAAAAGCATCGCAGAGGGAGTCATTGTGCCTGATAGATGTAATTTCCTAAAATGTATTCCTTGTCAGTGTACAGAAGATGAATAGAGAGAAAGGTCAGCACATCCGAAGTGAAAAGGACACGAGGATACTGCGCTGCTGCGTGGGGCTGTGTATTCCTGGTCGTGGGTCTGGAAAACCACTGACTTACAGCTTGACTCATCACTAAACAAATTAAATAGTCAGAGAATTACGGTGAAGGATTAAGAATAAGGAGAGCCAGCAATTATCTAATCCTCTTCTTAAATGTTTCTTTTCCTCTCTCTGCTGGTATGAGAGAGGAGCTGGGGGTGGGGTGTCGAATGGGTTTTGCTTTGGGAGTTACTCAGCAGGTGGTGGGGACTAAATGTAGCACTGGGGGAGCCAAAATTAATAAATATATAAAAACTACAAGAAACTCTTGACCTTTTCTTCTCAGCTCTCGCTCTCCCACTACAGTTAAATAAAAACTAGGAATAGCAGAAATAGCAACCCTCAACTGCCCCTACCCCACTTACCAGATGTGGAAGGGACTTTTGGTGGCTTGATTCACACCATGTGAAGATGATTACATGCATGGCCTCAAAGAAAACAAAAGCTAAACAGAAGTTATTAAAATACCTTTCCCCACAACTTACTCCATCTTCCAGGGCACATACTTAACCAGTGCCTTCGATGACCAGTTTCAGTACAAATATCTGTGTTGCAAGAGAGAGATAGAACCCTTAAGAGATAGCTGAGGTTATTATCCCTTAAATGAAGTCATAAAGGTGGAGCCCCAATTCAATAGGACTGGCATTCATATAAGAAATGGAAGAGGCCCCAAGAATATAAGGGCACAGAAGAAAAAAGGAAAGGAAAATCAAAACAGAAAAGGACACGGGAAGGCAACTATCTGCAAGCCAAGGGGGAAGGAGACCTCGGGATTCTTGACATTCCAACTCTGAGATCTTGGGCTTTCAGGCTTTAAAACTGTGAGAAAATAAACTTCTGTTGTTTAAGCCACCTAGCCTGTAGTACTTTGTAATGACAGCCCAGCCAGACTAATACAGTGGCATTTGTGGTATTACAGATTTTTAGATCTAGAATCTTAGGGCTCAGATGGTCCAATTATTCCTAGCTTTCAATTCAAGGAATTGCTATAAAGAGGGCCACCTTTTTGTACTTCTCTTGCGTGTTTCCTTTACATCAAAATCCATGTGAATCATGTACCCCAGGAGTGACAGAGTTTGAAATCTCCATGGCTGACTATGTCCACCCTGAACATGGTCTGTGAAACTCCTTCCTAAAACTGTGGTCAGTTCATCTGGGAATGTATTTTATTTTTCTCGAAAGAAAGTCCAAAGATTTCTTTTGATTTGTGACCCTTAAATGTTTGTGAACCGTTTATTACTTCAAGTTCCTCATTTTATTTATTTATTTAAGTTTTTGGTACTGGGGATCAAACTCAGGCCCTTACAAGGCAGGCAGCAAAACCACTGAGCCAAATCCTCAGCCTGAGTTCCTCATTTTAAAGAGAGTAAACTGAAACCTAGAAAGGAATATTGTGCCAAAATACATAAAATATGCTAATAAAAGAACAAGATCCAAATCTCTTCCTTCCTAATGAAAGATATCAAGTCATGCTTTTATAGGAGTTAAACAACTTACCTGAGTTCTTCTTGGGTAGAGACATATATTTAACTTTTCAAAGTGTCTTGATGCATTTATAACACTTAAATTTTAGCATTTTTACTTAGATTGGGAACTTTTTTAACCTATGCCAATACCTACTATATGTTATTTGAATACGGTATGTGAAGGATGACAACAAGGAGATTTTTCAGACATGCAATAGCAAGAGAATCCTACTGAGGGATGTTGTTTAAGGCTCTAACATATAGCTCTAAGCTGCAATGAATTTTAGTATGAAATTTTTGTGTCCTTCCACTTGAGGAATGGTCAAGACGCTGTGAGTGATTTGAATTTCCTTTCCTTTGTAGCTCATCATTAAGACTGGAGTCAAGCAAACAGGCCAGAGACAGCATGCGTGCACACACTCAGGCACACATAGTTAAGCACAGCTAAAATGTGCAAATATCCTACCCTCTACTTGCAAAGACTGAGCAGAGCAAGTCACAGCAGGAGTCATAGAGGCAGTTGAGAACCTTGAATCCATACCTATCCGTGCTGATGTGGACCCAGGAACCCTGGGCTTTTGCAGGTCTCTGGGCATGTCAATAGGCATTGCCTTCTCTGAGAACCTCTCTGCTCTGCAGGGCCTCTGTGTACAGCACTTGCCCTCATTGGGCTCCCCCTTGTCCACATTTGTCCTCTCCACTAATTCTTTTTTTTTTTTTTTGGTACCGGGGATCAAACTTGGGTCCTTGTGCTTGCAAGGCAGTCGCCAGAACTACTAAGCTAAATCCCCAGCCCTCCCCTAATTCCTGAAACAGAAATAAGCATCTCAACTTTTAATAGAGCTCTATCCTTTGATCATTTATTAAAAATATGACCCTTCTACCTTTCCCATTTGTCTCCCTTTACTTTTCCTGTCTTTCTCCCTTTTCTCTTTCTTTTTCCTGGTGTCTTAGAATTCAGTGAGCAGAGATCAGCTCATACCATCCATCCTGTGGGCCTGTACCTATACAGGAAGACATTTAAGAATGGGGCATTTCACTTGTTTTTCTAAAGCAAGCTGTGAGTGTGGCAGGGTGGGGGACACCGAGAGAACAAGAACTTATGTTTATTTTATGAAATACAGTCTGGGACCCAGGCGGATAAAGTGTTCATTCAACTTTATACCACATAAAAACAATTGCATACCTCCCCATTTCCTCTAAAAATCCCCCTATTTTGCATTTCCTGTAGCTGATCCCGGGATACCCTGAAACTTACTCTGATACCAGGGTCATGCTTGCTCCTTGCGTCTATTCTATCAGCATCTGAAAGTCACACAATGAGCTGGATGCATTTGTGCAAGAGGAGAAGCAATAACTTGAAAATGAGATCCCTGATTACTACTCGCAAACTGCCAAATTCTCAAAGCCCAGGCCATTTCTCCTTCCCCAGAAGAGTTACATCTTGCCCAGGTTTGTG
>NW_022900933.1:20854610-20860472 GCF_012274545.1 Fukomys damarensis | reverse complement strand
GAAGAAGAAGAAGAAGAAGAAGAAGAAGAAGAAGAAGAAGAAGAAGAAGAAGAAGAAGATCCTTCCAAAGGTTAAATTAACACTTCCCATCCCCTTTTTATCCTACAGAGAGTTCGTCACTTTCTCACATCTCTCAATTACTTCTGCTACTTCTTGACTTTGATCTCCCTTACCATCTTCTTGGACATAATTATGTTTCTGTCCCCTACATGTATTAGGCAGTTAATGTCCTCAGAGCTGGTTTTGATGTCTCCTTGTTCATGAAATATCCCTGAATCCTCAAGTCAGAATAAATCTCTGTTTTGCTGTGCTTTTCTGAATCTCTAGTCTGTAACCAAGCAAATGTGCACCGTGAATGTGGATCTGCACACGCACCTGTCTCCTTTCACTACAGAGGGTCTTGACTGGGGAGATGAAAACCCATTCAACTTTTCTCACATTTCTTGGCTGCAAAGGACCAGGTACTTAATAAAGGGCAATGAAGTGAATTGAAAGAAATTATGTTCTGCTTTTTTCTTTAGTAACTACCAAAGCTCTTCACCCCTTCTCCCTTCTCTGTCCCTGTTCCCAATGCTCCTGTTAGTTCTGTCCTATACATCTACCCTATCGGAGCAATTCCGGACAGCATTTCACCATATCGTTTTCCATCAGGAGCCCCCCTCACCGAGTCCCATCTTAAATCCCATCTTGATGGAGGACACAAGAACTCATCAGACTGGCATCTCTGTGGCTAGCAAATCGGTGGTCTAGATTTTATTCATCAAATCTGGAGTGGTAATAATTGTGCTGCTGGCATCCCAATGCACCTGCCTTTAGAAAACATTTTCTATATATCCAGATGTTTGATGCTAATATTTACAGACCAGGATACCGGGAAAATTCTGGGTTAGTAGGTACTTCGGTTCTGGAAATAGAATACACTGTTTCTCTGGGGAAACAGAATGTATGCTCTGAGAATTTACAAAGTAACTTTAAAATAAGCCCTTTCCCAAACTGAGGTCTGTGTTCTCCCGTGTTACGGTGTGGGTGGTAAGTGGGGCGGTGATATGACTATGATATCGGGACTTCTATTTCTGTAATGTGTCAAGGATGCTGAGGAATTCAGCCCCCAAACTGAGAAATGCAGACTAACACCAGATCCTAAATCATGCAGAGACAATATACACCTATATTGTGGGAGGCTGTGCGGGTGGGGTGAGGGATTCGTCAAAAGTACTTCCCAACACAGGCCTCTCTGTTTTCTTCTTTAGCCTAGTTTTGTGGACCCTAGAGTGAAGGGTTTTTCTCTCATCCATTTTTAAAAATTCATCTCTTTACCTCAGTCTTCTATTAAAGACATGCAATTCTTCTACCCTGTCAGCACCCCAAGCCTTGTCTTTTTTTCAGTTCATATCATACTACTCCATTGTAGCTGCAGTCTTATAAAATAATAAATATGTATTTCTTTGTAAGAAATATGAGCTGTATCTCTTTAACGTAATGTTATAGGGTAGTTATATATTTTTACATATCTACAGTATTAGACACTCACGAAATAGAAAATAAATTTACAAGGTAACTTTCAGGGCAACTTATGACCAATATCATTCCACAGCTTGAAGACTCCAGTCCAACGGAGTGAAGGCCATGGACAGAGAAAGAGAATGAGGTGGAAGACAGGATGGAGAAGTGACTTTGTCTTTCTTACAAAGTTCTAATATCCCCATGTAATGTACTAAAGATACTTCTGTGTTTTATCCAGAAGACAGAAGAATATTAATCTCGGACTACATTTCTATCCAATGTTATGAGTCAAAATCAAAGAATGAAAGCTAAGCATAAATACGCAAGGAAAAAAAACTAAAGCATTATTCTATTTATGTTAGAACCATGGTGATGTTTCCTATAGAGAAAGAAAGGTCTTAGAAAACACTGGAGAAGTTATAAATAGCAGCCACAGAAAAAAAAAGTTCTACACTTGAAAGACAGAAGTTTTGTATATGGGATCACGTGAAACAGAAGGTAAGAGAAAAGGTTAGAAAGAAGAGCTTGGAAGAAAAACCAACAGCCCCACTCCTGTGGCTGTAAACAGCAGATAAGGAAGTCCGCTCCTTTTGACATACAGCGTTCCTTATTTAACATCGTGAACAAAAGCTCACCGCCTCTCCTGCCCAACAAGGGACAAGCTAACGATAGGATGCTGAGACCATTTTACAAGTAGCCACCAGTGACTACACAGTGGTGATTCTCTTCTGCACACTTGCTTCTTATCTCTTTCTGCAAGTATCTCAACCTGGGACTTCTACAGAAGAATTCAGAAAAGAAAAGGTGAGGACAAAATGAAACTCATGATCACAGCACCTCTCAAGTGCCTGCCCTGTTTGAAGGACATCTGATTCCATCGTATTTGACAACACCTACATCTCCACTTTGTTCGCTCCCTAACAGGGACAGGTGTGGGTGTTGAAGAAAAAAGACAAACTTTCTTTTCTAGGACCCTTATTTCTCTTAATCATACATCCTCTTTTCTAGGACCCTTATTTCTCTTAATCATACATCCTCTTTTCTTTTCTTTTTTTTTTTTTTTTGAGACAGGGTCTCACTATGTAGTTGAGACTGACCTGAAACTCACTATGTAGGCCAGGCTTGTCTCGAACTCACAGTGATTCTCTTGCGTGCTGGGATCACAGGTGTGCACCATCACGCTCAGCTATATACCCTCTTTTCTCTGCTTTTCTGTTTTTATATTTTTTATTTTTATTTTTTTTTAATTAAGTTTATTGGTGCTTTTAGGTATACATTATAGTTACATTCATCATTGGGATCTTGTACCTTTACATGATATATCTTGGTTCCCCATACACCTGCCCTCCCTTCACCCCTCCACCCTTCCCTATTTACAAAGACTTTGTTTCCATTTTTGTTGCTTTTCTCATATTTTTCTTTTCCCTTCTTTCCTTTCCCCTACCCTTCCCACTTCCCCTACTCCTTTAGCCCTTTTCTTCCTATTTCACATTATTAATTATACAATTTGAACCTTATTTACACTTTTCATTTTTCACACCAGAGAAACTATTTGGCATTTACACATGTGTCCTATTTTTTTCACTTAAGAGTGTGGTCTCAATGTGCATCCATTTAGCTATAAATTTCTCTAGTTTCTCATTCTTTATGGCTGAGGAGTACTTCTCTGCCTTTCTGATTCTTCCTGAAGCAAATATTTTTATTTAGGTTTCTGACTCACACAGGCTGGGATGAGTTGAAACCAATGACACTACCAAGTAGAATAAAGGGCTAGTTAACTACATCTGTTATCAAAAATTAGCCCAGAAGAGAATTCATAAAACTGGAAAAACTGACCCTCAGAAAAATTATGAAACTACATCCTTTGGAAAAACTCTATTTATTACATATCAGCTGAGATTTGAGTTAAGAAAAGAAGTCAAATATGAGTTCATAGAAACTTGAGAAAGATGAATTATTTCAAAAATATGAGAAAAGATGGTTCATAAGTTTTGTGAATTTAAGTTTTAAGATAAGCATGATAAAAAAACATATTATCTGGTGGTGGGAAAGTAATTTACTATGATCAAAAGATCAATGCTACAACCTCTGAAAACTAGAAGCAAACTTGACTGTAGCATTTCTTCCCAGGGTTTACATCTCAAACAGACCAATTTACTGCACCTGGAAGAAGTCTTTCACAGTAGGACTAAAAAACATAGCGAAAGAGAATGGTTACAACCTTTTCATGTGTCTGTTTTAGGTAAAACAGTAAAGTTGTAATATTGACTTTTTTTAAAAAAATCATTCTCCTTGCACTTCTTGCCAATTTCTCAGATAAGAAGATGATTTTGTGAAGGTTGTTGGGTTTCTTGGCATTTCTCTTGTCTCATAGGTCAAAAAGCTAATTATTATTATAATAATTATATTGAGTTCGATATGATGGTCTTCCTGAGTTATTAAGTCATTTCTTCTCCTAAATTCTCTCATTATCCAAATGCACAAACACATCCTAACATTGCCTTGTGAACAAAAGTTTCTGTGAGGCTGCCTCCACCTACCAAAGTAACACCACCACCACCATCACTACTAACACCCCTTAGCTCTCACACCAAAGATAAGACAATTGCTGTCCACAGAAATTCTGGCATGTCGTGCCTCTTTAAATAGCTGACATCTGGAAGAACTGTCTAATACTTGTTACTTACACTCCACTCAGCATGAACGGAGGTTGGCAGGGAATTTAGCAGCACATCTTATTTTTAAAATATCTCACACCTCCTCCTCTCCCTCTCTGTCTTCAGAGAGGGTTTTCAGCAGTATGCTCTGAGGTTTGCGGCATGAGCCTACCACCTTCTTCCCAGACACGCAAATGCTTTAAAGAGAGGGCCTAAAGCTCTGATATAATGCCAGGGTGGGCCACCCGAATGCAATACAAACAAGACAGCTGCCAAAGCTCTTCATTTCAAGCATAAGCCAAGACATGAACCTCATAAACCTAAAATCAGTCAGGCAGGCACTTGCTTTCACTCTGACAAAAACACAGATTCTTTAAATCTTGCCTTACGAAACTGTCCCCAGTCTTTTACTGCTCTCTTTCCAAAGTAAGATCATTGGCAGGTTAAGAGAATTAAGTTGACTTGACAAAATGAATGGGACTTTTTAATTCAGCTGTGACCTGAGAGAGAGCCACTTGCCCTGTTTCTGGCAGAACAGGCTGTCCAAGATCTCCTTCCCCATTCATCCAAGCTGATGTGAAGTCAGACGCTCAAATATGAGGAGGTTAATGCCATGCACATAAGCCTTCGGAGAGCTGACCTCCCTAAACAATGACATCTGCCCCCAATAGTTAGTATTTGCTCTTTGGACCTCAAAAAGTGCATGCAAGTAAAAGGTGTATGAAGGTGCTAGGGGGAGCTCTGCTACAGGAAATGGCACCAGGGGTTCAGCAGGGAGCTGGCAGAAAAGGGGAGCTCCTCTGTAATTGCTAACAGTGTGTTAAGTGGCATTACAGAAAGTAGCAAAGATGCCCAACATTCTAATGATAACAGTAATTACTAGGAGTAGTGCTACTGAATGAAAATGACTCCAACAGCTTAGGGATTTTACCTTTCCTTGGAACAGCTCACAACAGTTTATCCGACCGAATTATGTAATGCCTCATAGAATTCCTTTAAGTGACCAAACCATGCTTTTGAGGTGTATGTGTGTGTGTGTGTGTGTGCGAGAGAGAGAGAGAGAGAGAGAGAGAGAGTGAAAAATATAAAGGAATTCACTTAATGTAAAGACAGCACAATATCCAGCCTCTAACTAACCAAAGAAGACTTGTCATTCTCTTTTCCAAGAATTGCAACTATTAAGACTCTTTTGTTATGGGACGGCAGTTTCCAAACACAAATATCCTAGATTGCCAAAGATCAGAATTGGAGAATTCTCAGACCAGGGATTTAGCTCAGCGGTTCGGTGGCCTGCCTCACAAGCGCAAGGACCTGAGTTCAATCCCCAGTACCACACAAAAAATAAAATAAATAAAATAAAATAGAATTGGAGAATTCTGATAGAGTCGTTTTTTTGGCTTCAAAACACAACTGACAATGTGAAATATGAAGAAAGGGGAAAAAGGAGTAGGGGAAGTGGGAAGGGTAGTGGGAAAGGAAAGAAGGAAGAAGAAAAATATGAGAAAAGCAAAAAAAAAAGAAAAGGAAACAAAGTCTTTGTAAATAGGGAAGGGAGGAAGGGGTGAAGGGAGGGCAGGGGTATGGAGAAAAATGAGAACCAAGATACATCATGTAAAGGTACAAGATCCCAATGATGAATGTAAATCTATTGTATACTTAAAAAGTACCAATAAACTCAATGAGGAAAGAAAAAAAAAAAAAA
>NW_022900933.1:20771349-20853658 GCF_012274545.1 Fukomys damarensis | reverse complement strand
AAAAAAAAAAAAAGAGTATACTAATCCAAGGTAGCACTCCTAATTTGCTTCTGGAGTAGAGAGGCAAAATTCATCTTCTGGAGAAGATGTACTGATTATTATTAAAATTACCATCTCATTGGTCTTCAGCCACCACCAACTTCCCTTGAATCGAATGCACAGGCTGTGATCCTTGCTACATAATATGGTGTTGAAAATCGTATTAAGCATTTGGAGATAGGCAATGGATCATAAGTGTAACAATTAGCATTATGTTTTACCATCTCATTTTTTAATCTGGTTTAACCCTGACGACAGCTTATAGTAGCAATATTATGCCCACTTTATGAAGGAGGAAACTGTGGCTTACAAAAATCAAGTAGTTTGCCTGAGGTAACATAAGGATTAGATGATAAAATTTGAACCTAATGCTGCTAGCTCTGGATTTCACACTGTAATACTATACTCTTTATTGGGCTTTAATCACTACCTATTGAACCCTAGGCATGGTAATCAACTAGTACGCATTTGTTAATATTATCAGAGAACATTATCCCTTAGTGCTAGGGAGATTTAATTTCTGGAGTAGGTTCAGAGTATCTCTTGACTGTTGTGGACAATTCCTTTCCCGCATCACAAAGGCTGGCAGCACCGTTGAACTAGATGGCCTAGGCCACTTCCCGATAGTGTGACTTTGTGATTGTTTCTGTGTGATAAATTTAGGAAGACTGAAAAAAGAAGAACTTAACTTTAAAATAAGGTCAAAGTATCCAGCAAAGCTTCCAGAGTGAAGAGAATTTGAGTTGCATCTTTAAATGGTCAGTTATTAAAGAAAAAAGCCAGTCTATTTCAGTGAGACAGATCTTAAATCAAGTGTCCCTTTGAGACATGGGAATGAAGGCAAACGTGCTAAGCAAGAGTACATGAATAAAGTGGAAGAGAAGTGACATCAAAGAGATTATACCAAAGAAAGGAGAACAAAAGAAAGAGGAAAAGAGGAAGGAAATGAAGGAGGGAAGGAAGGGGAGAGAGGGTGGGAGGAGCTTTTCAAAGAACTAGCAGTGTTTCTACTGTGATGACCTCTGAACCTTATAATGCAAAGCAACTTTCTCCTACTTAGCAGTTTCTTTCCTAGTCAATTGAGGACAGGTACCCTGGTCTGAAGCTAGCAAAGCAATGAACTTTGCTTGAGAGAAGGGCCCAACCTTAAGGCAGTTACCTTCTTGGCCTGGTTGTGTGTTCATCTTTTGCATAATTTAAAGCAAGCAAAACTTGAAGCAAACAAAGAAACACACTTAAGGTTTTGCCTTTTTTCTGCTTGAAGCCACAGTGTGAGAAGGTGAAATACTCCTTTTCAGTGTCTAAAATTGTTTCTGAAAACTCACCAACTATCCTCATTAAGTAACAGTCTTTGCAAATGAGCTGATTTTCCTCATCACTTGAGACCAATTGCTCTTTTTTTTCTTTAGCAAATAACAGACGGCTGAAAGTGTGCTTCTGTCACACAATCCTTAGGATCAACTGGGATTAACAAACTATTCTTGATAAATCACTGCAAGCTATGCATTCTTGTTGACTATGCATTGTAACAGCATAAGCCATTTAGCCCAGCAGGGGGATACTTTGGAAGAAGGTCTCCAGATTTCATCTAGGATGTCCCAGGTCACGTATGGTTCTCAGATCTTTCCCTTTCTGTTTGTAAGAAAGGGATGACTGACAGAGAATAATTTAGAAAATGGAGTGGAAATGATGAGAGAAAGTTCTCCTCCTTCTCCTCCTCCTCCTTCTCTTCTTCTTCTTTGATTTAAATGATTTCATAGTAACCAAGTAAGAGCCAGTCCATGAGCTAAAACTATTAACTTATCAATAGAGTCCACTTAGGAACTCCACAATTTACCTAAATACTTCGAGCATCCACCTAGGCAATTAGAAAGAAGTCTAGCCTTCCCTGAGATGCTCTTCTCCAGTTATTTTCTGCATAAATCCTTGGGAGAGAGGTTTTTACTTCTATCAGATTTCTGGTTGCACACTCTACAAGCCACATGTGTGCCTGTCTTAAAAGCTTTCACTCTACACCCCACAGAGCAAACACATCTAAATTACTGTCTTTGGAGAGTTCTTGTCTTTCTATGGCCAGCGGTAAAACACCTTCCTCTTGTCAAAATACTGCTCATTCAGAGATGTTTCCCATGAAAGACAAGTGACAGAACTGTTTCCATTGTAAACAACCTCTTTACAAAACATATAGATAATAGAAGGAAAGATGATCTTGGGATGTTCAGAACTAGCTTCAACTTGACTTGGAAATATCCTCTTTTTCTCAGAATCCAAGTCATATTTCTTGACAGGTGGTATCTTCATCCATGGTTACTTTCCCCTGGAGGATCCCATCTTCTCTCCTTCCTGTTTAAGATCACTGGGGCCTTCAAATAGTCTACTGTGTAACTCAATATCATGAGTTCCATGTAAATCAATGAATGGTGCTGGTCAACTCCTATAGTAAGTCCTGAACATTTTCTTCACAGTTAAGAAGTCATCTAAGTTATCTATGTTGGGGAAGAGGCTCATTTCTCCAGAGCACAGAAGAAAGGTATACTGTAGCCTCATAAATTTGTAGAACAATCTTGTTGCTGATTTCACCAATTCTCACACATCTCTTACATTTTGTATTGCTCTGGGAGGTCTCATTCACTTCTTTCAGACATGGCAGATGAAGGCAAGTGACTTATTTTTTTTCATACTCTCTGAAATGCTGTCCACTTCCTCTTAGACCTGAGCGGTTCCTTAATATAGTATTCCTGGTTAACCCCCTTCTTCACTCCATACTCCACACACAAACATCCTGTCTCTATTTACTTACACCTCTCTTAAAACTAACCTCCCCCAAAAAGATCTTTGAAAAACCAATTATGCTAAGAGGAGATTCTACTACAAAGTTAAGGTAATAATTGGCATAATGGTGGGAAACAAGAAGACAACTACTAGGTCTAAAAGAATTCATTGAACCTTGTTTTCCGTACAAATATCTCAGATAAATAAAAAAGAAAATGACAGAAACAGGGTGAAAAATAAATGAAAAGTAAATAGATTTCAGTTTTATGTCTGATTAAGTCTAAAGTATTTCCTCTTGAGGAGAATCTGCTTTTAAGATCATAGAAGATAAACTCACTTTCTGGTTATTATGTATTAATGCCATGCCAATCAGCTTGACACTCAAATGTACCTCATTCAAAGAGATGGAAGTACAGGCATCTGATTTACATGCTCTAATGGACAAGACATTTGATCAATACAGTAAGATATAAACTTCTCTTTGTTTTAGAGAAGGGATTGGCTACCTAGTGTCATAAATTCCAGGTAAGGATGTTGTCGAGTAAGGAACAAATAAGCATAAGGGCGCAATGAAAATTTCTCATTCTCAAATTTTTCTTTCATTTGTCCTCTATCATCTACTTAGGGGTATGTATTTTTCCCAAGCCTTTACCCTGAATTCCCTCATACAAATTACCCATGGAATCAATTCCTAACCCTACATGGAGGGTTGATCTAGATATATAATCTCATCCCCTAATCTGTGCTATCACCACTTTCTTGACCTCTTTCTCTAGATGACAGAAACTCATCATTTTCTGGACTACTTCCCACCCCTCCATTTTATCCCTTTTATTTGCATGTTTGTATTTTAGTTAACTGACATCCTTTTATTTATTTATTGCTCAGGCTCAAAGCTCCAAAGTAAATCCTTCATAGGCTCCTTTTACTGCTGTATTCTATAGCATTGACTATAAACACAGCATCCTCTCTGGCTCCTCTTTCCCAACCTCAGAGCCCACTTTAGGCCTCAATATATTTTTATCCAAGTGAATACAATTGCACATTAATTCAGTTCTTAGTTTCTTTTTGAACAAGGCCTGTTAAGTGTTTCCCCAGAGAAATATTATTAATGCATATTCACTTAATTTCAGTTCTTTGCATGAAACTCTTCAGTGGCTACTCAGTGAGTACATTCAGAAGGCCCTAACACTGCTTCATACCTGCAACCTAGCCTGCTTCTGTCACTTTCACTACATCCTTCAGTTGAACTCCACCCCACCACCACACAGGGTACCAGACCACGTACATTTACAGGAACATAACATCTCTGTCACTTCCCCCGTCTTCATGTTTGGAACTCAGTGTTTGGTGGACATTAGATCAAATGCCAGATGTCAAAAATAAAGCAAGCGTTCTTTTCCTTAAGCCATATAAACTCTATGAGGTATACAAATAGCTAGAAATCTCTCATGAGCTTCCTCAAATGCTAACACCTACATGATCCTATCAAAATTCTCAATCCGGATTTCTCTTCTCTGTGTGTTCCGACAGCACAACCTACCTCTGTACTCGAATTTTTATATTGTGCTTTGGCAATATAATGATTTATAGATGTGTTGTCTCTCCACTAACTGTGTTAAAATATCATACAATACATGGATGAATCATGGTTTTTGAGAAGTAAATCTGAGACCTTTACCTGGTTATGCCACTAACCAGTTTCTTAACTACTTGGTGTCTTGGTTACCTCTCTTTAACAAAAGGATAACAATACTGAGTCATATATCAAATTTCTCCTGTTTTCACACTTCCTATTCCCTTTACCACAGTGCTCCACCTCGTTAAGCCATTCATGATTTTACACTCCTTTTGTGTGTACTTGAGTGTGTAAACACTTAGTGTGTTAAGATCCTCTGTACTTCTCTCAGAGGAGGGAGGCCTACCTCTCTGTGTGTTCTCTGGTCACTAATGCATATTTATAATTTTTATTAAGTGAAAATTTGAGCATAAGAATAGTCATAATATACGTAGATATTTATGAAAAGTTTATGGTCATTTATAAAAATTTAACAATAAAACATTTCTATATTTCAAGGTTTCCCTCAGCTGTTAGGCATGCACATTTGGTTGGATATGTTTGCTTTCTTTCTGATCTATCAACTCTTCCTCTCTGCCCTGCTGGAGAAGCTGACTTCTATAAGCTACGTGGACCATATCATGAGATTGTCTTGTTTCCTGATTTCTGGCATATTTGGCCAGGAAAGGAGTCAGCACAACAGCTGGTCAAAAATATGGTGTGTATTTCAATAAAAAATTATTACAGCAAATGACATGTTGCCATAAACCTCACTCAAAATACTCCCCCTCACTTCAAGCACACTTATCCCATCATTTTTGCCACTTTTTGAAGCAGTCTCAGAAATCATCTTTCATTAGTGTCTTTAAGATCTGTGATCAAAAATACAGTGAAAGCTGCTGCCAACTGGAAACGCGGGCTTGTAAAAACATGATGGTGTGTCCTTACCTACTTTATTTACGAAAATACATGAAAATTCTGGCTCTTCCCCAAAGTCAAAAAGCCGATAAAAGGCAGTGGTTTTTAACTGAGTCAAGACATGGAAGGAGCCACAATGATGCCACTAAAAAGACTCACTAAAGAGGACTTCCAGAGCCGCTTAAGAAAATGCCAAGAACAATAGAGCACACGTGTTAAGGCGAGGGAAGGTTTTGATGGGTATTAATTGCAACATCTGTTTGTCTTAGTCGCTTTCCTCGTTAGTGGGACAAAGCCTGTAGACAACTGCAACTTAGAGGAGGAGAGGATAAGTTTTGCTCACACTTTTAGAAGTTTCAGTCCATGGTCCGCAGTCTCAAATGCAGAAATGGCCGGGTGGAAGGTCCTGGGTGGTGGAAAGCTGCTCACAGCACGGTGGGCAGAAAGCAGAGAGAAAGGGGAGGATACTTCCACAGTGACGCGACTCCAGCCAGGCCCCATTGTTCCCATAATCCAATCACGTTCCTAAACTCGCACCTCTGAACACACGAAGCTTGGGGGACATGCTAGATCTCCATTATACAGCGTTTCGCTGAAATAATTTTTTAAATTTAAATAATCACTGATCACACCTCCCAAGAGACATTGGGCATTTATTTGTCCTTCTTCCCAGAACCTTCTCAGATAGTTATTGTGCTAGTAGCTGAACTATTTCATATATAGCCAAAACAATACTGTGGGGTCCTTTCTTATACTGCTCCAACTCTATGTATGTTCCTAAAATCTCTTTTCCCTCCTTGACTATTAACAATTTTCACATTTTCTTATTCCCCACTACTTCACCAATCCTTACCAATTTCCTTACTTTAGAAGGGGTCCCTTTCCTTAAACTCTTCATCTTCTAAACCCTTAGAGTACCACATCTTTCCTAAAGGATCCTTCCATTTCTAAGTTTCTGCTATTTACTTTCTTTGGTCATTCAACCTCGCTGATCATTTACTCCATGTCCAACACTATATCAGGCATTGGTTATTTAATAACAAACAAGAGCTACTTCCAAAATAAAAGAAGAAAATGTAACTAAAATCTACTGTAAGAGAAATCTATGAAAGATACACCTGTCCATTATAGTTCACTATGTAGAGTTTTCAAAAAGAATACAGAAGTTACAAGGGAAACATGGTAAAACAGGAGCACTGCAGGGAAGGGGAGAAGAGAGGGCAAGGGTTAGAGAATATTCCAGGAAAAATGAAACCTGAGGAAAGGCAGGTTTAGTCCAATGAAGAAATGGCAATGGGAAAGGAAGAGAGAAGAGAGCATTGATAGCATTTCAGGAATAAGGCCTTCTATGAGCAAAGTCCTAGAAGGCAGGTACAGACAGGCCTTTGTAGGGACCTGTAAATCATTTGGTGTGGCTGAAATCCAGGTGGGGGAATGAAATGGGATCCTGCTAGAAAACAAGACAGACAGCATGTCAGCATGAGCCTTGTAACACATCTGTATTCAACCTGAGGTCTTTGAAGAGTGTTTCAGATGTTTTACACGGAAGCAGAAATTGGTCACCAAAATATGTGGACATAATTAGGTCATGTGATTAACTTCAGAAAGTTCACTCTGGAAAATGAATACTTCAGGAGCGTTTGAAAGCATCACAAGCTATGAGGGAATGGGTTAAGTAGGAAGTGGTGAGATATGATTTTGCATTTTTTTATAAAGGACAACACTCACATGCACACACATATACAAACACATGCACACACAACTGAAGGTATTATAATACAGAATAACAGAGGTGAGAAATTACCAGATTTATGAAAAATTAAGACTATGGGACTGATGAGTTTAAAAACTTAAAGAAGCTTATTTGTATAAATAAAACGTTGTACAAATAATATATACATAATATGAAAAGGGGGGAAGGAATAGATTTAATGAAAACAAAAGAGTACATGGCAATTAGCCAGTTTGGTGCTGTTTCCATTTTAAATTAAGAGAAAGTTAGGAGGGAGAATATTTATTTTTGAAATGGAAAAAATTACGGTGATTATTTCTGCCTGGGAAAATATGTGTGGGGAACCTTGCTGCTCTGCCTTTGCAGAAAAAGACCCGCTGTGGAAAGTTCCACAGTTAGAAGTTGGATGAGTTTTGGGAAGTGGTTTCATGAACTGGGGACATGCAGATTGTTTTATGCCTGAGTATTAGTATGGCAATACACATTTCATTAATTTCTTCTTAATCATTGCTTGATTTAGTGAATTTCAATGCAGAACTGAAAAAAATAAAATTGTAGGGCTTAGAAGCAGAATTTGTCTCCTAGTCCATAAGTTATAATCCTTTAGTAAAGCATCTTCCACTGAGAATAAAGGTAGCAGAGGCTGGGAAATGGTAAGGAGAATATATCAAGGGAAGAAAAAGAGATATTAAAATAAAATAATATTTTTCTACATAGTTAATCTTGTGGTTCCTTTTCATTTCATATACAGAGTGGTTTGCAATGTAGAATGCCTACAGATTTCAAGAATTACAGATCTCCTGGAATAGAGTGTGTTTAAGAATTCTAGTGTTTAAATATTTTCCTATTTAGCTTCTGTCACCAGAACTGTCATCAGCTTTGGTGTTTGTAGGATACTAGGAAATGATGGGGATTGGCATTAACCAAAGAAGGTCTAAAATAACCACTACTGCTCTACTACAGCAAGTGTCACCATATGGGAATTCAGGCTTAATGTTGCAATGTCTTCCAATTTACCAAGAACAGATTATTATTTTCCTTTAAATGCAAACTATGCCATTTGTAAATGTTGCTTTGAAATCACTTTACAACCTTGTTGTAGAGCAAACAAAGCTCAGCTTATACGTCTGATCTAGTTCTGCTTCACACAAAGTCCTGGCACCAAACTTCAGGACACAGCTAACCTGCATCCTTCATTGTCTAAAATCTCCTCCTTCCGAAACACCCAACACTGAATAAGAGGCCCACGAGGTGCGAGAAGCCAGGAATACATGTGTCAAGAACAGCTACGAAGGCGTTCCTAGATTGCACAGAAAGGTGAGGCCTGTGCTGCAAGAAGAAAGGGCTGAATGTGAGCGGATGCAGAGGATGAGTTTGTTCATGGCTCGGGCATAGAGAGTGGAAGCAGAGCCTGGCAGGGAGTGAGTTGGTACAACCACCGTTCGTGCCAAGCATTCCCACGAATGGGGCCTTATTTGGCTTCTTGAAGTTACTCTGTAAGTAAGAAAAGAGACAGGAGGAAAATTCTGGAACTGAGAATCAACCAGCCAGGCTGGAAGAAAAATCTGAGCTCCTGAGGCCAAAACCATCCCAGACACGGCCAAATTGTTTTAGCTGTGTAAGGAATGGAAGGAATTCAATTCCCCTTGCAAGCCTAGCTATTTTTCTAGCCATGGGAATATGCTAATTTCTGAAAAGTTTCCCTTAGAGTTTCAGTGCTACCTATAGGGGAAAAGGAATGGGAAAAACACATCAACATTCACATACTACGGTGTTTGTAAAAATTTGTTCTCTCCTAGTTTTTGTGAAATGCTTTGAAAGGCACAGCCGTCACTTTACAGTGAGTAACAACTTGATTAGGAAATGCCTGGCCAGAACCCCAGGACCTACTGGTCCTGCAGTGTTTCCCTGTGTGAGTTTACCATATGGTACAGGCCCTGACACTTTACAAGTACAGCACTGTATTCCTCTTTTCTTCCGTCTATTTCTCTTCTTTCTACTTCTTCAAAAACAATCTGTGTGAAGTTTTTGTGTGATGGAAATTGCTCAGAGGTGGAAAACCATGAACCCTGTCCTCCACGCAAACTAGCAGAGGAAATGAAATCAACGTGAACCAGCACCCGTCAGAAGATGCGCCCTGTGCTACAATGTGTGTGAGGCATGCGTGCAATGAAAGTGAAGACTCATCATGAAAATAAGTCTTATTAGACTCAATTTATTAGATATTTATCATACACTAGGCACTGTAGGTTACATGTAGTATTAGGTCATCAAAACTGAGTTAATAAGGATGCTTTACAATCACTGTTTTGCTGATAGAAAAACAGGTTTTGAAAGGATGGATACCTAGACCTAAATGACTTAGGAACTCATTCATTCTCTTTTCCTCATCTTTACTCTCTCCTTTCTCTATCCTGTCTCTTTTCTGTCTCTTCTTTCCTTTCTCTTCTTTCTTCCTGTTTCTGTAAATTCTGAAAACTCAGTGGTATAAAAATTATTATGGTTTAGATCTAAAATGTGCCTCGAAAGTCTTGTGCTCGGAAGTAGGGCTTTCAGAAGGTCCGTGGATCCTGGAATCACTACGCTGATGAGTGGCCTAATCCACTGATAGTTCATAGGTGAATATGCTGTTAGGAGGGCCAGTGTGGAGGGCCAGGATGGGCCAGTGAAGGAGGTGACATAGAAGGGTGTATTCTTGTTTTCAGTCCCCTTCTCGTTTCCTGATTCTTCTCCTCCTCTCTTCCTTTCCATTCCTTCCCTTCCCAATCCCTCTCCCCGCTTCTCTCTCCCCGTGCCTCTCCCTGCATCTGCTTCTCGGCTCCCATGAATTAAGCAGCTTTCCCCATTTATACCTTTCTACCATGCCATTTCTGCTTTGGAATAAGCTGACCATAGACAGAATCCTATGAGACCATAAGCCAAAATAAACCACTACTCTTTTCAGGAGAGAGTGTTAGGTACTTTTCCTTTCCTAGTGATGGAGAGGTGACAACATCCTGTGTATATTCTTTGGCAACATGCTAAGTTCAAAATCAGTACTGGCTGTTACTTGCTGGGCCCATCATGGAAGATTTTTTAGGGGTGGTAGTACCTGAACTAGAAATTGAAAGATGTTTGGGTCAAATAATTGTGACATTTTTCATTTTGTTTATTAGGAATGCTGTGAGATGGCTCACCTTTCAAACAAGGAAGCTAATGCTCACTAAGTTTAAATAACCAGCCCAAGGCCAAAGAGCTGGCAAGCTGGCAACGTGAGACAGCGACCAAAGTGTCCTAATTCAAAGACTAAACTCTTTGCACAGTACTAACTCGGCTCTGACGGCTTTTAGATTCAAAGGTTGAAAATTCGAATCTTTGAGCAATAAAAGCAGAGAGAAACACAGAACAGGTACCAGCTTCTTGTTGATCCTGTTTCCTGGAGTATGAGGTTTCCCTTGGGGAGTTAAAAGATACATACAAATGAGCAAAATCATTATCTATTCGGCAATGCTTCCAATCTGCACTTCATCTTCTCAAGTAACTGGAGTAATTATAGGACAGAAAGAGTGGAGAAAGAAATTTCATGTGAAGGTTATGTATGCAGGAAGGTCTTCAAAATGAGCTCTCTACTTGGTACATTTTGTTGTCTGTAAAGGAAGGTGTGAATGGAGCCAGCATGGATCTGCTAAGACCTACTCCATCAATTATACTGAAGACTCTGACAAACCTCTACTGCTCATGGGAAATTTCTTGACAGGATGCTAATAAATCTACCTAACCTTGTCACCTCCCAATATGCCAAATTTGCAGCATTCAAGATAAATAACAGGAAAGCACTACGAGGCTGAACTTGACTTCTCAGAATTTCCATAAGGCTCAGGAAGTTTAATGAGAGAGTGTCCACATCCTCCACAAATATAAAAAAAAATGCTTGTCTTTAGAAAAGCACCAAAATTGGCACACAAAGTATTTTACTAGTGGACCTACTTGAAATGCCAGGGAGTATATGATCAGGGATGATCAGGTTGTGGTCTGGAAGTTTTCTTCCTATGTTGGAGAAGAATGCAGACAACAGACTAGAGCTCTGGATAGATACCTTTATAAAACTCAAGGCATAGATCTTGGGTCTGGCATGTAAATATCAAGGTTTATTTTCCACTCAAATCATTAACTTCCAGTTGCTAAAAAGAAATCATCAACCACTAGAATGAAGCTTATTATTGCCCAAAGGCAAAAGGTCCTTATTTCTAAGAAGAAAGAGTTTTGCTTGAGGATGTTCCAGGACAATAAACCTTAGTGAACAATAGCATGGCATCTTTAAGAGCTGAGTTCTAGGGCGAAAGAACATGAATTCAAATCTTCATTCTCTTATTTGAAATGTTTATAACAGAGGTCAGTACACATTTCATTGGGTTTCTTTAAGCATAGGATTGTGATAACATGTATAAACACTTAGCACTCAGTTCAACACAAAGTAAACCCTTTTATATGTCATACTCCGAGTTAATACGTGGCTTGGGGGTTTCCTCTCTGAGGAATCCCTGATCTGCCAAATCCAGATGAGTCAGTTGCTCATCCACTCTGCTCTGCTCTTATCCTGTGTGGGCCTCTTGGTCCACACCTAACAAACTATATTATAGACTCCATCATTGTATCTACTTCCTCTGGTAGGTTATGAAATATTAAAATGTAAAGAATCTGAGTTTTTACCTTGTATTTCATTGTATTAACCATATAGATCTACACAGGGCCTTGTGTGTGGGAAGTCATCATGAATGTTCGCTGAATGACCCAATGAATGTCCTATCTCATTTTGTTCATCTGGAATACAGAAAAGACTAATGTCCCAACTTCTAGGTTGAAAGGCCAGCTTTGTCATATTAATGTCAACTGAGATTTTTCTTATTTGTTTTTCTCAATGAAGCTATAAGGAGGAAACTGCTTTAAGGTCCCACATGTTAATGGTGTAATTCCCAACAGTGGATGTCAGGTGGGTCATGATCCACTGTAAAAGACACCCGCTGTCACTGTCTCAACATAGACAGTATGTAATGAGCAAACCACAAGCTCTTTCTAAAAGATCCTTCCTTCCAGGTAGATGCCAAGCATGTAGGAGGTCCCTGCAAGGTTAGGTTGATGCAACTGAATGAGACTTTGGTCCTTCTGTTGTGTACCTGACAGTTTCCAATGACCTTATGAGAAGACCAGGAAAGGAAAAACACAGAACCAAGAAGGAATGCCATGGACATCCTTGAGCAAAACTACAACTCTGGGAAGAGCTTTCACATCCAATTAATCTGGGGAAGGAACATTGAGTGTTCTTTACCTTGGGGTAACAGCCCTCAACTCAGCTGTAGATCTAGGGTAGCATATGATAAGTAAACCCCACCAATGGAATCCAGAACGAACTCACCAGGAAACAAACAAACAAAACCCACAGAAGTGCTTCAGCTAGGTATCAGAAAGACCTTTGGCGATGGTAAGGGCAAGAGGACAGCAGAGGGTCACTATTTCAGGCCCAGACACATGTACCATTGAGCCAGTGGACACACGCATCTGAGTGCATCTCTTTTCCTATTATCAGTCTGGCCTCAAGGCTGGCCTGCTGATTTTTGCAGCTTATCTTTAGGATCTGAGCTTTAGCTCAAGATAGTGACATAGATATTCAAAAAATCAAGAGCTCAAACAGAGCTGGGTTTAAATTACTGGCTCTTTTACCTTGGAAAAATTACATGACTTGTATGAGCCTCATTTTTCTCCTCTGCTAAATAGGTGAAGATTTTAGTTGTAGCATTATTGCTGGGAGGATTAAATTTTAAACATGAATGTAAAATGTATCTAATTTTCTAGCATAGGCTAAATTCTCAAATTATTTCATTTGTTGTTTTCATTGGTATAGACCAGTGGTGTTGAACCTAGGGCCCAGGTGCTGTGGATGGCACACAGAGCCCTCTCTGTTGTCAAGTAAGCCAAGTTATCCCAGCATTGCTCCACCAGTCGATCACTGGATAGCAGTGCACACAGGGCACATGAGCATGCTCTGAAAGGCCTAGTGGTACCAGATGATGATGTCATTCGCTGCGACTCTTTGGAGCTTTCACATGGTAAGTCAGTGCACTACCAAGGACAGATATACACAGATAGACAGACAGACAGACAGATATTTGGATTGGCTATGATTTTAGCAGAGCTTGTACAAGGAGGCAATGCTCTCAGATCCCTTTTTCAGAGCAGCCAAAAGGACTGGTAGTCAGTGGAACATTGCCCCCTTGAATCAATGGTCAGCAAACTAAAAAGGAACTTCAAATGAGAATCACGACAGTTGATGGCTGGTTTAGAGAATATCCAATTCTTTATTTTCAACTAAGGTATTAGTATTTAAGGTATGGTGAGAGAATCTGGGTGCTTCATTTCTCTTTAAATTTTGTGTTTTTGTAGACTCCAAGTTTTGAACACCAAAAGTTGACTTCAGCAAAAAAAAAGCAAAACTGAAAACAGAGAGTGGAAGATCATTTGAAGAGGTCTGGACAGAGTCATTTGGAGTGCCTGAAGGCAATGGGAAAGTGTTCTGTATTCTGTGTAATGAAAGTGCTATGTGTCACGCCTGAAGTGTCAGATAGAACTTTGACACCAACCACAAAATTGGTGCCAAACTTGGTGAAACTGAAAGCTTCTTGAATGAAAATTGAGGAAATATCATCTCCAGTATGATTTTGCCACTATTTTCCTAAAACTAATCATCTAACAGCTGCTAGTTTTCAAATTTCTCCATGCATAGCAAAATGTGGTTAAGTTCTTCTCTGATGGGGATTTTATCAAAGTGGCCATTTTTTCCCTAAACTAAAACCTCAGTATTCAGGTTTCATTTCAGTGTTGGCACTCTGTAATAAACAAGTGGGGTTTGGGTTGCAGTTTGGGTGCTCGGTCTCTAAAAGGTTCACCATCACTGCAATAGATATTTATATCAGCCACTTTGGCCCTGATTCTCTTTCTGAGGAAATTATGACATAGAGCAATGTAACATGGAAGACTAATTAAACTTCTGATAGTCATTCTTGTTCTTTTCTAAGAAATTTCTTAACTTATCCTATCTCAGGATGGTTCTTGAAACCTGCCCATGTGGCACCACCAAATACATGCATGAATCCTGGTTTGATAAAAGGCAACTATCTTTACTACAGGTTCTCTGAAATTGGTTTAGTCCCTCCAAGTAAATTTAGATGTGATTTATACAGAGGGTGTGAGTTCTGCAAATATGAATATGTAGAGAGGGAAGGAAACACACACACACACACACACACACACACACACACACATTTTAAAATTTTATTGCATAGACCCAGTTGGGAAAAACAAGAATTCACTTCTAGATTCTCTACCTGCATGGCATGGGTGTAATGAAAATGCCTGTCAGGGAAAGTAATGTGTTTAATATTGCACTAGTCTTAAATATCAGCAGAGATTTCTGCACATTGCAAATAATTCCGTCACCTGCCCATTTTACACTGCTCTGTGTTTTATCTGTGGTGAGATGATATCAATATGTCAAGCATGAGGAAAAGGATGTTTTATAAGATTGATGATGGGAAGCACAATGACACAGAGATAAAAAGGGAAGCTAAAGAGGCCACAAAGTTGGCAAAAGAAAAGGCTATGATCTCTAACTGGTGATCGATGAATTTATTCTTTTCTCACCAAGGGTCTACAGTAGTGATGGCGAACCTTTTGGCACTTTCAATGATACAAACAGCCTGCTGTGGCACATAGGTTCACAACCACTGGTCTAAAGACTGTCACAGATCTTGTGGTCTTAACCAAGGACTTCAAAGAATATAAAACAATACCGATTTACAAAAGGCCTTCTGGCAACTTGTCAGAACCTGGAAGGTGAGTAATAGATAAAGGTTCATAGGAACCCTAAGAGAAATAAACATACTGTATTCCAGGATGAACTAGTGAGAAAGTCCTAAGAGAGGCTAACTTTGTAAGGTATCACAAAGGAAGATATTTTCAGAAGCTATGGTATGATCAAAGGGAATGGAAGTAGATTTTATTTCCTTACACAGAATGAATCTGCCTATGAGAAGAAAAAAAGGTGACAAAGAGGACTTGGAGATATTTTCTTAATTTGTATGCACAGTACCACATTTCTGGACTTTGTTACCTCATCTTTATATTTTCATAATAACATCTATGTGGTATTTCTACCTTTTATGTTTCCCTTCTTTAGTTTATCTTATCAAATTGCTTTTGCTTTCTTTTGAAAAACATCTCAGCTCCTTTAGCTAACACTTAATGCCCCAATGCATCTTCACTCTGCTACTCTCCACAGTGACCCCTTTACGTGTGTGTATGCTTCTAACCAAGCCAACTATTTTCTGTTCCAGCACTCACCTCTCACCTTCTCATCACTGTGCTTGTTCATGCTGCGTCCTGTAACCTGAGATACTTTCCTTGGTTTCTTCACCTGAATAAACCCACTTTATCCTCCAAGAGCTGGATAAAATAAAAAATAGCCTCATGGACCCTCTGTGATCATCTGGATTTAAGAACCCATTGCTTCTAGAATTCCATATTTGACTTGAATTGCATTGGTTCATCTTCAATTTTATGACAGTTATTTGTATATAGGTACTAGAAGGCAAGATCCTTGAGGACAGAACCTCTGTCAGTCATGGGTCAGAAAAAGAGCCTGGCATAGAGTACCCCTTAGTAAATGTTTGCTGAATGAATTCTGTATCTACAGTATTCTATTCTATCATAGTCACAATAAAATATTCTGACTTCTGAGAGTGTTAACACTCAGGACATGAGGAGGAGTGAAACTTGGAATATCCAGTGTGTTTCCTTCTGAACAGGTATGCTATTATATTTTCACTTCCTTTTTATTCAAAAATTTATTTTATGAAGTAGCTGTGAGACAGAGGATACTTTCAGAAGTTATTCCCAAAATGTGCTTGCTGAATTTGTAAACACTATCATACTAAAGTTACTTGGCTTCCAATAGAGCCTAGCTGGGATGTAGAATAAGAAAATCTCTTACAGCCATTTTAAACAGCCCAAATAGCATAGAGAAATGTTAATTATATGTGGTTTGAGGGTGTGGAATGTTTCAAGATGGCAACAGCAAAATATTAGCTAAAGCACAGTCCCTTCTGCATGTACAAAGCAGCTGTATCTGTACAGGTTGCACACCCATGGATCTGACTGTGCCCACAGTACATATAATGACTCCCTTCTATTTATCATTCTTTCCATACAATTTCTATTCTATTTCTCTGACTGCTTTGTAACATGGCTCTCGTATAGAATTGGAATTAACCAAAACATCTCTTAATTCACACTATATAATTTTTGTACTTATAGATCAGATTTCCCTTGCGTGGACAAAAATATCTGAAACTCACATATTAAAGGAGGGAATTTTTTTTGTCTCATAATTTCAGAGGTTTCAATTGCCCAGCTGGCTAAAAACTGCCTAAAAAACAAAACCATCATGGTGGAAAGTTATGTGGAGCAAAGCTGCACACTACATGTTGGCCAAGAATCTGGGCCCAGGGGCAGAGCACCAATGAAAGATATGCCCAAGCCCAATGTGGTCCACCACTCTAATCAGACCTCCCTCCCAACAGTGCATTCAGCTCTGCACATTAACCCACTTAGAAGAACAGCGCCCCCTGACACAGTCGCTTCACCAGAAATCAACTGAGTTGCACTGACAATGATTAACTGGTTTAAGCACTTGGACAATTTTGAGGACCTTTCCATTAACCACCACATTTAATCATGACAATGTCCACACGAGGCAGGCATAATCATTATCTCCATTTTACAGAAGAGAAAACTGATGATCAGAGGTTAGTGGACCTGTGTGTTGAAAGACAGGGTAAGGATTTTAGGCCATGAATAAAGCCCTCATTTTTAAAAGCCAGATGTCACGCTCTTTCTTGCATCTTCCTTTTAGTTGTACTGGCCATAAACTCCTCCAGGGTGTGGTGCATAAGTTACACTTCTTTGCTTCCCATCATCTCTTAATATGTGGGCTACAGCAGATACTATATATAGATATGGAAAGAAAGGCATTTCTTGCAGTGTGGATAAGTGGAGGAAAGTCCAGTCTCTTGGATCTCCCAATGGAAAGAGAAGGGAAGGAGCCAAAAACCATCTCCTTGCCTGCCCATCTTGCAGCCAAACCCATTGCTTCTCTGAGCATATCATCTCATAGATACCTGCTGCTCAGATTATTATTTTCTTCCCTTTGACTCTATCCATGTGCATTCTTTCAGGTCACGTTGAATTTAGATAGCTCCCTGTTTCTAATGTCTCGAGCTAGCTGTCTTATCTTCAACCACCAATTTTGCAATTTGTAATCTTAATAAATGCATCACTGCAGCTAGTTTTAAGCCCTTACAATACTCAAAATAGAATCTGGACAAGCCCTGACCCTTTTTTAAAACAAATATCTGAGTTTGGTCCAATCGGCTCCCTGCTGTTCTCTTTTCCCTTGTTCTGCATTCTTCTACTGCAATGAAATGTTGAGACACAACTTGATTGTAATTAATTTTTCAAGCTTCCCCTGAAATTGAACGAAACATTACAAGGAAAGAAGATAACAACACCCTTGTGATATCCCGCAGTATAATTGGCGCGCAGCAAATTACATATATATCTACAAATATATATGTGTGTGTTTGCAAGCGGTGAATTTTTAGCATATATAAATGAAAGAGGAGGAATCTTGGTTCGTGTCATTCTATGATACACAGATTTACACACTTTAATAAGAAGAAGCAACCTCCAGGCAAAAGGTAGGTTTAAATTTCTCTACCCCAGGTAATACTTAATATGTAGTTTATTACTATCACTAATCCTGATGGAAAGAAGAGAGTTTTCATATGCTTGAAAATGTTCTTCTAAGCTACTGAGTGCTTTGTACGCTGAAGAAAAACCATAGTAATAATGTGTAGCACCTATCAGTAGGTTATGATTCATTTACAAATGTACACACATAAGTGTGGACAAACTTTAGATACTCTCTCTGTGTCTCATGAATTTAGTGCCTAGAAATGACACACAGAGTGTTTTCTTGGATAAGTTTGTGGGAATGGAAAGGTGAGGATAATTATGTGTGTATGTGGCATCTGGATTTGACACTAATTTGGGAAGTCAACCTCCTAGATTTATAAATGCATCTCACCTTTCACAATTTCAGGCAGACATTTTTTTCCCACTTTTACTCATGGCATCATGAAAAGATATCAATAAAGTGTGCCTTTTCTTTTTAGCTGAATCAAATGTACAGCAAATTTCTATTAGCCTAAATTCTATAATTGCTGGGAATTTCAGATACTATTACTTTGAGGAGCTGGTATTTGGGATTGTCAAACATCAAACAATAATTAGATATCACAGTTCTTTATGAAATAAAACCAAAGAATTTCACAGTATCTGAATAGAATCCTTTGACTGAATTCTAAATGACTTTAGACAATTCTTGGCCTTCCTCAGAGTGCTTCAGGAGAGAGGATCTGGAGAGTCTGAGTATAACCCTTATTCTTAGGCATTTGTTCATTACATAGTTACACTTCCACGCCTAATCACTGTGTTTCCTGATTGTTTTTTAGTACAGTTTATACAAATCCACACTGGACTAAAGACATACTATGTGTCTTTATCTTTTTTTTGACCTGTGTTTTTGCTTCACAATTATTTTTCTCTTAGTGAAATTTTCAGTCAAACACAACCAATTTTATTGTTTTGTTTTGTTTTGTTTTGGTACCAGGGATCGAACTCGGGTCCTTGAGTTTGTGAAGCAGGAGGTGGAACCACTGAGCTACATCCCCAGCCCCAACCAATTTTAACAGTATCCTTCCTTTAGAGAACAAAGTGAATAGGTGACAGAAAAGCAGATGTAAAAATGACAAGATCAAGTCAAAACTAGTTGGCAAGTAGGATCACATATAGATGAGAGTTATTGGTTAGAAATGAGGGTAACTTCTTTTGAGGATGTAAACTCTTTTATTGTTTTTTGGGTTTTTTTGAGGGGGTGGATGGGTACGAGGGATCAAATTCAGGACTTTGCACTTGTGAGGCAGGTGGTGGAACCACTCAGCTAAATCCCAGCCCCCCTTTTTTAATTAATTAAGTTAAGGTACACAATGTAATGACATTCCTTATTGGAAATTTGCACCTTTACATAGTCCATCTTGGTTCTTACTTTTTTCCCATTCCCCTGCTCTCCCTTCTATTGAATTATAAAAAGAGTTTTATTCAAACTTCAGACTTCACTCTTGGGTAGTGGGAAGTAAAGGCCATTTCAATGATACAGTAAGAATCACAGAGATTGTCTCATGGCCAAATCTCACAGAAAACCAAAAAACAATAAAAGTTGTCTACATGGCCCCCTAATTTCCTCTTATTATTATCTTCCACTGTCACATACTGTAGTTTTTAATGGATACTCGAAAGCAGGGGGGTTTTGCCCCTTGCACAAACATAGGTACACCATCTTGCAGAGTACATGAAAATGTTCTAAACAGTTGAAAATAAATTGATCTTTCAAAATTCAAACATGGTAGAGAAGAGCTGCAGAACTGGAAGACAAAAAGTAGGAGGGGAAATTACTATGGTTTGTAATTTTAAAACATATTTAATATCTTTTTCAGAAATGGCTTATATTTTTTAAAATATTCAAGTAATATTTTAATGCACTTGATAAACTGACTTTAAAAGGACCTCTGAATAAAACACAATATAACTAATTAACACAAACAAGCATTCTGCTTAGCTGGACTCCCTCATTTCAGATTGTTCTTTTCCTCTAGTGCAGTATTTGCTAAAGTGTGTTCCCAGAGCTGAATTTTAGTAAATATTCTATTAATGGGTGTTGTACAAGTGAATGGTCAAATGCATTTTGGAAGTCTTAAATTAAATAAAATTTGAAAGATATATTTATTACAAGAGTTTGCACAAATTTTAATTTACTAATATGTACTTTGAATACCTAAGTGACCGAGTAGCATTACAAAGCAGCTCTGTCTTTCTCGCTCCCCCTCCAGTCTGTCTCTTTAAAAAAAAAACAAAACAAAAACCATACATATGTTCCCTGCTTTTATTTTCAAGGGCCACAGCATAATAGTAATATTTAATAATAATAAGGGAAAGTATTTTGGGAAATAGGAGTCTAATGACGTTTTTCGTCAAGCGAGGCCATCAATATATTCACAACTATTAGTGTATCTAGAGCTAGACCGCAGCTGTATATTATCTATGAGTATGATTTTATTTCTTCTCATAGTATAAACCTTTAGGTACTGAACTGGATCCTTTCACTCCCATAGTTGACAGTACTCCCTCTTTTGTAACCACAACAATAGTCCTTAAAAGATATGTTTAAATATTTCACAAATCTTTTCTTTCAAAATTAGACTATTCCTTTATAACAGGTCTTCATTAAGACAAACCGTAACAACTTTAGAATTGGTTTGGTCCAGAGAGTATTTAGAAAAAAAACATGAATTCAAACAAATAATACAGAGCTAGATAGCTCAAAAATGTCTCCTGTTATTTTCTCTCATCTTTGTATGATCAACATAGGGCTTGTCTGTAGACTGTAGTAGACATCTCCAGACCACTCCAGCCTTCAAAAGATCCCAAATTTTCCCAAGGGTTTTCCTAAGGTAGAAAATGACTAGCTCTCTCTAAATGCCAACCAAAGAAGCTGGAATCCACTATAGGGCCTGAATATGAAACTACCAATCAGACTAGGTTTGTCTGTGCCGAAGGAAAGGTGAGCCGAAGATCTGTACCACAAAGTGACAACAGATGAAGGGGCATCTTGCTCACCTAGACAGGAGTGAGCACGCTGAGCTATCCTGCAGTTTATGTGATGAACTTTCCAGCTCTCTCCCAGGAAGCCCACAGCATTATTTCTTTTTAGATCCAACATTGACACATAGTTGCCTCTCACCTTGTATGTGTGTGTTTGTTTATTTGGGGCACTGGGCCTTGCACTTACATCTTATCCGTGTTGAAGGAATTAATGTAATAAGTGAACTGGGGTGGCAAAATTCCACCTATACTAACAGTCTTGGAAGAAAAGTCTCTAATTAGGGTTTAAGGCACTAAGGGCAACATATTGGTTATGATGGACCTCTGCTTTTAGAGTGGACATGTGTAATGAAATTTATGTGACAGAATATTCATGAGGATTAATGAGCTCATTTTAGGAAGGTACTTTGAGATTCCTGGAGGAAGCATGAAAAGATTTTAAGTAGTTTATCTTTAATGAATCACCATCTCAGTTATCTAAACACAATTCTGTCTCAACTGTTACTTACTTTGCCGCATCTTAAACAGTATCCAAGTATAGTATATTATGTCATAGTTTCACGTTGTACACACTGTCCCTAGTGATATTCTAGAAGACAAACTATATGATAGTGGAAAGTTGGTCCTGTACTTGACTTAGGTATCAGTGGGATGCTAATGGGGAAAATGCCTTCCTGACCATCGCAGGTAATCAGTTTACTCCCTGAAGCATGAGATCTGATTATCCTTATCTGTACTTCACACACATGCAGTACACTGGGTCTGTCATCCTAACTGAAAGACGCTCTGATGTGCTACCCTCCATTCAAAGAATTTCTTCAGCTAGAAAGCAGGTGTCACTGGCAGTGAGCAACCTGTAAGGGAACTGTAGGAAGAGATGCATTCTTATGTTGAGAAGCTCAACAGCCAAGAGATAGGAAGCACCCCCCATTCTTCCTGAAGATGTCATTGAAATGGATTTTTAAGCTTTTAAGAATAAAGTTCTCTTCTGAATACAAATTCAAGAGGGTAGAAACCTAGCTATCAATTCACTCATCAATATTTTGTTATCTTAATAATGACCTTAAAATATCTTGTAAAAACTAGATTAAAGATGAGGGGATGGCCTGGGAGCACGGACAGAGAGGCAGGAGGTGCTGATTCCAGATGCCACAAGATGAAAGGGGACCTGCTCCCTCTTCAGAGGCACAGTCACACACACACTGTAATACAACACCTAATGCTCTCCTGCCATGTGACCTGAGTCAAATTCCTTAGCTTTTCTGAATCGCAGTTTTCACCTTACAGTATATAAAACACTCTTTACATTTTTCCTCTTTCCAATTACTTCCCTAAGTGTTTATAGCTTCTTTTGAATTAAAAATTAGCTAATTAATTTTTTTTTAATATTGAGGGGTTTCCTGTTTTCTTTTTTATTTAGTTGTCAATATACCCCCAGTGCCCCAACAACTTCTACCAGTTTAAACTTTTCTTTCCAATGGAAGAGGAATTTTAGTTGCTCCAAATGCGGTACTCCCATTTCATAAAACAGCTGACTACTAGTTTATGCTTTAAGTGTGGCTTACCTCTTCAAATCAAGGCATGCTTCTAAGAAAAACTAAACAGTTGCTAGTAAGTGACAAGATGGAGAAGCTATTCCTTCTTTTGCTAATTTAGAAGAAAAGTCAAAACATACTCATATTTAATCATCCAGTTCCCTGGTCTCTTACCTTGCAGATATGAGTGCATGGAAGCCCCAGTCTGAGGGCAGCATGCCCACCTCCATCTATCTGACAGATGAGAACCTAACCATTGGGTTCAAAAGGTGGGACTTTTTTGCACCAAACTTGACTATGATGTGCCTATGAGGTGAGATATAGGGAGGATATTTGGCTTGCCCTTCTTTACCACCCATCACTCTGACACCAACAAACACCATGCTGGCTTGCACTGAAACGTGGGAGAAACAGAAGCCACCTCAGCCTTTTGTAATAGGGAAATTAGTCATATTAAAGGAAGGAATGTCAACTGGTCTAGTCATCCATATGGTCATTTCAAAGAGCTCTCTTCAGCCTCAGGACAAAATTTTCCCTCATTCTTTTATTCAATGCAATAAGGATACATAAAGCAATCACAGAATCACTATACACCATGACATAATCCAGGAAATCAAATTGTTGGGTCTTCCTTTTGGACATCCTGCTCTGAAGTGAACACAACTCAAATACCTAAAGAATGAGAAATTCCATATATAATTAGCTAGGAATCATAAAATACTCTAGAACAGTGTTGGCAAACCTATGGCATGCAGCATGTTATTTGTTTTTCTTTCAAGACAGGATTCAAATGTATGAGTTATTTTTTTAAACCAAAAACATCAGCATTCAGGTTTCATTGCAATGGTGGCACTTTGCAATAAAGAGGTGGGCTTGGGTTTGCAGTTTGGACACCCATCTCTAAAAACTTGGCTCTAGAATATTTAAAAATACAAACTGGATGCCTGAAGTAAACATAGCTTACCCTACAATATTCATTATAATATTTAAACACTCAATATCTCTTGTCTGCTAAGGAAATGCTAAAATGTAGGGCAACCATTGCCATTTCATTTTACAGATGAGTAAATGAGATTTAAAAATATTGAATATAGAAGCTCACATTGCTACCAAGTTTCATGGTCTTTGTGAGTACTTAATCTTTTGGTTTCAAGGCAAGAATCTTCTCTAGGTTTCAGTGAAATACCTGTACCTGTGAGGGAGAGAGCAGGCAGGAGAGGGGAGAATCAAAGCTCTTGGCTCCGTGATATGAATTAATTAGACCAATAATTCCCAAGGCCATTGAACTTTTAATGGAGTGGACTGCAGCTGTTCCCATGGGGGATTTAAAATACTTTAAACAAGATACGATGGTGACAGGCAAAGCTTGTAGTCTCAACATTTGGCTCTTGTTCTACGTGGCTATCTCACAAGGTGGAAGGTAAACTCATGCCACACTTAGAATCCTGCAGGGAATAAAATGGCCATCACTTCAACCTTCATCCCAAATCTTCAGTCTGTGAAGCTGAGATGCTGTGCTAGAATCCTTGGCCAGATAGGCCTCATGGCTATAAAGAAGTAGGAAGAGACCACTGGGGGGCTCAGACTTCAACAAAGATGGGAGAAGTGTGTGGCTTGGTTACGTGAAGTGGTCATGCCCACATGTGGTTCCTTCTCACATCAGAATTCTTTCTTCAAAATTCTTACCCAGGAAATCTTCCCTAAACTCCTTGGAGGGGGCGGGAGAATGAACTATTTCTAGTCTGTTGTATGACTTTCCCCAAAGCCTTTTTCCTTTTCCAGTGGATACTCGGAAATGCTCAGGCCAAGTCCAGATACAAAGTGCAGCAGATTGCTTCATTTAGTTACTGGGGCCTCATAATGGCTTACCTCTGGGTACGTAATCAGCCCTTTTCATTCACCTAACAGGATCATGCTCTAATAAGGTGCTCATTTGAAGAGGTTTCCCCACAGGGTTGCTCTCTCAGAGAGCTCCTAGGACTGCTGATAGGAAGAGTGTGCATGCTGAATATTCATCACTGCAAACAGTTTTCCCTCCCCTTTTGGTAGAGCGGTTTTTTAGATACTCCAAGGCTCTGGCTGCATTAGATCTACACAGCACAGGCTGGTTGATGGCAGCACAGAGGAGGAAGAAGACAGACTCACTAGGACAAGACAGACAGCTGGCAAATTATATCCAAGTGTGCTGCTGCCCAGCGGGGGAGCAGGCCTGGCTTCCTGCGGTAATCCATCTTCCTGACACATTTCCTGCCCAGGAGTTAGTTTTCTCCAGCACACTCTCTGCTCCTGACAAACAGGCTGGGTCTGCCCTTACTCCTCCCTTCTGCTGACAAGCAGAAGAGTCACCCCTAGAGTGCCTTCAGCACTTCCCTTTCTCATGACACCACTATTTATCTGCCATCCAATGTATTGATAATTATCAGAGACTTGAGGGACTGCAGTGATTAGATAAAAGCATCTGGTTAGAGTTGGACGCCACTTCATATTGAAGTTTCCCAGGGCCATTTGCGCCTTCAACCCCACTTTAAATCAAACAAATGGGAAAAGCCTAAGCTGATCCTGGGAACACAATGGATGCTCCATTCTAGAGAAGCACAATCCATGGGGTGTTACATTTTATTACAATTAAACAGATTTTAAAGACACAGAAATCTTATATTATGCTTCCTGAAGATTAGAGAACAGACTATTTTAAGTGATCTCTTAATAAAAAGGAGGATTTTTTTCTTAGTCTATAATTAAGATGTTTATTCATGCAACAATAATGTCAATGTAGGAAAGAAAAGAAAAATACCATGATGGAAATTAATCTCAGTTTGACTTGTGGCCATGCTGCTAAATACGTGTGCAATTTTTAAGTCTCTTTCTTATCTTCTCTGGAGTTTAGTTTGCTAATCTACAAGAAGAGACTTGCAACAGATGATCCCTTTGCTCCATCCTAGGGGCTAAAGCTCCATCTGGGATCTCATTTAAAAATGATATACACAAAGGCTATAATACGCATGCCAATATTGCTCACTTCTAAAAAAAGGTGAACTTCAGCAAATGAGCAGTCTACAAAGAAATGTGGTATATTTACATTGCTAAATGTCTGTCTTATTTTTAATAGGAAGAGCTTTCAAACTTTACAAGCTCCACTCCTAAGTGTAATTCTCTTCTCTTTGGAGACCTCAGGCAAGCACCAGGTGCAAATCAGTGGACTAAGCTAATGTATTCTGCTAATGAGCCCCTCTCTCTCTTTCTCCCTCTCTCCCCCTCTTTCTCTCCCTTTCTTTCCCACCAATTCCCCTTCCTACCAACACCCTCTTCTAAGACACAATTCAACACACAATCCAGTGACCTCTGATAGGGGATACGAAGATTTTTGATGGAGTAGTTTGACATTAAACATCCATATCAGTCAAATATCTTATTGGCGCCAGAACCTCAAATATTTTGTTTCTTCCTCATATCTAAATTTAATCCCCACCTTTACATGTATGAGTCCTCAAAATAATTGTCATCCAAGTGTTCACTCTTCTTCCCACCCCTGTGAATTCTAGTATGCAGAGCTTTATCAGGGATATATAAACTGAGGGATGTTTCATGGTTAATTCTTCAAGGAGTGTTTTTGCTATCTCAAGGAACTTTACACATTCTCGGAACTCACCAATATTATTTTCGCTGAATAAGTCTTCAGCTAATAGGTATATTAATATGACAAATGGAATGTTTGAGAAGGCAAATGAATCGAAATCCATAGGTCTTTCTAAAGTATGCACTTTCCCCTTCCTTTAATGTGAATATTGTCTTTGCTCTGATTCACCTAAATCTATCTGAAAAATGGTCTTCCTGTTTCTTTACAAGAAGATGCCACTGACATCTGCTTTTAACTGTCACATTAAAGATCAGGGATAGTTTAACCATTTGACAGATTAGTGTAAAGAACTGAAAAGGAGAAATCAGAAGGAAACCCAGAAAGAGGCTCTAACAAGCCAGGGATTTAGCTCAGTGCTCAGTGGTTCTGCTGCCTACCTCGCAAGTGTAAGGTCCCAAGTTCGATCCCTGGTACCAAAAAAAAAAAAAAAAAAAAAAAAAAAAGAGGTTCTAACAAAACATATATTGGCCTATAGCTATATTGTTGTTCCTGGAGTGACTGGAGTGGCTATAATTCCACCTACAGAAATTCATTCATTTCAGTTAAAATAAAACCTCATGATGACTAGTAAACATGTACAGAGCTACCATATCATATCCTTTGGTGACATTTAGTTAATCAGATGTTTTCCAGAGTTAGGTAAAAAATTGAGTTATAGCCAAATGAGACTCAGGATACAGAATTTAGACAATAGAAAGGGTTTAAATAGTATATGGGTCCAAAGATATCAAATCTATGTGGGTAAACATTAATATAAAGACAGAGTGGGGGGGGGGATAAATAGTATATGGGTCCAAAGATATCAAATCTATGTGGGTAAACATTAATATAAAGACAGAGTGCGGGGGGAGCTTAATAAAGCCAAGATGTGCTGAAGGCCATGACCTCAATGGGGTCTTGAGAATTTGAATCTCTGATATATTCTCAGTACCTAGAATGATGACTAGTACATAGCAGGTGCTCAGTGACAAGTGTTACCTGAATTAAAGAATTCTCTGCAAATAACTTTTTAAAATATATTTCATATTGTTTAATTTCTAAACACATATAAGAAAGCAAGCCAAAAAACATGGCTGACATATGCATTAGACAATTAGACAGCGTAAGTGTCCACATTTGGTGATAAAGTCATTAAAGAGAGAGGAAATCAACATAAGAAGCAATGCCATTTTATTGAGAGGCTTTATCAGTAATGTGATTATTGGGTTGTTCACAAGGAGTAGGAAAATAGAAGGTGATATGTAAATGATTTAACAAATGCATTAGATGAAGCAATTCTAGTGGCAAGTACGTATACTTAAGAAAAATTTAAGTTAAAATAATTCCCATTCTGTTGAGATTCACTGCAAGGAACAGTGTGAATGAAATGAAAGATTTATATTTAATGTTGTCAAAGTTAAGGCCAAAAAATAGTTCTGAAGATAGAACAACAAAGAGTTCTTCATTGCACACAAAGGACTTTATCATTTCTTGCCCTTGAAGATACCTCTGATGTTCTTAATAGTGAAATATTTTCCATTAAATAGATTTAACTTTTAATTCTCAAATCAACAAGTTCATAAAACAATAGCCTTTCTTTTTGGTACTGGGGAATGAACTCAGGGTCTCAAGCTTGCAATGCAGGTGCAGTACCACCGAGCTAAATCTCTGGCCCATAAAAGAATAAACTTAAAAAATTTATATTGTATATATCATATGTGGCTTGGCATTTTCTTTTTGCTTATATTTGTCATGTTTTAATAAAGCTTATTTTTCTCTCACTGTTTATCTTCTACATTTTTCAGCTCTGGCAGGTGTGTTGCTCTGCTGCAGTTAAATTGTGGTAGGCAGAATAATGGTTTCTCAAAGACAGTGATACCCAAACTTACTGAATGTGTGAAGATGTTAGATTATGTGGCGAGGGGAAGTAAGGTTGCAGATAGATTGGAGATTGCTGATCATCTGACCTGAATAAAGCAAGAAAATCCTGGATTATCTGGATGGACCCAATCTACTTACATGAGTTTTCAAAAGTGGGCAAGGAGACAGAATAATGGATTAGAAAAACTTCTTTAAAAAGGGACATGATCAGCTGTTGCTAGTTTTGAAGATAGAATAAATTGACCATAAGCCCAGGAACATGGTGGCCTCTAGAAACTGGCAATTGCTCTATGCTACATCCAGGAGAAAATCAGAAATCTCCACCTTACAAATATATAGAAACTACATTTTGCCACCAACTCAAATTCGCAGGAAACAGATTCACTTCTGGAGCTTCCAGAGAGGAATGTAGAGTGTTGACACTTTTGATTTTAGACCAATGCAATCCATAGTGAACTTCTCACATGCAGAGTCATGAGATGATAGTTTTGTCTTACTTTAACCTACAAAAGTGGTGATTTGTTACAGAAGCAATAAAACATGAAAACATAGCCTAGCCATGTCTTGGGTAGTTCCTGGCAAGCTACCTTTCTGAGATTATACCAAGAAAAATGGAGTAGGAAGTGAAGCCCAGAGTAGCGCTGTGTCACATGCATGTGACATTGTCTGTGCCCAAGGAGGGAAGCTATGTGATCAAGTAATATAAAGCAAGGTCCCTGGGCTTTTGCTTATGTCTTCATGTTTAAAGGTTTTCCACAGCAGAACTAGTCCAACTCATTTCAGTCCATTAAAGTGGTCTGGGCATCAGGCAGAGAGGAATTGGCAGGAACACAGATGTTTGAAATATGTCACTGCCAAGTAGTCTTTTAATGACTATTTCTCATTAATCTCACTGGCGCTCAGATCCCTTTCTCACTATGTGGGTTCTAAAATCTAGTTAGGCACCTCTGTAATGATGACCTCTAAGGAAGTCCCTCAGTATCCAGGTGGGTTCAGCAGCCTCTGAGACTCTTGTATCAGGTTTCTAGGGCTGCTATAACAGAGTACCATAGATTGACTGGTTTAAAACCACACAGATCAATTGTTTCCCTTGAAATAAATCAAGAGAGCCCTCGTCTCTCTCCTGGCTTTTGATAGTTGCCAGAAATCTATGGTATTGTTTGGCTTGTCCATGAACAACTCTCAATTTTTGTCTTCATCATCACAGGCCACTTTCTTTGTGTCTGTGTCTTCTCATGGTGTCCCTCTCTGTGTCTGCCTAGCTCTGTCTTATTATAAGGACATCAATCATACTGGACTAATTCCATCCTACTCTAGTATGTCCTGCTCGTAACTAATTATATCTTAAGGATCGAATTCCAACAAAGGTTGCATCAGGAGGTTCTCGGACAGATGTGAATTGGGGAGGGGGGATTGGCTAGGTACAACTCCTAATTTTGAAAATGCTAAATTATAATAGTATTTCCTGCAGCACAGGTGAGTCTTTATAGCCACCATTGCTTTGGCCACTCAGTGTTGCCCTGACTGCCAAGTAGTAAGACTACTGAAGAGGATCATATGTGAGAAATGGAACTGAACCTGTAATTTTTTTTTTTTGCATCGTGATTTATCATTGCAGTTTCAAATGACCTTATATATCTCAAAATGATTCACATTTATTATATCATTTTTGCCTCATATCGACAGTGGTAATCCAAATTTCATTATCTCCACTTTGTAAGTAGATAAATCAAAACATACTAAAGGAGAATATATTTTCTAAAATCGCACACTTAGTTGGGAACCAAGCCAGCTAAAGCCAGCTGAATTCTAGTCCCAATTTCTGGGTCTTCTTTTTGTAATCATAATGGGGAAAAATTACCTTCATGTCCACAACTATTTAAAGGAGAGTGTTTCCGAGAGTTTCAGAGGTCACAGTGGTATGTACAGTAACTCTTACCACCAGCATATTATCTAAATGTCTTCTATAAGGTCTCCCATTGATGATGGCTCTGTTCTTTTTTCCACCCCCAAGTAAAATTTTAAAAAAATCAGAATCAACATAGGATAACAGCACCCCTCTTCTTCTTTCATACATGTAAGTAGAACATATCTGGGCATTGTATGAGGTAATTTGTTCTTAAATTGTAGTTACTTAAAATGCAAGTCACATGAAAAAGCACAAAATGCTGTATTTTTCATGCTTCAGAGAAGTGGTCCTTTTTGTGTTCTAAAAGAGTGCCTTCATTTATTATTGCCATGAAAAATGTTAATTATCTAGAGCCAGTTAAAATGGTAATCAATATATAAACCAGATTTGATTCTTAAAAGAGGCAGGAAACTAGCTGTTCTTTATTCATCTCCATAATCTCAACTATTGCTAGTGGGTCAGGAACATCACTAGTCTACATTGAATTTGGGTAAACAGCATAGTTTTTTTCATTATAAGAAATAGGATTCAGAAACATATTATTTGCATTAAAATATGACATTCATAAATTCCTTTAGAAGGAAAAGAATTTCTAAAAGGAAAGATAATGGTAAATTCCTAAAATGAGAAATTAGAATAAAAGGAAAAAGTATGAAAATATTAAAGTAAAAACTTTAAAATGTCTGGCAAATATCTATACTTCAACAATGTGACCTAGATCATTGAAACCTTCATGTACAGGGGGAAAATTCATAATACATATTCAGTTGGAAAAATGAGCAACGTTCCCAGCTCTGGGGAATTGTTAGATAAAGTCTTTACCTACTAGGTTTGTGCCTTTTCTTTTCTTTGGATACAAAACAGTGCTGCAAGTCACCTAGCTCTGTCTCTTGGTAAATTTGTTAAGACTTAGTCTTTTTCACTTTATGTCATATAATTGTTATGACAGAGGAAGTCAGGACAGGTCAGTTTTCTACCTCAGATGAAACGTGGAAAATAGAGCATAATGTATTCTCTAAATTAAATTACTAAGGCTCTGGTTTTTTCCTTTGTCTAATTCTATAGTTAGAAGCATAATGTAACTGTCATAAGAATGAAAAGACAACCCAAAGACTGGGAGAAATATTTATAAAAGACATGTCTGATAAAAGGTCCTTAGCCAAAATGTACAAAGAACTCTTAAATTCCAACAATAAAAAAAACCAAACAATTAAAAAAATGGGCTAAAGATTTGAACACACATCTCACCAAAGATACACAGATGGCATATACGCAAATGAAAAGAATTCTTTTCCATTCCAGAAATGCAAATTGAAACAATGATGAGATCTCTACCCTATAAGAACTCTTAAATTCCAACAATAAAAAAAACCAAACAATTAAAAAAATGGGCTAAAGATTTGAACACACATCTCACCAAAGATACACAGATGGCATATACGCAAATGAAAAGAATTCTTTTCCATTCCAGAAATGCAAATTGAAACAATGATGAGATATCTCTACCTATTACAATGACTAGAGCCCTCATCACACAAATGTTGACAAGGGTATGGAAAACCTGAAATTCTTACCTATTACTAGTGGAAAGTCAAAGGTATATCCACTTTGGAAGGCAGTTTGGTAATTTCTTACAAAACTACATATATGCTTATTATATAATCTAGCAATTGTACTCCTTGGTACTTATCCAACAGAGTTGAAACTTATGTCCACACTAAAACCTGTACATAGATATTTATGACACCATCATTTATAGCTGTCAAAACTTAGAAGCAGTCCAGATGTCCTTTAGCAGGTGAATAGATTAAACAAGTGGTACATCTACACAATGGAATATTATTAAGCACACAAAATGAATCAATTTTCAAACCATAAAAAGACATGGAAGGAAAACATATATTACAAAATGAAGAAGCGCATATAAAAAGGCTACAAATATATTCAATATAATGACAAGTATTTGACATTCTAGAAAAGCTACAGCTACAGAGACAGTAAAAATAAAAAATAGTGGTTGCCAGAGACCTGCAGGGATGGAAGGATGAAGAGGCAAAAGACAGAATTTTTAGGGCAGTAAAAACATTATGTATGACATTACAAGGGTGGAAACATGTCATTATATATTCGCCAGCCCTATAAAACAGATTCCATAGGAGGAATAAACAATGGCCCCAGCTATAATGTAGGTAAACTCATTACATATTTGGTTGCTGCTTCTCTCTCTCTTCAGATAGTAAAGTACAGACTCTGGCTGATGGAGATGTGCCATTGTACAGTCAACTGCAGCAAATGGTCAGCTCTGGTGTGGAACGTTGCTAATGGAGGGGAGGGCAATGCGTGTACAATGGCCTAGGAGTGAGATACATGAATGCTTTGCACTCCGTAGTCAATTTTATTGCAAATTTGCAACCACTCAAGAAATACTCTACTAAAAAGTGAGGGAAACCCCCACAATGAACAAAATACTAGTTTTGTCCGGGAAGCCTAACTTTTCAGTCTTTCAAGTCTTAAGATAGCCCTAAGACTAACACTCTACATGATAGTGCTTATCTGCTGTCCCACACTTGTCCTATTTTGCTGGGAAAACAATTCTGCCTGTATACCATCATTAACTTAATTTTGGTTGAAGTGGTTCAGAAGGCAATATGGACATAGAACCAAATCATTCAACTGTAAAAGCGTTGACATGCTACAATGTAATCATTTGAGCACCAGATATACAAATAAAAATAATTATTCAGTACAACTGGTGATTTCCCCTTAAAAGACCCAAACTAGAAGTGGTCACCCTCTATAGAGACTGTTAGCTATGTCATAATGCATCGCAGGGGAAAAGTTTTTAAGACAAGAAATACAGTTTATGAAGCTCTGCTTTACTTATTAAATCTTTCTACCAAAGCAATGCCAGTGACAGAGCAAGATCTTGCCTCCAGGTTTTACTAATACTTACCATCATAACAAATACAGTAGCATTCACTGAGTGACCACAATGTAAAGCTAAAAGTTTTAGTCACATTCCTGAGCTTTTTGAAAGGTAAAAAATTTTAGAGTAATTTCAGGTTCCTAGAAGAATGATGCCAATGTTTTTTTCACTTGAGCCAGAATCATCCTCAAACAGCACACTGACATATCTCACTGGGACAATTACAATAGCCTCCTAATTGGGTTTCCAACTTCCCTTTTGCCACTCCATTCATTAAAGTAGACAATTCAGCCTCTATAATGTGCTTCTAGGAACATTTTAAATGCTTTTGTTTACAAATTATAAAATATGTCAACATCTGGCTGAGATAAAAGAGAAACTTATCCCACATTATAAGAAGCTAAAAAGAAAGCATCTTTGGAATCATTGATATCATCAAAGAAAAAAGTTCCTTTCACATTTTTCTTGAATATTGGTAGGTGGGCTTTGTCTCCATGAATACATACAAGTTATTAACCTCACAGAGTCTACAATGAATGAAGAGGCAAAATTTTATCATTTTGAATACATGGGTCTTCTGGGAGATCTCAAACACAACATTACACACATCTCATTTTGTGTCATTTAGTTCATTTATAACAGTCACCAAAGTATTAACAGTTTCGGTCATACTGAAGAGTCTGAGTCTAAAGTCTTTTCTGAGACTCAGGTAGACTCCTAGCTATGCATACCTGTAAATATCAAAACAGAAAGTTAAGTCCTTCCAACACAAAATGGGTAAATAATCCCACTGCTTTGCAGTAGGACTAGGGGAATAAAAATAATTGAGTCAAAGCAAAAACAAAATCTAGTGAGCAAACATTGATTGCTCCATATCTAAACACCCACTTCTCTAGATGGCCCTGAAAAAGCAGGGAACCCTGGAGCTCTGTTCTTAAAGCAAAATCTTTCAAATGATTTTACTCTTCTACGTGCTCAAGCTTGTCATGGGTGGGGGGTGGCCATTTTCATGTAGTGACACAAGTGCTCCTCTTCAGAAGGAATGACAACATACAGTTCAATGCAAATTTTTTTCAGAATATCTCCCTAAAACTCTTTCCAGAGCTGTATTCCTCCTATTGAACTTGGAAAAATGTAAAAAAATAAAATAAAAGGCAGGCAAATGAGTAAAAGATTGAATGTGAAATCAAAAAGAAAAAAATAAGTTTATGAAAAAAATTTAGAATTTGCAGCTAAAAATATTGCCAAGCTACCAACCCCAATAGAGCCTGTTTGATCTTTCTAAAAATGGACAAGGAAAAACATATTTATAGAACACCATAGAACCCAAGATGACAATGAAGGGAAAAACTAAGGAAGTATTTGACTTGTTGCTTACTTTTCAGACTGTGCATTCAGAAACACAAACCACTTCAGAATAAGCAGAAAAGCTGTTTGAGTGCCCTGCATATTTGGAGTCAACTGGCTCTCGATCAACTAAAAAAAAAGACAGAGGGAGGGAGGGAGGCAGAAGAGGGAGAGAGAGAGAAAGAGAAAGAGAAAGAGAGAGAGAGAGAGAGAGACAGACAGGGCGAGAGAGAGGGAGAGAGAGAGAGAGAGAGAGACAGAGAGAGACAGAGAGAGACAGAGCACCTTCCTGTAACCATGGAAGCCTTGCAGAGGACCGCGGACATGTCCTCACTGCCACACTCTCTACATGTGTGTTGTGAAACAGCAATAGTCAGCATATAGCAGGGCAATGAGTTCATTACTTTCATAGTAGGGAAAAATTTTAATTTAAGTGAACTGACTCCTAAAAATGGATATTTTGACAAAGCTCAATTTAGGACATGTGTGCCTATGACTATACCAAGTTTGGCAATAAAGCTTTGTCATTTCAGTGTTTTTTTTAATAAAATTGATTTAGAAGATAATAAATACATGTCTTCACGATTTATCTCTTAAAGCCGAAAGCATCATTTTCCAAGAATAGAAATGCTACACGGTCCTGTGAGCACCTTACACAATGGCAGCCCAGGGGCCAGTCTCTCTGCCTGAAACAAGGGAGGAAGTGGCCAGAAAGATCTGCGACACCACTGGAGAACTCTCATAGGAGCTCTACGTCCCTGTCACATGGGCGCCACAGTAGTACTACTTACTACTGTAAGAGTCTCCCTGTCAGCTCTTCTTTACACTTCTCATTGATTCCGTAAAGTGATTTGTGACATGGTGTACCAAATGATACGTTTAAAAACAACACTGTAAGCCAGGTATGGTGGCCCACACCTGTCATCACAGCACTCTGGGAGGCTCAGACTGGAGAACTGCAAGTTCCAGCCCATTTCAGATAAGTTAGCAATGGAGTGAGATCCTGTTTAAAAAAAAAAAAAAAAAACATTAAAAGGAGCTGGGAATATTGTTTGGTGTGAAGTTCTGGACTCCTATCTTCAGAATAAAACATTATACTGTATTTTCACTACTAGATTCTCACTCCATACATTTATACAGAGTCCATGAGCATAATAAATTGGGTTTGTTCATTGAAAAGGAAACATACCTCCAAAAATCACCCACACAGGACTCCAAGATATGTTCACTTTGCATAGAGTCATTCTGTGATCTCATTAAAAAGGCCCAACTACAAATTTCTTTCATACAGTGCAACTCAAACACCTGCCCACTTACAATAGTGTGTACCTGTATCGTTTTGTTTTTCTCCTTTTAGGTATATCATGGTTTTATAAGAATGAGGGGGAAAGGGCCAGGGATTTAGCTCAGTGGTTCCGCCACCTGCCTCACAAGCATAAGGACCTGAGTTCAATCCCTGGTACCAAAAAAAGAAAAAAAAAAACAAAAAGAATGAGGGGAAGGATGAAGGGGAGGAGGAAAATAGAGTACCCATAAGATAATGCTTTTATATCTTGAAACAACTACTTCTGGTCACTACTATGAAATTACACTTGCATCCTGAAAAATATTAGCTTTTCACTTGTATTAATAAGCCAATTTATTAAAGCAATAAGATAACTGCATAAACTAAATTGCAAAAATACATTGAAAGTATCTAGTTCACTTCTCTCCAAAAGGTATTCTATTGATTTTAAAATGCTATGAAAAATGCATTTCAATGTCAAATAAATTTTCGATGTCAAATAAATGTTCCATATTACATGTCCCTCCTAGAAATTCAGAATATGAGTGACTATTGTTTTTAGGCCCCAAGAAGACCTGAGGTAGAAACATTTACATAGCTTTGTTTTTTACAATCATTCAAGTACAAAACTACTTCTGTGTGTACTTATGTGCCTGTCTTCCTTTGAGGGGAATGCAGGGAGACAGATGAATTATCTATCATATCCATACAGTGAGGGAGAAATGGCCTTATTCAAAATTACAGGTACCAAGAATAGCTATTAATAGGCCCAATTTCCTGTAAAGCACTTCCCAGAAGCAGATGGAAACAGAGAGGAAGAGGCGGTCCTTGGGATTTTTTGAGATTCTCTCATCCCTGTTTTCATAACACCTTCATCCATCTTCCCTGTCCTCTTCCCCCAGCCAAGTTAATGGATTAACCTAAGAACACCAAGTATCAGAGGCCAAAACTCTGCACCTGAGAATATACTGTAGCTTTACATGTACAGAGGAATAAATCATTCCACAGTCTTTCTCTAGTGAAGCCTAGAAAGAAAAATCACAGACAGGGGGATTTGTCCTTTAGATGATTATTACCCTTAGCAGGTGGCAAAAATGCCAACAGTAAAAACTGCACTTTGGCGACTACAGCTGCAGCCCAGACCCAAGAATGCTCACAGGGGGCTCGATATGTTTTCCTGGCTGCTGAGAGGCAATATTAACATCCAAAGAGTGACAGACAAATTACTAAGCTTTTTCCCTTTGCCATAGGTTCCTGAACGTGTGCAGGAAGTCGCCATTCAAGCCAAGGTTGGAGAAAGAAAAAGAAGGTTGAAGGAGAAAGAAAAAATATCAGTAACAATTCCTAAAACAAAATAAAATTAATACTTGTTTCTTGATAAATCCAGCCTCGAACATTTTACTTCCTAAATGTCTACAGCACTAACAGGGAAAACAATGAAGTTAATGTTAAATTTGTAGAAGAATGTGTGTATATAGTGGTTGTTTTTAGCTGCACATATCTTTTTTTTTATTTTTAAATTAATTTTATTGGTACATTTCATGTATACAATATAATGACATTCACTGTTGGAAATGTTTACCTTTACATAGTCAATCTGGGTTCATATTTTTTTCCCACATTCTCCTGTCCTTCCTTCAACCCTTCCCTCCCTCCCTCCCTACAAAGACTTGGTTTCCATTATTTTTCATTTTCTCATATTAATTCTTCTGGAATACCCAATAGAGTTTAGCTACAAGAAGACTAAGATCCAGGGAAAGAATACTATAGAAGAGACAATCCTCTGCAACGGCACAGTGGCTAATAGGACAGGTTTTGAAGTTAAACAGAACTGACCGGATTTAAATCTTAATGCTACCATATAAAAGCTGTTTAGCTTTGGACAACTATACAATCTTCATGATAATCTGTTCTCCCACCGTAACATAGAATAATAGTAACATTTTGCTCTCTCTGTTATTAGATGTAAATTCTATGAGGTGGACAAAGCATCTAGTTCAGTGCCTAGCACACAGTTGGTGTGTATGAAGTGGTAAGTGAAATTCTTATCATCTCCATTACCTTGGACTCAGAATGGGCTAGCGATTCTGATTCCTTCCTCTAACTCCGGAGAAGAGTTAAAATCCTTCCCTTTAACATTTAGACCTTGTGAGATGCCAATTACTCCTCTGAACTCATTTTATCTGTTAACTCATGACTCACAATGACAAAGTGGGGAAGTTACTCTTAGCTCTGTTTTAAATATAAGGAAACAGACACAAGGAGCTGGGGTGGGGTATAAATCTAAGCTGCTTGACTCAGTGAACTAAACTCTTTACCACTAGACACGGGAAAATCATGTGGAAGAATGAGAATATAGCTATAATTTTAAGGAAAACTAGAGACTCTACTTTCTGATTATTTTAGTATGAATATGAGGGATAGATAAGGAAGGAATCAGATCAGGTGATAAAGATGACCAACAGACAAAATGTAAACCCCAAACAAGGAAAGGAAGTTTAAAGAACCGTGTGTTTCTTTAAAGTGGATAGACGTGACCATGAGACCCAAGACACGCCACTAAGAGTTTCTCCAGCACCCTCCTGGCCTCACTGTCTCACACTGGCCAAGAAGATCAAAGTGAACATACTGAGATGTGACAAAGCAGCTTTGATCCAGCTATCTTTGCTCATAAACTGCGAATATGCCAAAATGAGGAATGTTTCTCTTAACTTGGGAGCTTCCCATGAAATTTTAGGGACATTCACTGAAGACAGGACATGGGCATTCTTGAGAATCAACCAAGCTGATAGATATTCTTCTCAATGAGAAAAATCGTATTTCACAAAGTCAAGCCAGTTAGGTGAAATAATACCTACAGTCTACACTCAGCAGTTCAAAGTAGATATAAGCAAGAGAGAGCTAGTAATCCAGATACTCACCAATGCTCAAAGGAATTACCCAAAACATGCAATAGATCCTGACTGGGTTTCATGAGAGAATAGACTGACTGTCTTGTTCATTTGCTCCACATTAGTGTGGAGTGTTTGCAGTGTACCAGTCACTGTGTAAGTGCTGGGATTACCATGGGGCCACACAGAATCCATATCTGTCCTAATAAAACAAATACGATCTCCTAGTTAAGGTGTATATGCTAAACCTTTAGATATCTTCAAAATTGTATCTCTCAGAACAACTTTTGACAAATTAACTAATCTTAAGAGGAGCTGACATTAGTATTTTAAGTAGCTGTGCTGAAGCTTTATCCATGGATCATAGGGACAGAGGATGCCTTTGGCATCCAAAGGGCACAGTGCTCAAGGAAACAAAGAGAAAAGCTCTACCAAATGCATATACAGCAGCACAATACCACAAATCAGAAATGTGTAGAGTAAGCCCAAGGGAAAATTCACTTACATTCGTAACAACAGGGCTGATGATATTGATACTCTTGATTCTTCCCTGATTATATTCATCAACAAGATTATGCGGGACTGGATCACAAAGAACTATTTTCCCCACAAGCCTTCTTTCCCCCTTAATAGTGTTGTACTGATGACCGGCAAGAATGGTAAATGGTGAGCTTTGGGATTTAATAGGGCCATCACTAATTCATATTCACTTATTTCTTCAATAATTCCTCATAAATGAATGTCTTCTGTATTTCAAGACTTATTTCATGTTCAGAGATATAATGACCAGTATAAGAAAGATCTTCTGACTCCTAGCTCTTGCACTATAATGGGCCAAGAGACTCAATAAAGTAATGAACAAATAAACAGAATAATGGTGGCATCAAAACACAAGAGTAACATGCTCACCCATGTTTATAGCGTCACAGTGTGTAATAGCTAAAACTTGGAAACAGCCCAATTGCCCATCAGTTGGAGGCTGCATAAAGAAGATGTGGTTTTTCTATAAAATGGAGTATTACTCAGCCATAAAGAATGAGAAATTAGAGTCACTCATAGGAAAATGGATGCACACTGAGGTCATACTCAAGTGAAATAAATAAGTCACACAGGTGTAAATATCAAATAGTTTCTCTGGTGTTAAAAACTAAAAGTGTAAATAAGATCCAAATGGTATAATTGACAATGTGAAATAGGGAGAAAAGGACTAAAGGTGTAGGGGAAGTGGGAAGGGTAGGGGAAAGGAAATAAGGGAAAAGAAAAAATATGAGAAAACAAAAAAAATGGAATAAAAGTCTTTGTAAATAGGTAAGGGAGGAGGGGGTGAAGGGAAGGCAGGGACAAGGGGGAAAGGTGAGAACCAAGACCTGTCATGTAAAGGTACAAGATCCCAATGATGACTGTAACTGTACTGTATCCCTAAAATGTACCAATAAACTCGATGGGGGGAAAAAAACACAAGAGTAATAGGATAGATGCTGAGGAGATGATGAGATAGAAGAAAAAAGCTCTGTGAATGTAATATTTGAACTAGACATTGATAATCCAAAAAATAATTAGGAATGAACCTCTAAAATACCGGGAGTACTTATTAATCTTTATAAAACTTTTATAACACATTACCTCACTTGACTTTTGGAAAAATTTCCCTAGTAATTACACAGCAAGGCATCAGAGAGCCTGAGCCATATTTTGATTTCCTTTGCTGAGGAAACAGGAAATTGGAGATTTTGGTACTTGCAAAAACTGCTACATATCTTAAAATGAACTCAGAGGTTGTTAAGTAGCAATTTATCACCTTAAAAACTTTTCATAAACTCTTCATATACTGTTGGTGGGAATACACATTGATACAATATTCCTGGAAGGGAAGCTAGCAAAATTGCTGTCTATTCATATTTCTTACACTAGCAATTATACTTATAAAGATATATTCTATGGATAAAATTCAAACAGTTTTACATAGTTGAGCTACAAATATTGCTGAAAACAGTTTAAACAGCAAAAATTGGAGAATAATAACTGCTCTATCTAATAAAATTGGGTCAGGATAAATTATGACCTAGTAAACAATAGTATATGGGTAAAACACTGGAAACCAATATCTATACAGAATAAAAGCTAATTCAATGCCAGTTTTTATCTTCTTGTTATTCAGTCACATAAAAATGAAATATTAGAGAAATATAAATTGATTACAAAAGATGTTCTGGGGGCACTGAAATGAAAAACTTTTCTGGCTCAAAGAAGATGTTTGGTAAATGTTTAGTATTCTCAGTCTGAATATTGAGTTGAGCTCTTTGGACCATGAAGAAATTAAAAATTGGGTCACTGATGTTCTTTCTTGCCCAGCTTTAGAAAAATGTCAAGCTTTACCTCAAACTTAGAGAAACCCTCCTGGCTCAGCTTCCTGAGTGCTGAGATTAGAGGCATGCACCATTATCCCCAGAATAAAAGTGTTGTTCTTTAATCTTAGCACATATACCTACTCTGTTAAATCTAGGAAATAACCTAGATAAGATTCAATAAATCTACCCAATTTATCATGCTATGACACAAGTCCCCTAGAGAATTATCTTCACTTCTAGGATTATTTCTGTTTGGGATGGTGGGTCTCAATTCTTGCAAACCCATGAATCTAATTCACATGGCATTCTTTACAACGGCTGAAAGTGTAGTCTCCCCTTAAACACATGATCATCTATTTCCTCCAAAGTAGGGAGCCACCACCTTGCCGCCTCCACTTTGTGCAAGTTACTTAACTTCTTGTTCTCCTCCGTTACTCTGGAATATCACCCTCCCCACAAAGTAGTTAAGAAGATTAAGTGTGTTGTATCTGAAGCTCATGGAACTGTGCTTTGATATGTAATATTTAAAATATATACCTCTTAAAAACTCAAGACCAGCATAGAAACTCTCCATTTTTGTGCCTTGTCTTTAAATAGCAATCTCCCTCTCCCCCCTCTCTCCCTCCCTCTCCCCTCTCCCTTTCTCTCCCCCCTCCAAATCCTCTCCCCTCTCTCCCACAATGTATATAATTATGTATGTGAAGCACAATGGGTGCCACTTTCCCTTCTTGGATATGCAGCAATCCTGTGTGACTCTGAAACCACCTACCAAAGAATTGCCAGAAGGGAGCAACCAGCAAAATAAAACGAGATGCAGTGTGTGTAACTACACCAAGTCTCAGCCATGTCATGCTTTGAGGATTGTCCAAGAAGCAGTGTTTTCTAAGGAGACAGCTGGAAAGGAACCTGGACGTGTGCCTTCATTCCTTCCCTGTGCATCAATATCTCCTAAGGGGTATCTTCAGTGCATTTTTAGTGGAAACTTAGAGGAGGGAGATTGGGCCAGTGAAATAGAGGAAATAGATAGGGGTGAATCTGAGTGATTTCCATTTTTGCCTCTCCTCCGAGAGTCTCCCCACTTACGTTCCCAGCTTCAATTCTGTCCTCTCCCGGCTCCTCTCTGCACTCTTTCTGTAAAAACTGGACCCTTATGACAGCTGTTATTATAAATCCCTTAAGAGAGGCAGACTTTTTCTTTTGAAATGTTTATTGTTATTACTTCAGTGTCTTCTGTCCTATTATTTCCAAAATTATCATTCATGTACACTCTCTTTTTTTCCTATACTCTAAGCTAGTATTTCTACAAACGAAGCCTAACATCACCTAGGTGACACGGGGGACTCATTCCTGAGCTCCGTCCCAGCCTTACTGAACCCAAACCTAGTGCCTAGGAGTTTGTACTGATAAAGCATACAAAGAAAGGATAAGGAACACAAAGCATGAGAGAGAATCAGAGCCCAAGGAAGTGGCAGCGATGAATACAGAAAGGGGCCCCCTAGGAGACTTCCTATTGACACTGGCTAGAAGTAGGAAAGGGCTTGAACAGGTTGATGTCTGTGCTTTGATCTGCCATAGAAAAGGGATAATATTTTTCTCTTTTGTATTAAAATATGAATACATTTAGTAGTAGCAATGAACACATGGAGATTTACATATACACTAGTCTCCTATTTATATGCATTTTTTGTCTTTCCAATTAGATAATAAGATCATTAGTTATGCCTAATATTTCTATGTCTGTCTATATTAAAATCAATTGACAAATGTTTTTCAATTTCAAGAATAAAATAAAATTATAAAAACACTATAATATTCCCTAAGAGCTAACATCAATTTAGGCCCCAAACTTCTAATGACAATGACTCATTAGAAAAAGAGCTGGAAAGCAGAGCTGTCACCACCAACCCACAGAGGTGAGCTTAGTTTTAGTTGTTTCCTCTGTTTTCCCTCACAGGGAGAGGAGAACTCTTGTCACTGTCACACAGGCAGGAAGTGACAGAGGGAGACCACGTCGTCTGATTCCAGACTTCATGCTTTTATTTCTATGACTCAGTGCTCAGCCTGCTTCTGATTCATTTTCTAACCTAGAGAAGGGACATATGGTACTACCTGCCTCAAAAAGCCATTGTGAGGGTTAATACCCACAAGATCTTTGAAAAATATCTGGCATAGTAGGTCCCATTACTGCATTTGCTATCATTCCCTATTATTATTATTATCATCATTATTATTACTACTGTTAAGTGATTCTTCTAAAGTTGGATATTCTTTGATATAGAGGCAAAATTAAACGTAGGAACATGGAGAAACAGAACAGTCAGCTTTTGGACAACTACATATTTTTCTGCACGCAAAAGTTAAACATCTTAAAGGTATATATAGCTGATTCTTCCAGGAAACATTATTTTGGATTTCCATCATAAGACTAAATGACTTCTGACCTGATAAAAGTTATTTCTTATCATATAATTAAACAATTACCATACCATTATACTTTATTAAGACTGGATTGATCTAAGCGATAAAAACTAACAATGGTGATGGAAGATGGTCAATAAAGATGAATGATGATGATAATTATGAAGTGCTTGATCTTCTCCATCAAGATTATATAGTTTTATTTTCATTAACTTTGGGCTAAGCTATGGGGACAAGAGTGAGTGATTAATTTTTTGAACAGCAACTGAAAAGTAAATCCATTTCAGTTGCTCTATTTAGGGGGAACTCCTCTATGTCTCTATTTATCTTTGCTACTGTCTCTATGGTAAAGCCCCTTTAGACTTCCAAATTACTAGATAGTCAATTCTCAGATATGAAGAAGAGGCTAAAGAAACATTGTTAGTAATGAGAATTATATATCCCAAGTGCTTGGCTATTACTGCTTTCCCAAAAAAGCAACAGTCAAGTGTCAAACACGAAAAATTTCCCAACCTTTTATACCTAAAAGAAATGATCGCTAACACAGTCTACAATTCCCAAATATTTACTAAACACAAAGAAAAATCTCAGTTGGGAATGCTGTTCAAAGAGAATAATTTGAAACCACCTGCCAAAAAATTGCCAGAAAGCAACAACCAGCAAAATAAAATGAGATGCAGTGTGTGTAACTACACCAAGTCTCAGCCATGTCATGCTTTGAGGATTGTCCAAGAAGCAGTGCTTTCTAAGGAGACAGCTAGAAAGGAACCTGGACGCGTGCCCTTCGTTTCCTTCCCTGTGCATAAATATCTCCGCCTTCACTAGGAGAAGAAAAGGATGAGGCAGCACCAGGTTGCTGTTCTTTAAAATCTGGAGGGGAGAGGTAAGGGGAAAAAATGAGAATCAAGACTTGCCATGTAGAGGTACAAGATCCCAACAATGAATGTAACTGTACTGTATCCCTAAAATGTACCAATAAACTCAATAAAATTAAAATCTAACCAACAGCTGCTTGTTTTTCACTGACAGCCACTGGGGGTAGCCTGCAAGAAATGCCCTTCAAATGTGTAACTGCTGAATTAAAATACAACAACAAGCATATTCAGACATTTGTCCTTACAAGGAAAGTATAAAAAGCCCCACACTGATCAAGTCCATTTCTCTTATGCCAAGATTTTGATGCTGATTTCTTTGGGCAGGCAAGTGTTTCCATTTACACCTAACTCTTAGTTGGATCCTACAAGTAATAATAAAACTGGGTATTTTATGATCAGTTTTCTAACTTGAAACTCAGAATTTCTCATAATTCCTATCACTTTTCTTAGCAATTGTTGCCACATGGAGCATTTTTTTGGAAGAGAGTGGTAGAGAGGAAGGGTGACATAAACATAGGTAAAGAAAGATGAAAAGCAAGTGAATTTGGAAAGGATATCTAGATTCCCCATACCAGAGACAGCAAAGGAAGTTTCACAATTATAAGTGTAGCTAAAATGAGCACTTCTCTTTCTCAAGAAATATTTGAATCAATTTCTTATAATAGAAATTTTTTTCTCTATATCTTTTTACTCAAATATTAATGCTACAAATCATATTTGTGAACAGGAGTAGGAGTGAAACATGGACTACCAAGGGGCATTCTGAGGCTGGCTTGCACTGGCTCTCAAAAGTTATTTGATTGCACATATTGCTTCCAAACTCTGCCTTCCATGAGGCCACAGTGGCAGCTGTATATCAGCTGAAGGGAGAGTATTTGTACCATAAAAATCAGCAGATGCTACAAACCAGAGCTCCCCACTCCCAGACAACCTATTATCAACTAAACACTGGCAATAAAGGGCCTTCTCAATATATATCTGTGCTCATAATTGATTATTATGTACTAAGAATTTTACACAGGTATCATATTTAACCTTTGCAACTCTTCTTAATAAGAGACGTGGTGCTGATTTTTATCACTACCAGACAAGGAGACTAAGCTTTAGAGTTGAACTGTCCACCATTGCAAAGCTTTAAGATGTATTTTGAATCTAAAATGCACCTCCATATTACAATACAATACTATCATCCAAAAATGATGGGTTATGAGATCCCGGAGAAAAATCGGTGTCATAGGAAATCTTGGAATAAAAATGCCAAAAAGCAAATTACAGTAGGACTAGGATGAAAAGATGAGCCCTGGATATTTGGAGAATCCTGAAACAGGGAGGGGTGTGTATGGGGTGTGTTGTAGGGATTTATACCCTGTACTGCCATTCTTCGTTTCTCACTCCAAAAAAAAAGACATAAAAGGTATGTTTATAAAATTGATGGATGTACAAAACTTGGAAGAATTGACTATCTTGCTTGCAGCGGACTTGTGTCTACATCAAGTGTTATCTTTGTTTTAAACAGAAAAGCTTGGCAAAGCTACTACAAATGTCATATGCAACAGCTAAAAGAGAGAATATTAATCATTAGGAAAAATATCCTTATCAGAGTGTGAAGCCTGTTTGTTTTCAGACCCCAAGTCTGCTCTACAGAGAGACTGTCTTCTGTTTGGGAGTAAAACGCAACCACCAAAGGAGAGGCATAGGAAGGAAGATTCTCAGCTTGAGAAGTTTTCTAGTAAAGGACAGAGCACCTCTTATCCTCAAATTATTTAAAGAGAGCCTGTAAGGCCTCTCATGGAGTTTGGTTAAACATACCAAATTTGAATCCAGGTTCAAATCCTAGTTCAGTTGCTTACTAATGTTGTGATTCTAGGTAATTCTAACAGTTTCTTCACATGCAAAATGAGGGTAATAATGGTACTTACTTCGATGATTTCTTGTAATAACAGAAATAATACAGTAATTTAGAAAAAGCTAAAAGAGTGCCTAACAAAAGGTCAGTGCTATATTAATATTCATTCTTATTATTTTTTCAAGAGAATTTCTATTTTGTGTGAAATCGCAAGTTTGTCTACTTTAATAGTTTGTGACTTCATGTTTACTTGACTTTTCACTACACTATAGCACCAAACTCTTGGTTAGCCTCCAGCAAATACTTGTTGATAAAATATTCAGTCTTTAAGTAATCTTCATTAAGACGGACGTGATAAAAATGGTGTGAATTCCAGAGAAAGGTAGTGGAAATAACATTCATTAAAAGGTCAGTTGCTGCCAATCTCAGGGCTTTTAATACCATTGAGTATTTCTGAATATTTTAAAAGAAATAAAATATCATATATCTAATAAGCAGCTCAACAGCCTGACCCTCACTTTTCACAACCATTTTAAAATAATAGTGTTGATTTTATACCTTAGAACATATTTTTGATCCTTGCTTTCATTTCAACACGAATTAAGCTAGCATGTGCCAGACTCTGAGAGTAAAAGTAAATGTTCTTCATCTTTTGTCCACGACTTTTATTTTTTGAAAGATTTACTATGAGCCTATCGGTTTTAATAAGTGCTCTCAGGGCACAGATGCTGCCCAAAGAGTTGTTCCCAAAGGAGTCATCATTTCATTTTTGAATTTCTACCTAACAGGCAAACTTGACTCCAGCATTGCTTATCGATACACACTAGTGACTTTCATACAATTTTATCCACATCGTAGCACCTAATTTTCACTGTCCAAGTCATTGTTATAGGAATAAGGGCTCGTAAAAAGGATGAATTTCTTAGTATTATTAAGCCTAAGGAATGGAAGGTTAGAAAGAAAAATTCTTGTGTAATACCTATTTCAAAAAAAATGAAGGATTGTTACTTTGGAGAGAGCTGCCATATGCTCTTCTTGTCTCCTGAGGATAAACAAAGGGAAACCAGAAAAAAATACAGCTTAAATGAGAGCAATGGGGATTTTAGATAATTATTTGAAAAAGAACTTCTAGGTAACAAGTGTCGTGGAGCATCAGAACAGGTTAGCAGGAGGCAGTGTGAAATATCTTTTGGTAGGAGTGGTAGTTGTAAGTACAGAGTTTTCTAATTTGTTTCGCCATCTGTTTTTCTATTTGTATTAATGAAAAACAAGGGGAAAAAACTAACTCCTTCCTTCCCAGGGATATAACTCTACAGATAACCTTATATGAGCTACAAAAGACATGTAGGTCTCCATCCATTCTTCATCCCAGATGATCTGTTTTCTTCTCTCTTAGTTTCAAGATGACTCATGCGGTCTTAGAGTCCCAGAACTTCCTTTGGCCCAGAGGCAGTCACTATCCCATACACTGTCTGGGTCCTCAAGTTCTTCCAGCTGTATCTTCCCCCTTTCATGTTTTCCATTTTCCTCTGACATGTGCATCGTGGACATGCCAAATTCTCAAAACACATTTCCTTCTGCAAAGTTTCATCCATTTTCAGGCCGGGGATTTAGCTCAGTGGTTCTGCCGCTTGCCTTGCAAGCATAAGGGCCTGAGTTTGATCCACGGTACCGAAAAAAAAAAGAAAAGTTTCATCCATTTTCACAGATTCAATCTTCATGCTCAGGTGGCTAACTCAAAAATCCATAACTGAGTGCTTCCCCCCTAAAATCGAGTTCAGGTTCTCATCCTGATGAATAGATATTCTCATTTGGTTATTTCACAGTCACTCAAAACTATCAGCTTCAGCACTCCACTCAAAACTATCGAAACTCCAGACTCTCACTTTCATCTGCTATTGACTCTTTCATTTTTCATAGATACTTTCATTCTTTTTATGTGTCTGCCTTCAAAATGTATTCCTTTTTATCCCTTTGCATCTAGACAACTCCCCACTTCTACTCTTCCACTTCTGTCTGTGGATTCTCAGTTCTTTTTCTCCAGTCTTTCTTTTCCATGATTACATAAATGATTCTCATGTACATACTGGAGAGGGTCCATGCTTTCTAATGTAGTTTTCATAGCATCCCACAATCATTTTCTCATAGTTATCTGCTCTTTGAAATCCTCTCCTTGAGCCAAACTTGCCTACCCCATGCCTGGAACATGCTGCTTCTGATATGTTTCACAAACTCAGCCCCAGTTATGGTTTGTCTGTTTGGATCTTATGTGATAACACCAGTAAACAGTGGTTGTCTTGCACATCCATACCTCTACCTATAGCAATTAATTTGCTTCTAACAGATATTAAACTATCTCTTGTATATCTTTGAACATGCTACATTTTAAAACTTTGAATTGAATGGACACAACTTGAAAGCATAAACTCATATGTCTTCTTCCTGAAAAGTACATATGAATTAACATTGACTCTAACCGAGTGTCTCATCTTTGATTCTGAATAATGCTGCCTTTTAAAAAAAAATATCGTGTCTTTTCCCATGTCCTCAGTACAGGTACAAACAAAATCTAGCCCACTTAATTTTATTCTTCTCATCAGACTAATGACATTTAACCAATTGTATCATTCTAAGGCCAATTTAATCCTTGATATGAAGATTGAGAGGAAAAAGAAGAAAACAACAAGCTAAAGATAGAAAGAATAAAGAAGTAGGTAGGAAAGGGAGAAGGGGGTGAAGGGAGGGTAGGGGAATGGGGAAAAAACAAGAAACAAGACATAGCAGGTAAAGGTACAAGGTCTGAATGAGAAAAGTAACTGTATTGTTTGCTTTAAATGTACCAATAGACTTTATGGGCGAGGGAAGAAAATAGTAAGGGAAAGAAGCCTGAAGGCTTTACTTCCTCAAAGTTTGGCAACTCAGAATTGCTTGTGATCCTTCTCATTGTTCAATTCTCATTTTAGGGAATCAGTCAAGAAAATTATAACTTACATCAGTTGTTCTCTGGGGACTGCTCCTCAGTTTCAAGGTAAAATAGCTAACAGCTTCACTTCTACAATGAAACAAGTCCCTGGCCCACTTTGTTGATCTATCCGAATGAAACTAACTGCTGTTTAACTTCTCTGCATCGTGGTTGCATTTCTATTAATTTTAGGAATGTTGCCTTTTGGGGTACCTTCACGTTTGCTAGCATTACTTTCTTCTCCCTTTAGCACTGATTTAAGAATAATAATGTATCTCTTTCAGCTGAGACACTGTTGTCTACTGAGGCAAATTATATCATTCTCACTGAATCTATCAAATCCAAATACTAAAAATAAATCCCTCCTGGTGGCATAAACAAACTAGTCTTTAATACACAGAATATCATAACAGATTGTCCTTGGCTGTTCACTATACTGTATGTTCTGACACTTGTTGGTGTATTTACAGTGTTTCTACTAAAAAAAATTGATCAGGGGAAAACAGCCAAGTTCAGAATGTTTTAAATCTACATTACATACTGTCAAAATAACTTTTAAATATATGTGAAACTGAATATTTGCAATTCAAAACAAGAACACATAAGGGAAAAATAGAAAAGGCTTCCATTTCATATAAATCACATTGGAAAGAATTTATTTGGCTCATCCATATCTTAGCAGACTCAGAGAGAAATGTATGGTCAGGTGAAAGAAGAGTAACCTACTCCCAGAAGATGCCCTTACATCGAAAAAATGATCTGTAGAAAGAGAAAAAAACTTGAATACTAAAACTTGAATAAAGAATAGGATAATTCAGGAAATGATGATAGCCTACTAATTTGAGTACAGTCCATCAAACAAGGACACCCAAAATAGATAATTAATGGGTTTTTATTAAGCACTTACTATGTAAATTGATCTCTCTCTCTCTTTCTCTCTCTCTCTCTCTCTCTCTCTCTCTCTCTCTCTCTCGGGATATGGAAAAGAGTCTCAAGATTTGGTGCCTCTAATGAAGGAGTAAGCATCCTGGTATGGGGTATGAAAGCAATGCAAAGTTGAAATTGATGGAGGAATTCAAGGTAGTGTGGGATTAATGCAGCCACTGCTACGAGCTAAAAGGGTAAAGATAGAAATTTGGAGAAGAGAGATATATTTGGTTAGTAGAAGTATTTATGTGGCTTTATAAAAAATTATGGAGAATATGGGACTAGAGATGGGTCTTCTGGAATGAATACATTTTAACTCAGTGTTTAGAAGAAATGATAAAATATTTTGGAAATATATTCTTTTCTTCCAGAAACAGCATGGTCACAGGAACATTAAAAGGCTGTCACAGACAGAGAAAAGGTTGTATATTGTGCAGAAGAAAACCATTAGTGTTGATAAGTCAATTCTGGATGGACTTGAAGACAAGAGCTTGAGAGACAGCATGGTACTGAAGTTATGGTCACCAAAATGTGCTTGATGCTTGGCTTCGGTCTTTGTGGAGTCAGCACAACAAAGGTAATGACTAATAAGTTCATTCAAGCAAACTCTGAGGTGTCCAATAACTCATGGAATGAGGAAAAAACAAGAAATTGCAGATACAGTGAAGATATAGGGAAAAAAGAAACAAAGTTCTGGACAAACTATCCAAAATCTTTCTATCAATAATTAGCTTCAAGGGACTAAACTGACCAATTTATTAAGAATCATTTTCTGTGTAAGCAGCTATTGAGAATCATCTTCCATTATCTCTACCCTCAGCAAAATTAACTAATTCAGATTATCAGTTTCTTTCCTATTCTCATATTTTCCAGATGATTACTTTATATCCACAAAGTCACCAAACCTGAACTCATTCCTTGACTAGAATGCTCCTTGGTTGAAGATTTTAGATTATGCCATGATGACTCCAATCTCACTGTTCTGACACATGGATATGAAACAAATCTGAGAAGCAGAATTATCACATAGCCATTTAGATCATAAAACAGCCAAGACTACTCAACCACTTAACAGTTCTCTGAGCGTAGCTCAAGCCATTTGTTTACGCACTGACTATCCTGAGTGTTGCTCATGCAGGTGGCATTTCAACCAGTTGATGCTTGTATTGAATAAATTTGATTAAGTCATTGTTTTTATAGTTCTATTATTTTATAAAAGTAAACAAAAATATGCAGCTTTTGGTTATTCTGTATTTAAATAATTAGACTTGTAAGTGGTTAAAATAAAAGATACTTCTGAGTTAGCTGGCTGGATACAGGAAAAGTAGGACAGATGTATAGTAGCTCAGCACTACTCAGCTGAGAAATGGCTCTATTACCTGAGCCAGAGCTGACTGCACACCCAGAAAGAGCTCAGGAGAGGTGCCAGGGCCATTCAGCCAATCCCAGCCTATGGAAGATGGCCCTCTTACAAGCCTACAGTGCTACCAGAAATGTATGTTTACTATGTTGTTGAGATACTGTGGCTGTTTGTTATGCAGAGGGTTGTGTAAATAGCTGATTGAATTTATTAATAGCATTACCGACCTAATGTGAGTTTCACAAGATATTTCTGTAGCCTTACAATAGATTTCTTCCCACGAGGTGGTTCAGGCAAGAAAAGAAAACCCAACAAATACATTGGAACACGTTAAAAAGGAAAAGGTCACTATATCATATAAAAGGGTTGGAAACCACAGACAGATATGACTTAGGCTATCAAATCATTCCCTTCATACACTCTGCCTAAATCTGCCCACAATTCCTTTACTTCTTCATCATTCTTCATAGGAGGAAGAACAATGTTCCCAGACAGCATGGTGTTCATTCCTCAGAAGTTACTTTCTCTTGCAACCATCTCAAGTCAGTCATCTTATTTTCCACTCACTCAGCACCATCCTGTCAACTGACCATCTCTATGACAAATGGATCTATCTGCTGATGGAATGTGTGGGAGGGGATGGCTGGTTACATCATGCTGTACCATTCATTTCCTCTGGAATCACTTCTGTTCTCATGGAGTCTCTTGGAGAAGTGCTATCTTATCCTGAAAGCACAAACCTCTAAAAGTAGCATCACAGATACTCTGGTGAGGGGAGAAGTGGCTCCCTAATCTTCTCAGTTATATCAGTGGATATATTATAGATAGATGAGCCAGGTAAAAATATTATAGGTGGCTAGATAGGGCTATGTCCTCAAGAGGGTCAGGACAAAAGTGAAACACACCACAGCTGCAGTTTGGCTGAAAACCAGGCCTCAAGATGGAGACAAGATGACCAGACCCAGATACTTCTTCAAAGAGCTGGGCTCAGTGAGGTATAGATGGGCATCGACCACTCTGGGGGTGACCAGAGACCTCTGGACCCAGTGCCTCCTAGGAGAACCCTTGTTCTTTCCATTGATGCTTTCTACTTGCCTTGCTTCCCAACTGGACCACCATTACCTAAGTGACTACACTTGTAACCTTCTTGGACATTCATGGCTGTGGCCCATGTTGTACCCACATGGGTTTCACCCTATAAAACTTCTCTGTAAAGTGGGGTTCCTGGCTACTTACTTCGGACCCCTCCTGCCCCTTAGGAGCTTTCCTATTAATAAATATCTTTCTACTTCTAACCCCCATCATTCCTAGGATTCATTCTTCAATTTCTAGAGAACAGGAACTCGGCGTATCATACAGATAATGGGTTGGGAGATATAATATTTCACATTTCCCACGACAGATGTACTCAATCTTAAGGTGTCCAGAGACATGGCACCAATCACACAATGGAAAGTAAGACTTGTTGATGTTTTTCTTTTACAAAGCTAGTTTGTTTCAATTTCCCTCCAGACACTGGGAAAAATAAAACCAGAAAAAGAGTAGCAAGCAGGAATGTGCTTGCATGTGTACTGGTAGGCTGGTGGGTACCAAAACCCTAAGAAACTCTCAAGTCTCAGGACTTTCTAGAACCACTGCAAAGACATCTTCAGCATCTTTGTAGTTAAGACCTAGGTCTCTATAAACAGTAAATTGCAGGCATGAGAATTTTTTTTTCTTTCTGGTTTGTTTCTGCTTTTCCCCCAGGCCTCCTGACATGGAGAGATAGATAGTGCCCATTGCCAGGGGTCAGGAGGTTCACTGCTTGATCCCTAGGCTCGGGAATCACATTTGTCAGCCCAGTGCTCTTCTCTTGGTGAAACTTCTCGTCATGGAGCCTGGATGGTATGCTTCTAGGACAGGGAGCCAGTGATACGTGACATGAGTTATCATTCTTCATCACTCAGGCAGGAAAAGGGGGGATAAGAAGAGGAGGGGAAAGGGAGCCATCCATGACTGAGTCTTGATTAATTACCGGTCTTGACAGTGATGAGGAATGTGGAAAATAGAGCGGAAAGACTAGAGGGAAAAAAAAAAAAGAAAAGAAAAGGAACGAAGCAAAAGAAAAATAGAGAAAAAAGCAACTTTATGAACTCTTCCTACACAGAAAGTAACTATCTTAATTTAGAAAAATCACTTAATCACATCAGATGTCTTACAGGCAGAATCTGAGAATTTGGAAACTATAAATAAACAAATAGAGCCCAAGATGTGTTTTCTGGAAGGCTCGGCATATGGATGTGGCTCAGAGGTATGGGAAGACTGCATCTGAAAACCAAAGCCAGGTTCAGGTAGAGTTCACACATTTCATTTGTATCCTGCACCGGAGAGGAAAAGTAATTGTAGCCAACACAGAGACACCATGACCTCTCGGGTCTGACTGCCTATCCCACCTGCAGAATGAAACTACATAACCTCTGGTTTCTTTGATAGGAATCTTTTAAAGAATATCTTGGCCTTTGACATACTTTTTCCCACAGCATCAGCTACCCACACAGAAATGGCCTCCAGCAACCTTCTGGTGTGCTAGAAATTCCCAGAAGTAGAATGATTCTGTAGGTCAGAGAACCCAGCTCCTGGGAAGCTGCAATAAAACACCAAATATGTTCACTTTGAAGTTCCCCAAACAAATTATGTCAGCTTCACAATTTAGCCCAAGGCTAGGCAGTTCCTTCGTCTTTCTTGGAACAGAAGGGGCAGGGTGGTTATATGCCAAAGAAAATAGAGGCATGTTGTCATTTGAGATAATCTAAGCAATCACTGGAAAGAGAACAAAGTGACAGCAACAACAATGCTGGGAAAATATAACGGATATTCTGGTTATCCTGGGATCCTAGAAACATTCCCTAAAAAGGTAGTTTCTTTAACATAAATATTGTTTGCATAAACATAACCTCTGAAAATTGTACTAATCCCTTTACATGATCATCCAGGTATCACTGTACTAGGATTTGAACATAGAATACCCTGGGCGTGGTGATGCATGTGTGTAATCCCAGCACTGTGGGAGGCTGAACCAGGAGAATCCCAAGTTTGAGCCCAACTTAGTGAGATTTTGTCTTAAAAAATTAAATTAAATTAAATTTTTAAAACATTAAAAAATATTTTTAAACCTGAAGATGTATCTCAGTGCTGAGTTTAATCCCTGGTACAAAATAAACAAATAAATAAATAAAGTAAAAGAAATTAAAAGAAAAGGAAAAAATAAAAGAGACACGCCATTTCTGATTTTAAATCAATAAACAGTTATGCCTATTAGTACATTTATGAGATTGTCTCACGTGGACTGGATCAATCCCATCAGCATTCTGAAAAAATGCAGTCCTAGAACTAATTGACATCACCCTATGGAGCAGCAGTACCCAGGGGTCAACCACGCTGTAGGAGGGCTGGAGGAATTCTCCCTCACCTCTCCCTCACCTGAAGAAAGCAGGGCAGAGCTTCTGCTCTCCTAGTGTGTTGTTTCCATCCACGTCCAATGTGCTGTTTTGTTTTGTTTTTTTTTCTCATCTCTTTCATATAACTGTGATTGCATTGTCTGTTTAAACAGGTTTCTTTCCCCACCTGCTGGTTACTTTGGCTACTAGGAACCTCAGCTTTATGTGATTGTTGAATTATTCATGATTGTAAGTGTCCAGAGTTCATAATAATTAATAAATATTGCTAAAGGTTTGCAAAATTAAAACTGGATTCTAATATAAGTTTACTTAAAGTGCTTAGCACTATGATTTATACTAAGATTAACACTATAGCAATATAATCTAAATTTAAATAAATTAGGTTCTAAGATACGCTCTTCCTTGTTCATATTTCTCCCTCTTTCTCTTTTCTAACCACATCCATTATTCTGTGATGCTGCAAATACAATACATAGGTTGGAATAAATCTCTCAAACCAATTTCTTGCCTGTGCAACTTAAAATCAAAGTCAGATCCAGAGGGTGAAATCCATCTCTCCTTTCCCTTTAGTGTTCTCTTTAATTTATGCTCCTTTAAATATCACCATTCTTATTTAGAAGTTATAGCATATTTGCATTACCACCATTCTCCCCAGAAGCTCAATTTTTGTATGTATTTTTTCTTAAATTATTCCCTTCAAAGCTTTTCTGTGACAAAACCAAAAGATAGGCTTATCATTTTAGCTAATTCTACACAAAAAGGCCTTCTTACATTTTGTTTCTCCAAGAATGCCAGCTCCGTCCCTCCCAGTGACAACCTTTGTCCAGAGTATGTGCTTAAGGAGAGTAGTAACAGACTCTTAGAGGAAGAAGCTACGTTTAAGGACATCTGGGAAGTCCTTCTAAAAGCTAGGGAAGTAACGTAACTTATTTAGCTTTTAGGATTATTTCACTCCATTCAATTAGAGGTTGCATAGCACTGCTTTGGTAGATATCATATAATGTTGTGTAATTATACTAGAAAAAATACTTAAACTGTGTCCAAATACTGCCTTCCACTATACCACATCACATGTTCTACTTCCAAGACACACATATTGAACTCCTCTTACTTGGCTCCTTGGTGAGACAGACAATAATGAAGAGGATTAGTGACACATTCAATTTTTAACCTGTGTGAAGCACCAAGCTGAGTGCTTTCATCTAGACAAGTGTCTCCAAAGTAGGCACTATTATCACTCCTAGCACTATTGGATTTCAGTGATAAGAATCACCGAGAGTATCCACAGCAAGTAAATGGCAGAACCATGATCCCAACCCAGTTCTACTGGACTCCAGCTCTCAAGTTTTACCCACTGTATTTTTAAAATGGAAAGTAACCAGGATCTGTGGACACTGTCCTTTCTGGGGTCTCCTTTGGTTCTTCAGCTGCCAGAGTACCTTTCTTCAAAATTCTTTTACAGATCAATTTTTCAATCTGTTAAGTGGGAATGCAGCTCACAAACTTACAGTGGAATATTAATATGCGGCATTAAAACAATGGGAAGTCCAGAGGCCTTACATTGGGATGACATAATAGTCAAATACAAGTTACACTAATTCATCACTGTGCAATTTTTGTAAACTTGACTTCTTTCATCCCAGTAGGTTGTTCTTAGAGTGGGTTGCCTCTCAGCTTCAAAGTCTTATGTCAGTTTCATGAAAACTCTTCAAACTGTCAAAAAATGGTATATACTGTTATTTTTGTCTAGGGGAAATTCTTGTCTTGGTCCCTCTATGCTATGAGCCTGCAATGTTCTTTGTCAGTAGAACCCAAAGTGAGTATATGGGTGATACGTAAAGGACCTGAACTGATCTTCAATCACAGGAGTTTATGACTCCTCTAAGATCAAGCAGGAGCATGAAATTACCTTGAACCACTGCACAAAAAGCCTGCCTCTCCGAAGAACTGCCATCTGGCTTCCAGGAGGTAAACTGCATTTACCTATCATAAACTGATGTTTCTGCTCTGGCAGTGGGATCTGCGTTTGTATTTTGATGTGTTCTTTCTGCTCCCAAAGTGGATTTATTGGTGTCTGGACCAGTTTCTGAAATTCTAGTATGCTGACCTCTCCCGGTTTAGGTGTCTCAGGCACTGGGCACAGTAATATCCTTAGGACTCAAGTCTCACTGACATACAGGTCTTTCCTCAAAGTCTACAGAGTGTATTTATGGCTGGGGATCTTTCTGCTCACCTTTCTTGGCTCCTAGTTGCTATACAAGGTACACGGTGAACCCGACTCACTGAAGATGGGAGCTCCAAGGGGCAGTCATGCATATGGAAGTCTGAGTGATGCTAACATGTGCTAGATTGTGTGCAATTTTTACAAGGGCAAGCCCTGAGACCTTGAAGAATCCAGCCACAGTACATTTCCTTCATCGTGTCTATTTTTATGGATTTTCAACAGTTTCCAAGTGACTTAGTAATAAGTTAAGATGTGAAGGAAGACATTTTAGATAAACCACTCGAAGTGTCCCTCTCCTTTTTCAGGCATCTCCACGAACAAATCCAGAATTTCAGGGGGCTGTAAAATAATTTGCTTTAACATGGGATTCTTTGAGCTGGTAACCATGATAACTATGTCTTATTTTAATATATAACTTAAATAAAATTTCTTACCTTCAGTATCACATCAAATTCATGGAGAGAGCCAAATGCCATCAATAACCCTCCTAATAAATTCTTCATCCAGAAAAAGCAACCACTAAATATCCACTACAGAATAACTATGTATGAACCTATAGTATAAAGCCTAATTCATTTAAAATAAAAAATGTTTTATAACTATTATATGTTAGATTTGAATTCAAGTCATTTTCATCAAGAGTTAAACATCAAAGTAAATGTCAAGAGTCCATCAAGAGTGAATGGATATGGATAAAGAAAGAAAAAAAACAGGAGAAGTCAGCATAAAATGTGCCAGTGAAAGGAGAAAGAGCTGATGTTATACTGGCTGTCAGGAATAGAAGAATGACAACATAGAAAATTTTCAATAAGGCTTATGGGCCTTGCCAACTTAATCTGAAAATGTCTCTATGACAAGAGCACTTCCTCCTTCCTTTTTGATAAGGGACTTCTCTTTTCCATAAGGGACTACTGGCTATAGCCATCACAGAAAATTATAGGGAAATGTGAGCAAATGAGAAAATGAAACATTATTTCCCTTTAGAGAATTTTTCAAGGAATGTCCAATATAGCCCAACTCCAAAATTCAATGTGCTTCCTAGTCATAACACATACCTGCATGTAATGTAAATTTCTGCTCCTGCCATAAATATTGTCTTTAGGGAAATCTTTCTCAAGGAAGAGAAAAATCACAGTGTAATACCTTTGGATAGACACAACAAACCTGTCTCTCTTTTGATGAATCGATGAATATGTTTTTATTGTTACTGTGAAATAGGTTATATATGTATATAGTTGTATGACTTCTTTTTTATGCAAAAAATAATGTGGGATTGCACTCACCATGGATTGACTTATAGCTTTGTCACTACAGAAAATTATATTCATAGACCTACACTGCATATATCTTGCTAGGAACAGACAGGAAAAAGTCTTTCCTACACAACTAAAAGTTGACTTGAACTTTGCTTTGGAAATGCTCTGATTTTCAGGTTACTGTGATGGTGACTTGGACTCTGACTCCTTTCTCTCTTCCTTTCACCTCCTTTTTTTTTTTTTGATTGATTGATTGGTTAATTTATTTTTTAAAACTTGGAGATTCATAAACTAAAATGATCACATTTCTCCTTCCCTATCTCTGGGTAATACCATCATTTTAATAAGCAATGCTGGGGTAACAGAATGTAACCTTTATCATGGGGACACCCTTTTACTTTACCACTTAAAAATAAGCACATGGAAAAAGGCTGAAGGAATACTTGGCAAAGCCAAATGGAACATCATGACCACCTGTCTGTCATTAAAAAAGGGCATTAGTTTTAAGGGTGGTTAGTGCTCCCTCTGCAGAGTTTGAATTTATTTGACTCAACTACCTTCATATCTTTGTTTTTGGGAAAAACTGTTTTTCTAGACCCATTAACCACAAGTACATAGGTATTTTGTGAAAGGGAAGCCTTCCTATGAAAGTATATTATTTTCTTGTCTTTGGGACACAATAACCAACACTTACAACACAAAGGAAGAGAAGTTAATCTAGGCTCATATTTCAGAAGTCTCAGTCCTTGCATGGTTGGCTGGCTCCAAGGTGAAATGGCATGGGCGAACATAGCTGCTCATGTCATGGCAGCCAGGGAGCAGAGAGAAGGCAGAAACTGCAAGGGAGAGCCTTCCAGGTCATGCTTCTTGTGATTCACCTCTTCAGACTAGACCCCTCTTCTTTACAATATACTGAGGTCTGGATTCATCAGTGGTGCTACCCATGGATGAGTATAGTGTCTCCATGATCCGTTCTCTTCCTGAAAGGACCACCTCTGAACACATGAGTCTTTGGGGGATGTTCTAGATCCAAACCAGAACAGAAGGCTGCTTTCCAGAAAGATGGCTACTGTACATTTTATCTTCTATATATGTATTCTAAGGAAATGAACTCTGTATTCATATTTCAAAGGACTAGCAACAACATAAATTTGTCTCAAAAAGCTCTATTTTTTTCCCTGTATTTCTACTTTAGATATTTGAGATTTCTGAAATGAGAAACTTGGAAATATCTCTTCAGGATTGGCCTTATATTTAGAGAGACTCCATAACCACTACCAATTTTACAAAACATTTTTGTTTTGAATTAGTTATAAAAAGTACAGGATTTAACCAAGTCATTCCACTTTTCTACTTCATGCAATTCTTCTTAATAGTGACTTAATGCATGTTCTATAGGTATTTTTTGCGGGGGGCAGGTTAAAGGAAGGAAAGAGGGAGACTTGTATATTAACCCATGTAAAAAGCCAACCTCTTAATAGAAAAACCTTGTACGAAGACAAACAGAAGCTACCAGTATTCCACTAAGGCACAACCTGGGGGATTGCAGTGTGAATCATCATCTGTGTGCTCAGCAAATATTTCCTGAGTTCCTGCTTTATGCAAATCACTATGCTAAGAGATTTGGGGAGTGATACATAGGGTATAGCTCCGCTCCTCAGGAGCAAATATCACAGGAACAACATCTGAGCTGATTTTCAGTCTCCTCCCACAAGTCAATTATGAAACACTTCTGGAGGATGTGTTGTAATAATAAGCCACCTGTAAAAGTCTGGTGTGATACTTGAGAAAAATATGCCATTTTATCTCTGAGTATTTTCCGTAGATTAGAATGAATAATCTGAAAACTTCATTACACAGCGAAGGGAGGGGCCCTACGACATTTACTCAGAATCCAAGGAATACTCACATAGGCCTACTGAGAATTAAGTAGGATAATGGATTTGGACTATTTTGCTCGGTTCCAGGAAATGCATGTTAGCTCTTCGTAACAAAAATAACCACACAGTGTCATCCCATTTATGAAAACTGCTAAGTGGTTTTGGAAATTGAGCAACCTACTTTGAAAAGGTACTCCAACTCTGTCCATGGTACACTGGTTGGGAATTGTTAAAAGAGAAATCATTTACATGCTTGAAAACTGCAAGCTTCATGCCTTCGTACCCTAGCTGGCATCCTCGATTTCATAATGGTTCTAGGCGAATGAAACCTGTGCCTTTAGTTCGCTTCTAAAGCAGAAAAGTGGAAAGAGGGAACCTGAATCACAGGGAATCTGCCCACACATTTATTTCTATTCATTTAAGTCTGTAAAATATATACATAAAATGCTTAACGCTATTAGGAGCAGGGGAAAAAATGCCAGAATTGATGCTGCAACACATTTTGTGCTTACCAAATTAATGCTTTCATATCAGTCTTATTCCTGGTTTACCTTCTTGTTAATGGCCTTAAACATTTGGTCAATATCTTTTGCCAGTTCAAATACAGACAAAGCCACATCATGCATTCCCCATAGAGTCATGAGGAAAGGAATCTACAATGCCAATAGAGATGGCTGGGAAATGCAGTAGGTTTGGGTGATCTTTCCCTTCTTCCCCAGGGAGGTCATCTTTTGAGAAATCTGATGCTCTCCCATCACACAAAGGCAACTACAATCAAAGGGAGTGCTTTCACTGCACACACATGAGGTAGAGGTTTTGTGTTTTCTTTTTCAGGAGTATGGAAGATCCGATTTGTTCTCTTCTCCTCCTAAAGTAACTACTGAAATCAGGAACGGTCATCTTCGTGGTCATTAGAAATATGTCTTCTCATGACTGGCCTATCTTTTCAAAGGTGATTCCCTGGAGACATCAGAAGGCGGTGTATGAAGAAGAAAGGTCCCCTGATAAAATACTATGTAGAAAAATGACATATGAGCCATGTGAAATATATCCAATACATACTTGCAAATTAAAATATCTGAGAAGTCTTATCAGTAAAGCAAATTTAAAAATGTGTTTTCCACCCAACATTTACCAAATATATTTAAGTAAGAAATAATTTTTTCCATTAACACCTTTGATATACTGGTAGAATTGTTTAATGGCCAACCTACTAATTTCATGCTGACCCACTGCAAGGAAATGCAATAAAATAGAATAGCCAGCATTTATAGGGTTCTGAGAATGTGCCAGCCAAATTTTGTTGTGTGTGTATTAATACTGTTTTTCCACACAGAAATAGTGATATCTACAATTTATATCCCCACTTTATATCCTCACTGAGGGGACAGATAAATGTTAAATGCTGGGGACCATTGTCAGCCTAGTCAGTCAGGCCCCAGGTCTGGCTGTCTGGAACCAGCACAGATAGAAACCTTACTCAATCGCCAGAAATTATTTTGTAAAATCTTGGAGAGAGATCAAAAGGGTTGTATTATCTAAAAACTACTTTAATTCTTTTGGTTCCTTTAAATCTAGGAAACAGTGGAGTTTTAAGGAAAACGTGTTGTTTGTTTGTATATTTATTTCTAGGAAACAATGAAATCCCAAGCATGACAAATTCTTTTTAGAGTCACCTCCAAGTGTTTCTGGCTCTGGCCATTGCAAGACCTTGTGATTTAGATCTTCTTTATTGTCCTCTGGAGAGCTCAGATTACCCTATGTAGAAAATGTTTCTTGAATAAATGTTTATGAAGAGCTTGGAATCTATACTTCTACTTTAGTTTGAGGAATCTTTGTGCATCCAATACAGGCACTATTAGTGAGTACCAATTTTCATAAAATTAGAGATAATACATGTCTCCTAATTGCCACTCTCAGAGATGTATAATGGAAAACTAAAGCTACTTTCCATCTCTGGCAAATGCTATCTTGGAATCTTTCTCCTTTATTGTTATTTTTTTGCAAATAAGCAGAAATCAGCTTCTCCTGCTGTTTCCTTTCCTCATCTTTTTTAATTTCAAAATTAAAAAATATTGTCTAATAGCCCAAGTCACTGCAGATTTCAGATCTTGTTAGGGCTAACTATGTCATCTAGCCTGACAAAACGGTTTCATCAATGAGCTTACATTTAACTAATTTTCTTCATCAGTCTTTTGACCCAATTATAGACTCTGCCAGCACCTGCATCTGACGCCTGAAACAGAGTTTGTGCACAGAGATAGGTCATTAAAGCTTCTGGTAAGCAGAGGCCCACATCTCCCATGACCTCTCAGCACCTCTAACTGTTTTGATGTCAGTTTGAACGTACAGATCGATACTTTCTCTAAGTCTCTTGCCTTGATTTTTTTCTGTTACTACAACTTCAGACCAGTTGTTGGTGATGGCTTCAAAACCATTTAACGATTCTAGATCTATCCATAGACAGATGCACCTCACTAGACTATGGAGACCAACCTGTGGGTCTGAAGCTTTACAACCTGGCTGTCACAGAATCTCATGCAGTAAATGAGAGCCAATTAATAAATGGGAAGCCATTGAAGGCAGTGAGTTGAGCTTGGTGGTGAGGAATGCAATCATTATGAGAGGATAAAGCAGGAAAGGGAAGACCACTGTTGTGGTTAGATTAGTGCTGGTGAAACCGAGAACTTCACTGCAATTTTGGGTAGAAAAATGTATTCATTTAAACAAATACATTTAATGAGCATCGAATCACAATTTTCCCCCATACATGTTTACTGAACAACTGTGGAGTATGTGATATCTTCCTCATTGCTATGCACTTCATGTAGGACTTGGTCTTTTTAAATCATGTAACATTTTAATGAAGACACATTGGAAGATAAGCCCAAACCTGAAACAGAGAGCCATTAACTTATATGAGGGTCAAAGTAAGGATGAAATAGAACTAAATGTTTGGGTCAAGCTGGCACAGTCTAGCACAAATCTTACTATAACTTGCAAATAACTGAACTATAGGGAAAGACAGCTATAATGACTTTTTGCTAATAAGATAGTTATTTCAGTCCAAATAAATAAAAAATATAGGATTGGAAATAATGATATAAAAAAGAGAAGTATACCAAGAGCAAAACAAGAAATAATTGCACCTTAGAAACATGTGCTCAAGAAACCTGATGGGGTAAAATTCAAGTCCAAAATTCAAATTCAGATACTTTGGATTATATCTATTCTACTTATAAAGTAGCAAGTACTTTTATATACTATGTCCTGGAATTTCCTTTATATCTGCATTTGTAGTGAGTCTGTTTTACAAAGTCACTTCCCATTTCAAAATTGATTAAATCAAAGATACTATATCAGTGGCAAGTACATTACTTGATAAGGCTCAAGAGTTTTGCAGTAGGATTTAGGGGAGTGTCTTCTAGGAGGCAGCATTTCTCCTCATCAGGCTGAACTTAAATATTACCTATCAGATAATTTCTTGCATAACATTTCTCAAGCCTATTAGAATACAGGCTACATGAAGGTAGAGACTATGCTTGTTCAAGCTTTGTCTTAGCACTTTGAATGCTGCTGTCATCAGTTGTAGACTTTGAATATTAATAAGGGAATTAAATTAAATGAACAGGCCAAGGATGTAACTCAGTGGCTCCATGAGTGCCTGGCAAACTCAAGGTACTGAGTTTGACCCCTGGTTCCATAAAATTAAATAAATGCTACATTTATTTATTTGTTTGTTTGTTTGTTTTTGGTACCTTGCATTTGCCAGGCAGGTGGTAGAACCACTGAGCTAAATCCCCGGCCGCAATGCTACATTTATGAATTTATCACTGTCATAATTATTCAGAAGACCACAAATAATATCAGAGTAACAATGATTAAAAATACAAGCAAAAGAAGCTTTCATACTCTAACACAACTAAGAAATATCTTTAGTACAGGGATTTAGCTCAGTGATTCCACCGCCTGTTTTGCAAGCGCAAGGTCCTGAGTTCGATCCCTGGTACTAAAGAAAAGAAAAAGAAAAAAAGAAAGGAGAGATAAAAAAAGAAAAAGAAAGGAGAGAGAGAGAGAGAGAGAGAGAGAGAGAGAGAGAGAGAGAGCTGATCTCTGATAAAAATCCACTTTTATAGTAAAGGACCATCTTATCCCCAAATCATGCTACTCCATCTAAAAGCTGAACTTTGGAATCTATGGGAGACATGCTTTCTGAATAAGGTAGTCCAACACGTGGGCATCCCCAGTATTATTTTCTTGAGTCACTCTGGGGTAGGATAAAAGAACGAAAGGTAGGTAGAAAGGAGAAAAGTAAAATTGTAATTTTTAAATTGTACTTTTCCAAAAAAAACTATAGCTTTAGGACACAAGTTACTCAGGACTTTTCCATTCCAGGGAACTCATAGAAAAAATAAAAATTTCTCAGGTATTGTATTATAGATAATAATCCTGGACCGATGCTTTTCACTTGTGGGCTGTACTCCCTCCCACAGAAGCCCATTCCCAAGAAAGTCTATTATTAAGTATATCTCAACTTCAAACACATATAAATGATTGCCAGTCTATGATAGCTTGTCAGTTAGGCAGCTTGACAGATACTGAGAGTATCTATGCTATATCAACCATCTTGAGAACAAGTCTAAGCCATAAAAACCCCCAACTCCTGACTATAATGTGCCTCTGTCTCTCTGTCTGACTCTCACTCTATTCTGAGTGTGTACTTTAAAAATTCTGTGGAATAAACCTTATTATGTTTCCCATTGATGCACCTTGATTTTTTTTTTTTTTCTGCGATGGGAGTCAGGGAATCTACAACCTTCCTTTTGGGCAGGGTGAGTTAAGGTCCTTATCCCCACTTTGAGGGACCTCCTTGGACCTGATCCGGTGACAACTTCATAAAAACCTAAGTTTTCATTTAATGGTAAGCTCTTTAAGGGGAGATTATATAGTTTCTATTTCCTTGATTAAATCTTACTCACCCTCAGACTCCCCACTCTAAATACTGCCAAGGTGTCTCCATCCTAAATACTATTCTACCTCCCACATAACCCATGGAAACAAAGCACCATGATGAGTTGCAAGGTTATACTAGGAAAAGGAATTCATCTGACTCTGAAAAAATGATTGAAAAAGGAAAATGGAAGTAGTTACCACCAAGTTAAGATTTTAAATTTTCAAAAGGGAGCCAGGTGAAACTAAAATAATTAGAACATTTTATCAGATTAGGAGAAAATACTAAATCAAAGTCAAAAGATGAAAGCAAAAATCTCAGGTTTGACCTATTATTCCACTGACATACTTAAAAGTTTTAGACCAAGGTCATTTTTTTATAGTTAGGACATGGTCCTTGTCATTTTTCTTTTTTTTAATTGAGTTTATTGGTACATTTTAGGTATACAGTACAGTTACATTCATTATTGGGATCTTGTACCTTTACATGACAGATCTTGGCTGTCATTTTTTCCCCTTGTCCCTGCCTTCCCTTCACCCCTTCCTCCTCTCCCCATTTACAAACACTTTATTTCCATTTTTTCATTTTTATTTGCTAATTCATTCTCCATCTTGATAGCTGGTTGCTTTGCTTTATGTGTTGAATTTCTGTTCTTTTTAGGACTGTAGAATATCTTTATGCCTGACTATACCTTTTCTACCCTGTGGTACAGAAAGCATTAGATATCGTATATGAAAATAGAGCACAGTTGTGCGACCACAGAAACAGCATTAGATCTAAGGCACAGGAACGGCACTAGCATACAAGCAGGACCATACATCGCTCAATATTTATTGTTATCATTGATATTTTTCACTTATTTAAAAGCTTTCAAAGTGCTCTGTGAGATTAATTTTAAAAATACTTAATGATATTGGCTGTGAGCTTCTAGACATAAACTAGTCTCATTAAGTAAACCCATTAGCGATTCTGTTATATAAACTACATCATGCAGGGCAGGCTATAAGATGAGGGATTTGGAAAAAAAGAATGTCGCAGTTTGTTAAACATGGAACCATTCTACATTTATTCCACAAAATACCATTCTTCATCTGTCTGTAGTACCCATAAAATTGCTGAAAAACACACTCTCAAAACCCGATATTTACCTTTAAAAAATGCTTAAATATTTCTCATTTATGCTTGTGTTTATATAGCTGAGGGAGAATTGGGGAGTGAGTCCATTTATTTCATTCTAGAGACTATAATTTCATATTTCAATTAAAGTGGAGCAAGCAGCATATTTATCGCCATAAAGCAGGTTGTAGGTAGCAGCTATAGGACTTCTTTTGTTGCTATGGCAACTGGACCACATTGTCACGGCTACCTTGGCGCTACGTGTAATTGTCAGTGTGTGAGCTAAACTGATAATGCACAATCAATACCCCATAAACTACAAGCCACATGTTGGGCTTGAAAGAGAACTTAGAGAAAGAGAGGTAATTTATTACTATTTTTATAATTGTGGTCTGGAGCAGACAGCGGCCACTGTAGCAAACTATAAATTTTGTTAGAACAGAAATCAGGCAAACCTGGATGGTATTATCTGGACTAAATCCTTCACACAATTAAGAAGGATAAGCCTTAAATGACCAAGGGCACTGATTGAGTAGCAACCAGAATACTATGCAACTGTAGTTGTGACTATATGCTTGGGGGGGAATAAAAGCCCTCCTGAGGAAAATTGCTCACGTAGGAGATTAGGATAAAGTCTCCTGGCTTGAGTGGTTGAGGGAACAGAGTAGGCATGTTTAATGCCCTCTGGCTATACTCTCCACCACAGTGAAGTGCCAGTTCTTTCCAGCAATCAAATAAAAACATCCTCGAAAATACCAAATTCATGTGGGATTAAGTGAGTAGTAAACGCAAATAGAACCAGTTGAACTCAGTTTTGTACTCTTAGCCTAAGACTTTCCAAATTCTTAAACAAGTGGTTCTCAAACTGCTGTGTAACCAAGAGTCACCTGAGAGAGCTTGTTAAAATGTGTATGGCTGGCTGCTCTCACAGACTTTTCTACTCCATACGTTTGAGGTAGAGCCTACTGAGCATAGTTTGAGACACTGCCTGACCCTTCTCTCTGAAGATAAGTCTTATTTTAAAAAAACAATCTCTCTCCAAGTAGATGAACACTACCAGTAGATTAACACATTTGAATGTTTAGAAGTAAAACAAGAGAGGTAGTGAAATGCTTCCGCTAATACTAAGATGGGAATAACCATCCATAGTCATAGGAAAGACAAGGAGGGTGTTTGTTTTTTTGTTAACTGTGTCTTGTGTAGAAGCTTAAGATCTGACAAATCTCTCTGCAATTAAGAATGAAGGGCAGTAGACAAGATGGAAAGGAAAGAGAAATTGTTTAGGTATAAAGAACAGAAACAACTGGCAGATGAAAGAAGAAAATAAAGCTTCCAGAAAGAATTCAGTAAGTCCTTATCTTCAGCCTCACTTTGGAAAGAAACGCTAAAAGAAAGCCTTCCTTCTGATAGAAAATAAGCAGGAAGCAGCCTAACACTTTGAGAGGGAAGGGTCTTTCGCTGGGGAAAATGCTGAGTGGTTAGAAAATCACTGAAGCAGTTTAAACCTGGGCAGAGATTAATGATTTAGCAGGAAGCTGCTGACTAAATGACATTCACATCTCAGAATAGTCATTGTATCTCTGGGATTCCAGTGTCTGGAATGGTACTGAACTCAAAACATGTATGTTCTGAAGAGATATCTATAAAAAACATCCACTTGAGCATAGTCATACCTACAAACGATCATTCTGTCCTAGGCTTTTTTCTTGTATTTTTAATGTATCCCAAAGGAAAGACTCCGATAACATCATCTTATGTCAAGTTTCATCTTTTCAAATTTACTCCCATTTGAACTATGGGAAAAAAGTCACTGATATCTTCCACATATTACCAATAAATTAGTGATAAAAGCTACAACTCAAAGGCTAGACAATGATTATATGAAAGTAAGTGTTATTTTTCCATTTTTTAGAAAACAATATCTGTCCCATGCTGCCACAGAAAAATGTATGTACTCAACAATAATGGAAGGAATATAACTGAATTTCAACTCTCACAACTGGTTCATAAAAATGGCATTTAAAATTATCTCAGTTTAAAAAGATTCACTAAGATACTTAAGGTTTACAAAATGTGTTCCATATATAACCATAAATGGTCAATGTGTAATCTTTAATTCAATCTTAAATTTTACAAAGCATAGTTTCTGAGCCAGTAACACACATCCATAACACCTACTTGTTAGAAATGCAAATAATCCTGCCATGCCCTAGACCAGTGATGGCAAACCTTCTAGAGAAAGAGTGTCCAAACTCCAACCCAAAGCCCAGTTTTTTACCACAAAGTGCCAACACTGCAATTAAACCTGAATACGGAGATTTTAGCTTGAAATAAACAACTCATACATTAGCATCCTTTTTCTTAAAAGAAAAACAAATAGCACGAGTTCCATCAGTTCGCCACCACTGCCAGACCTATAGTGTCAGGACCCTGGATGGGGTTTAGTGATCCTGAATGGATGGAATCCATAGGTGATGCTGATGTAACCCAGGTTAAGGACTAATTGACTCCTCTTTCATTATCCCTGCCTGCAAACACTGGCTTGCTGACAACAACCAAACAGCCATGTTTTAGTCACACAATTTCTGAGAATGACAGACTATTCTTGAAATCAATTAGTGGTATTTTTTTAAAATCTCAGATTATCATTCTTTATTTTATTTATTATGATGGTCCTCTATATCTCACTAGATTCAATTTATATCTGCTTTTAAAGAACAAGTGATAAATCAATTTTTCCCTGTACTTGAAAGCAAACAGCTAACTATTCTGTTTTCCTCTCGTTTTTGTTGTTAAAATTTAGCAATTTAAGATTCAAGGCTTTCCAGAAATTCTCCTGCTCTTTAAATGCCCCAAGATCACTTTTCAAACGCAAACATAACCAAGAAAAAGACACCTCAGTGACTTTTCCCCAGTGGAACAATGTGCTTTTAGACTAGGTTTAAATAATCCACAGAAACCCTAGATTGCAGCATAGGGTACTTGGGCTGTTTGAGAAGATACATATTTTTTTCCATATTCATTAAAATTAATTTGTGCATTTTATGACAAAAACTTATCAAAGCATTTTAGCTGTGAAACTAACTAAATAAATATCTCCAGCATTCCCCACATTTAAAGAGATTATTTATTTTCTCTGAGGGCTGATAAAAGTTCTGATGGCACATTTTCTAATTTTAAAACCATTTTCATTTCACACTTCTGAGAAACTTGAAGTCAGGAGTGAGCGGGTGGGTCTGTTTGAAGTGTGATTCACACTTTATGCTCTCTTCCCCCAACAGCTCATGCATATTTATAATGCCAACCAGACTTCAGGTTTTAAACATGCTAAAGGAAGGGACTATTTTAGAGGATAATAAATAAGCGTGCTATAGTTTTGCAGCACTTTCTTTCCAAAATATCCACCCTGTTTACAAATGTTAACTCATACTTTCCAAAGATAAAAGGATAGATAAGTCATAAAAACCCTCATCTTATCCTACAAATTTCTTACAAAGATATTTTTCTCCCAAACTATTTCAACAGTGATTTTCCTTTTTCCAAGTCTATAATAGTCCTTGTTATTTTAATGGCTCAACTGTCAGCCAGTCCATCCATGTGAATACAAGGATCCTTCAATAAAGCCAATAATAGCCCAAAGTTACAGAGAACTCCATTTTCAAGGACCAGATAAATAAATGTGTATCTATGGAAAGTGCGCAGTTGATAAATGGTGGAATAACCAAGAAGCGACCTATCTTTTTCTAGACAGGTTAAAAAAAACACACATAGGATGAAATCAGTGACATTTAAATTAAACATCAATGGATGGAATAGACTTCAGGAGTTAATGGGACAGAATCAACAATTCAGCAGAAAGAAGTAGTCTGAATAGGTTCGGAGAACTGGACCAACAGAGCATGTCCAAGAAACAGCAAGTAACCCGGCCTGGATGGTTCACAGGGCAAAATGGTGGGACTCAATTTGAAATATTGCTATTGCAATAATGGGCAAGAGACAAAGGGAGAAGAACCTGACAGTACCATACTGAGAAGTTTAGTCTTAGCCTGTAGGCAGGGCTTGCCTAATCAACACCACGGGTTAGGGGAAAATGAGGAAGTGAGGGGTTCATACAGAGGGATCCCAAATCGGTTATTCAAAACATCACAAAAACTCAACAAAGCAGCATCCCAGTTCAGGTTCAATGACTCTTCTGATCTCTAAAGTTAACCAGAAATCACAGTGAAAAAATTATGGTTCTTCTGTTTCAAATTTGCATTTAAGGAGACGGAAGATAGATTGTAGGTGCGTGAAGGAAAAGGCAAAACTGTCAGTTAAGCTCTGCCATTAATAGTTCCGTTTCTGTTAATAGGGTTCATTCATCCATTCAATTTATATTATGTAAGATTTAAAATATGCAAATCACTCAGATAAGCATGGAATCAGATACTGTAATTGCTGTCATGGAAAAACCTACCTAGTGGTTACACGTTTAGCTGTTCTTGTGTCTTCCTTTAGTTTATAGACTTCCTACATGAAGCAGCAACACCTATTTCAAACACAATCGTGTGCTTCCTGGAGCACTATTTCTACGGCGCCATGCGTGCTCCGTAGTGCCACAGATGTGCGCTGATGACATTCAGTTTCAGGACTACACCATTGTTTTGTAACTTAGCCAGGAAACAGAGAAGTGCTGTGATATAAAGAACATACTATCCCACTTCCTCACTGCCAACAACACCGCCTCGAAGCCAAAATTCTGAGCTTGAGGATCAGATGCCTGGGAAAATTCTGGCCCTCAGTTATAAGCAGCGGAGACTCTTTCCCACTGGAAGGAGCTGACACTTTTCAAGTATACACGTGATGCAGTATCATGCAGCCTTCTCATTATCCCTCCTGTAGACGGGATTCATTTTCTTAATGAGAAAATGCACATTTGCCACCTGCTTTAAAATAAGATATTTAATTTATTTATTATAAAGATGAACTCCATAGAGTCTACTACTTATATTTATACTCAACAAATATAAAGCACGTACAATGGATCTTTATAAGTTGATAAATTTTCCTCCAAAAACAATTGGTAATAACCCAAATCTTCTAACATCTAATGAGGAACAGCTGCAAGCAAATTCTCAGTTTTGTGTTTTCCATCCTACGCTGACCTTGTTTTTACTTCATGCTGTCTTTTGTCTTCCTCATTTCAGCTCTTTTTTTAAGTATTCTAAAATATTTTTCTTATGCACATATTTGAAATTTGATTTATTTTGCTTTTCCCATTCCACATTTGCCTAATGCTTATCTTCTCTCTAAATCTATGCAACTTAGATTAAGAACTTGTATCTTTTTTTTATCTTTCTCCATTATGATCTTGCTTTTTCATTTAATAATACATGGCTGGAATTCTTTCCAGTCATTGTGTTTAGATCAAGACAGATCCAGTCTAATTTTCTAAATGATGGTATAATAGTCCCTTCACGATTTACTACAATTTACTTAACAATTCCAGTTTTTCTATTTGTGAACACTCACTTAATACTTTTCTTTTTAATCACTAAAACTGATGAAATAAAATTCTGGTGTGTATTTGGATATTGATATTTTTCTTTTGCTGAAACATTCTCATAGCTAAGATTTCTAAGGATATACACATGTGGACATGTGTGTATGTGTGTATTTATTTTTCAATCAAAATTTTCATCTAAAATTAATAATTTTGAAAGAAAAGAGCTACAATAACTTTTTTTTCTGTATCTTAAATACCTAGAAGCTAGGACACTTGTAAATGTGTGTTAACAGGGTGAATATACAAATCACTGTTACTTAATTTTGCAATTCTCTGATCACTAAGGGTGTTGGATGTCTTTTCATATGTTTTCATATGTTCTGTATTCATATTTGCCATTCACTGGGGGGTTGTTTTCTTTAATTACTAGTTTGTAAAAGTTTTAAGTATAATTTAACCACCAGTCCAGAATAACACTATTCCTCCTGCCATAGTGAAATAACTCTAAGGTTAAGGTTGAGAATATTCCAAGATTAAGAAAACAAAAGCAATTACAAAATTCAAGGCATTAGCCAGTCTCCTTGCATCGGAGGCAGGCGGACACAGCTGTGGTTGAGGGGACGTTTACAAAAGTCACAGAGAGAGTATCTAAGTCACTTTCCCGGAAGAAGCCTCCGGATCCCTTATTTTAAATGGTACAAACTTGGCCAGTGTCTATTTTTGCTTTCCCCATCTTATTTTTCCCCCTGCCTGGCTTGTAGATCCAATTCTAAAGGCAGAAGAGCCTTTATGTGCACAGGAAGTGACATATGCAAAGCCACAAGTCCACAATGAAGAAGGCTAAATGCAGAGACAAAATGAACACACCTTGCACTTCCTGCTTGGACTTGCTACATGAGCCCTGGACTGTTTAAACTTTGGCTCCTTGTTACCTGAAAAAAGTGGGACAATTTGTTTAAGGCACAGTTAAATGGGTGGCACCCTCACGAGTACTTTTTATTGTACAACATTTTCTAAGAACATCAATCACATATTGAATTTGGTAATGAATGGCAAACTTTTATTATAAAAATCAATACTTTTATAATTTTGTCTACACATTTTCTTAAAGTTTTGTTGATTGGTACATTTAAAGTAAACAACACAGTTGCATTCATCATTGGCATCTTGTACCTTTACATGATGTATCTTGGTTCTTATTTTTTATAGTTGACTTTTTCTTTCTTTTTGTTATAAGACTCTGATATTCCTGTTTTCGTTAGCCATATGACAACCAATCACCAGGATCGTTAGCTGCTCAAAATTTTCCTCCAATTTTTTTCTATCTTTAAGTCTTGAATTCTGTTGGAATTTTCATTTGTATGGGAGGTGAGAGATATCAGCACCTTTTCTTCTATATGAATGGCAGGTAATGCTTCTACCACTTGTCAAATAAATGCTTTATATCGCTCCACTAATTTGTGATAACAATTTTGTACATTATTACATTTCTAAATATGCTGGGGACAATTTCTTAACTACTATTCCTATCCTCTTCCTTTAATCTATTTGTCCATTTCTATGTCCGTATCGTGCATTATTTTTTATTACAATGATTTTATGTTAGTATTATAAAGTACATTCTTTCCTCACAATCTTCTTCTATTTATCTTGGCTATTTTTTCACATATAAACTTTGGTTTCTTTTGGAGATATTTAGTAATTGCTAATGGTAAATGCAATAAGGCAAAAAAGACAAAATTGCCAAAACGAATATTCATTTCTTTTCACTAGATATGAGAGGAAATATTTTTCTTTCTATTTTATGCAGATAAGACACTAAAAATACAAAGTTGGAGATCTACTAAATATTTTAGACAGGATTCAAAGTCAGGGCTGTATGGCTCCAGAGTTGTTACTTTTTTCATAGCAGAATTATTCTTTCTTTATGGCATTTCCCCCTAAACATGTCTCCAGTTAATACTTGCTTCTCACATAGAGGAATTAGGAATAATGAATTTAAAGGTTAAAGATGAGAAACTATTTTCGAATATATGCCTATCAATAAAATACATCCTTCTAGTGCTCATTTTATCACACCTAGAATGTATCCTTTTCTTTCCAGAATTGTTGCAAGGTAAAGTTAAGTATTTCCTTTTTTTATTGTAGATGATCTAAAACACTATATTTACTTTCCTTTTACTCCTGGAGTTCAGAGGTGTACACAATAAGCCCAACAGGACTTGCTTCAATTGAGATTATTTTCTCAATAGGACATAAAATAAAACCAATTAAAATTTTTAAAAATTCCCTCCTTTTGAGAAAACAGAAACTTAAAACTCAAACATGAGCCTGTTTCTCTTGGCTACAATTTTGTTTCTCTGCACTTTCAACAACAACTATAAAGAAGGAAAGCAGAAGAGCAAAAAATAATGCTGACACCCAACCGCCCCATCTGCTTGTGTCGGTGTTTAAGGACACTGCCTACATTTAGGGCAGGTTGTCACTTGGAACTTATTTCCCAGTTCTCCGAAGGGCAGAGGCACGTGTGGTACTGAAATGATTCTGTCCGAGTAGTACTGGGATTACGGGCCAGGGACAGCATTTCTAAGCAACCTTAGCTTTCTCAAGTGAAAGAAAAGAGAAGCAGACTCCAATGAGAGGCGGGGAAGAAAGCAGAAAGGTTTTAGGGCATTCATTTAAACTATTTAATGCGAGTATAGCTCTAATACCTCCTTGTGTTTCTATCCTAAATGCAATTCTCCCTATTCTAAGAAGACTAGAGAGAATTTGGGGTGCACCATTTTAAGAAAGAGTAAAGAACAAATACATTTCACCCCTTTCTCTCTACTTCTCCTTTCTTCACTGGAGAGCCAAGTATACAGACTGTATAAAGGTTTCATTAAGGTCAGAATTAAAACACGGATCCTGCTCTGTGCCTAGGGGGAAGTCGGTGCATGTGTTTTTGAAGTATAATTTCAAGGGCAGGGTGAAATTTGTAGAGTGGTTTTTCCTACTAATTGGGCCCTAAGTGAGGAGACAGTGTATTTAAAGGGTTATTTGTATTCTCTACCTCCTCAGAAAAAAAATATTTTAAAAGAGAAATAATCCGACCCTATAATAGTATTTTAAGATATAACAGTCCTTGATTTGTGACAGGATCAGAAAACCAATGCAGGAAGCTGGTGATCAGAAGCCCAAACCCATGAGGCTGGGTCAGGACAGGCACCAAGAAAGTATAATTTTCTCTTGAAATTCTGACTGCTTCAAACTCCTGTAGGGGTTGTATCACAATTCATACAGGTTCTTTTAAGATATTTCATACTATTAAAAGAGCTAGATTTTCAAAATGTGCAAAGACAGGAGCAATCCAGACAGGATGGGGGAAGTGGGGCAATTCTACCTGCCCTTTGGGGCAAACCCTTCTCACATCACAAAGTTCAAATTGCACATTTCCCCTGTTTTGTTTGGTTTGGTTTTGTTTTTTTGTCCATTTTGTTCATTGGTAATGAATTTTCCAAATAAATGTAGTCTCTTAAGGTTCAGCTGAAATTTCTATGCATACGTGAATATCTGCCTGTCCTAGTGTTCAGACATCTCTTTCTTTTCTGCACATCTGTAGGACCAATTATAGACATCACTCTCTTGACATAAATGCACACACAGGAATGTCTAGTTTAGTTTGGAGTTTTATAGTTACAATAAATCTAAACGACCAACCGCAAGCTCCAATTTTGCATACTAAGCAATACTGCTTTGTAGAGCTGTTGGATAATTTGTTTAACTCATAGTAACAGCTTTTACTAGAAGTTTTTTCTCCCTAGTTATATTTCAGATTCCTAGTATGCAGAATAAAGATCTGACCCTTTTTTTGGAGTCTCTCTATGGTCCTCACTCGATAACTTTTACATCATAGATGCTCATTAGACATGTGTTGACTAAAAGATTAACACCTATGATTTTTTTCCCTGTGTTTGAAGTACCTGATGGTTGTGAGTGAGACCGGTATCCTTGACTATAAAGTCACCCTTTATCTTGCCACTGTGTTGGGCTTTACCCAATCTTCAGCATACCACCCCCACTTCTAAGTCACTGTGCATTAATTGTACAACAAGGAGACTGGAACATCTACTTCCTGGGTAGTACAGGATGTAGACAGCACTGTGAACTTTCGTCACATGTGTGAATGATGTGCGATCACATCATTCTGAATCAAAGAAGACCAATATTTTCCTTGTCACTGCTTGTGCTTCAGCTCAAATAGTCAAGTCATGGCTTAGTCTCTAAAGGTATTCTCTCTGAAAAAGATGCAACACCATGATGGTACAGACAAAAGGCACATTAGAGTACAGTCTGTACAGGAAATGTAGGACACAGTACCTAATAAATCTTCAGATGATTCCAGGTGAAGCATCTAGGGAAAGTAGAGAGAAAATGACATCTCCAGAGAGCTGGAACTTATGGGAGAGAATGAACAGTACCCTTAAGTTAAGGAAATCCTTTGAGATGAACATTAATAGGAGAGAAAAGTGAATGAAAGACACAGGTGAAAGCAAGAAATATATGCAACAGGTGAAGTGGCAATCTGTTTCTTGACATTGAGGAGATCAAAGATTAGGCATTAAAATCTGCTGGGATTAATAAGTAACAATAAGTGAAGATAGCAGAAGATGTAAGAGGAACTGTTTTGATCAAAATCATTTATCAATAATCTGCCTTCTTGAATACAGGGCCTGAACTATATCTCGTGGTGAGGTGGTAATTTAGGGTGGAATATTAAGTTGGGAAAGCTTCTCAATGTGAATGGGAATCTTAGTCGAAGAGAGATAAAAGAATTAGAAACTCCGAGAGAATCCTTGAAGGAAATCATGCTGCTTTCCCCCTTACCTCTAATCTCAGTGACTTTGTAGAATCATCATATAACACGAGTGGTCATTGTTATCAGTGACAGGCTTATTGATTATATTCTGGTGAGGGTTCAATAAACACAACATTGTGGGGCATTATTTGTGAACAAAAAAGGCAACTCCTTCAAAACATGTCATGTGGCCACTGTCACAGTAGCGTTCAAATCATCTTAAAATATCATAAAACTAGGAGATTGATTCACACTGGAGGGTTTAACTTTCAAATTATGTCCTACAATGTTATGATCTAGTGCTGAAATGATAATTTTCTCATCAAATGCTCAGAATCAAACAGCATTTGGGAGGCTATACCAGTAAGAATGCCACAAACAGTCATAAACATTTATTATCTGGTCTCTTGAACTGAGTAGAAGGATTTTGAAAGAAGTTAATATTTTCTGAGATCCTACTGTGTGCTGAGTGCTTTACAAAGATAGCCTGCTGCAATCTTCATGGAAAGCCTAAGTGTCAAGATTAGGGTACTAGATCTACCAATGGAACATGCAAACCCAAACGGGTGTAATCTACTAATTACAGCATTTTCATGATACAGTCACCTTCTGACGTGCCTCTTAATTTGGTCAAGTTGATAATTAAGATTGACTGGGACATTAATTTTTGGATCTCAGAACTATAAAAAAGGGAGAATCTTATTACTATTTGGACCAATATCAATTTTCACTCCTTCAGATTAAAAAAAAAAAAACTCTAAAAAATAACATGTAAAAACAAAAAAAATGTTCAATTAAAAGAAGGTGAGATGAAATCCACTTTGATTTCTCAGTTATCATAATCGGACATCGAGGTCATTATTTATGGTGTATGACTCACAATGATAACTTTGGGAAATTTGCTCATTCTAATCAGTGCAACAATATGAGCAAAGTGAAAAGAGGAAATGATCACGATGTCAAGATAGCTGTGTCAGTGATTAAATTAGATTTGACCCTCACACTGAAAATGAGCCAGCTTGATGAAAGAACATTTATACTACCTCTTAACTGCTCCAGAATTCTAGGAAATTTCTCCTCTCCTCACTACTTAGAAGCTTTGTGATGAATCCAGTGTCAGGTGCATATCTCTTCCACACTTTCTAGATATACATAACTTCAGAGGAAATAATTTCAAATAACATTTGACAAAATATAGTCTTAGAAAGAGGTAAACCAGTACTGGGAATTAAAGACATCTGCAGAAGGAACTACAGAAGGACATGAGTTTTTAATATGCAGCACTTAACATATTTTCTCCTTGATCCCCAGTTGCATTGCAGTGGCCATTTGTAAATCATTTTTAATTGTCTTATTAAGCAGCTTAGAGTGCAGCAATCAAATGTGTGTGGCGTTGTGAGACCTGGCATAGTCATCAGGCACGGATCAGTAGTCAGGATAATAGAAGACGCAGGATTATATAACCAGTTCTAGTCAGCAGGGAAAGTGGTTTGGAGAGTGGTACATGGCTGGTTCTGAAAAGATGCTGATTTTAGACACTATGACACCTGACATTATGGTTCCAGGGAATGAAGACCCCTCTCCACACACGCACAAATCAGTCACATGCAATTCGATGATTGCACTGGAGAAAGACAACTGTCAGAAGCAGTGATTTCAGTTCAAGCAGAAATTTTTCATGCAGTGCTTTGAGCCATAACATAAAGCTGTTGTAAAAGAGGCCCCAGAGTTTGAATTTTGTTTCTGTGTGTAAATTCACAGTACCCAAATCAGGAGGTTGGTTTCTCTCTTTGATGAAGACATGCAAAAGCGCCTGAGAGTGGAATCTTTCTCTAAGAAGAAACGCAACTGTAATTTCATGAAGACAATTTTCAGAGGCGAGTGCAATGTGTCACAACTGCGTGATTCACAGTTATGACATCTTTAGACCCAAAATAGATCAAAGATTCCTTCTCATTCCTCTACAGACTTAATTGTCTTACACTGACCTAAAATGTACTAGGGAAAAGCTGCAAAATTCTGAATTAATTATTATGCTGCTTCAGGAAGTAAGAAGGGCCAACGGTCTGTGGTCATCAAAGGAGGAGTTGGACAAACACAAGCTGAGTTCCTCTCTGAGGGATCCCACAAAATGTGTCACCCTTCTCAGACCATCTGTTATTAGACAACAGCCATTTTCAACTCAAGCATCAAGATACTGGTCAAAAATGAGGAATATGGAAGTTAAAAAATACATAATTAACCTGTTATGCCAAGGATCAAAAATTTTGAATTATTTCATGAAATGCACAATATGTTACCTAGAAAAATTCCAGGAACAAGAATTTGAAGAGAAAATATTTTATTATGTTCCATTGTTACGGGTATTTCAAAACTGGATCACTAAGAATTTTAAGGATTAATATCACTGTATTTGTAAGCACATCAAGAGAATTTTGCTTTAATTGATCAGTAGGGAAAGTATCTGACTTCCTGGATTTATATTTTCCACAATTATGTGGTGTACTATAACATAAATAATACACAGGTTTTTTTTTCTTGATTTTCCAGCTATAGGCAAAAATATTTTTAAATTTGTTTTCATGTACATCTGGCCATGTTCAGAGAAAGGAACCATAAAAATTTCAATAAGGACACTGTTGGTCAAATGTGATAGTCTCAGAAAACTCATGACTACTATGCATTTTTGAATAATGGTCCATTAATTTCTCCTAGCTTTCAATTCTGAAATAAGTTTCATTATTGATTTGTACAATTGCATTTCTAAGAAAGATGCATGAAGAAAGAGGGAAAGATGAAAAGAATTTCCTACATGTATGCTATAGTATTCCTCATTTTCACGACAGTCCCTTTTCCCCAAATACTTCCTTCTGTGTTTGGCTGAGACTACTGCATTTTGAAAAAGAAACATTTTGGTAAAGTAACCCAGAGGTTTTCCATGGAAATAATGATAATCTCCTAAGTGGCCATATTCCATAACCTTTCCTAAAGAGATTAAATTAAAGCAAGGTGATTTAATCAGGAGCATGACTGGAGTGGATTAAATATTTACCTATCGAATTAAAATTAAAACACAAAAAGTATATAAATATATATTCATAAATGTCATTTGTTGTTAGGGTTTCTCTACATCTTTCTTGAGAGCCCTCAATGACTCAGTTTGTTGGTGATATGCAAGGGATAGCACTCCTTAGCTTGATCTTGCTTTATTTGAGACATATACACTAAATAAACCAATATTGCATAGGTAAAGCAGCCACATAAATTGCAATTTAGAATAGAACCCTAAGAAGAATTGATGAGTGACAGATCTACATAGTGATACAAGGCCTTATATAGAAAACATATTCATAGGCTCATAACAAGAAGATTAGCATCAACGTTGTAAGAAAAGAGCCAAAAAAGTTAAATATTTATGGCATGGTGGAGAATAACGCGTAGGTTCAAGAGAAATCCTTCATGGAATGTTGGCTGAACAGTGTGTTATGGGCATGAGTTAATCATGCACAGAGCCACATAGGGCCAGACAAAGATAACAATATTATTGTCATTTTTATACTATTTTTATTATACCAATTATTTTTCAACAAAGAGTACTGTTAAAGAGGATGGTAACAGAACATGATTTTATCCTCATTGTGCCATTTTCTTCAGTTCATTAAATGAAAGAAATTGATTCAGCAGAGCTAATTTTGTAATTAAAAAGCTTATCATGGTTTTCTGTAATGAGTTAAGTAAACAGACAGTAATTCAGTTACAATATTTACAAAGCTTATACCAGGGGACACTGCTTACTAAATTAAATAATATGGGGGAATGAGGAAGAGATAAATTAAAATGGAGGTGAACAAAGTTTACCAAGGGCAAGAAAGAACTGAGACTTGGCAGATCATCACTGTTTATCCTAAATTGGTGTTAGAACAAGAATTTAGTTATTTGAATTTCCCTTGAGATGTACCATCTCCATAGCACATAACTTCAATAGATTTTGGTTCGGTTAAGAATTATAGTTCACCTCTCTTGGGAGACAGTAAATAATCTATTTGAGACTAAAGATACCAGGTTTTCCTTCCCCATAGACGGAACTCTTTCCTTACTTTTGCACTGGGTTTCATCAAAAGCTCAATTTACCTTATTTACCCTTTCTTAGAAAGGAACATGTACCTGAGCAGATGATAAATAAGGGGGGAGAGAGTTTAAATCGTGGAAAGTTGACCTCTTTGGAGGTCAGCTACAATTGCGAAAATGGCAGACTGGAAGTCTTCATAAGTTCAGTTTTTATAAACTGTGTCAAAGTAACTGTAAGGCCTACCACTGATCAAGAACTTGCTTTGAAACATCCTACCAGTGGTGAAAACCACAATGACCCTTATGTTGGCCTGCAAAATTTGACTTTTGACTCATATTTATTTCAGAGAGACAGAGAATGGAAGAGAAAAAAGGGAAAGAGGAGAAAGGGAGAGGATGGACAGGAAGGAGCTTAGGAAAGACAAAAGAAGAAAGGAGAGAAGAAGAAAAGAAGAGTAGAGGCAAAGAGTGATAAGGAATGGGAGGGGAAGAAAAGAGGAAAGGAGAGAAGAAAAGGCACAGAATCACAAGCACCTAGTTCTGTCATTAGGCTTAGTAATTTAAATAATGGTCAGACCTAACTCTTCTTGTCTTTAAAAATTGGCAAAATCATTGCTTTGTGTAATGTACCTGAAGTTGCAAAGATTGTTGAAAACCCCTTTTGGAAATTGCTGCCTCAAGACATGTCACAGGGCTCTAATTTTATAGAAAACGCTGGAGTTTAAACATTGTTGGTCATTGAACTAAAGGCTTGGCTGCTCTTTCCTGTTTCTACTATTGTTTTACTATATTCAGTGGGATATCGTTATTCCAATAAGTATTACTAGAGGGTCTCAGTCACTTTCTGGGGAAGTCCCATCCTTAATAGATCTTAGCCCAGTAAGAAACAAGGACAGCTCCCTGTCCCCAAAGAAAGGAGAGCAGACTAGAAGCCAGGCTCTCACATTTTGTTCACAGAGCAGATGTGTCTTGGAAGATAAGTAAACACTTATCTTCACTGGACTGAAAGATTCTCAGCAGTGAGTAAATGGTATGACCCACATGCTGGAAACTTAAAAGATATTTCAAAACACATACTGCACATACTTGACCACACATCCATCTGTATTTGCCCCTTCTTTTAATCTTCCTAAATGGGACAGTGTTTAAATCAAGTCAACCAATCACTATGTATCATAAGATATGCCCTGTTAGTATATTTATGCCTCATAACTTGCACTGGAAAACGCTAATTGACACAATCAATGGCAAATGTCTCTTACACTCAGAAGAACGTTGACAGAGCCAAATTCTCTGCAATTCCAGCCTGCAGAAGTTTATAGGATCTGGAATTAAGACAGATATATGTGAGAGTTCCCAGTATCCATTCTATAAATATTATCTGAAAATCTCTTAGTTGTTACAGATGAATAAGAAGATATTCTGGCTGGAGATTTAGCTCAGCAGTTCGGTGGCTTGCTTTGCAAGTGCAAGGACCTGAATTCAATCCCCGGTACAAAAAAAAAAAAAAAATTCCAAGGAGAACAGACTTTCAAGAAATGCTCTGCTCACTTTTCTGGCTCCCCTAAATCCAAGTCAATTTATGGTGTTAATTAAAACAGGCAAGTCAAACTCCACATATGAAGACCCAGGGAAAGGCACTGTACAAAGAAGAAACAAGACTTTTAATAACTAAGCATTCCAAACTGTACAGCTCACAACTTTGTTAGGACAGCCCACTGAGCAATCACCATATGTGTAACCCCACTGCGTTACCAATTATTAGCTTCCTCCTGATGACTGCACTACCACATATTACAAGGTACACTCACTATTTACATAAGCAGGCCAGTTGGAGAATGCAGGAAATGATTCTCATCTCCACTCGGAGAGTGGTTGTGACCCTCACCCAAAAAGGTCCTCCACACCTTGCCCCTCTGTTTCCGCTGTTCTTCCCAAACTGCTCCAGCTTCCACCATGTGCTGGCAGCTTCTGCCTGCAACACGTGAAGCCTCTTAAGTATCCGAGTATCATTTTAGATCCTAATTTTCAGGTTAAAAGCAGTAAATTGCAGATGGCAAGTCTTCTTCTTCTCCTCCTCCTCCTCCCCCCCCTCCCCCTC
>NW_022900933.1:20758698-20770936 GCF_012274545.1 Fukomys damarensis | reverse complement strand
CTTCTTCTTCTTCTTCTTCTTCTTCTTCTTCTTCTTCTTCTTCTTCTTCTTCTTCCTTCTTCCTTCTTCCTTCTTCCTTCTTCCTTCTTCCTTCTTCCTTCTTCTTCTTCTTCTTCTTCTTCTTCTTCTTCTTCTTCTTCTTCTTCTTCAGATTACTGAAAGCTGGGGTAATTTTTGTCGTGAGTCACATTAAAAAAAGAACAAGTGATGTTATACAGCACCTACTCACCACGAACATGTGCAAAGAACATCTATCCATTCAGCAAAGGAGGGAATGATCTTGCTTTGCTTTATGGTAACAGGTTTTGGAGAGAGAGGATGAGTGTAATTCGTGTGCCCTGTAAGCACAATCATACCCCGTGTAAGAATGCAGGTGATTAAAGAAATCAAACCAGGCCTTGGGGACTAGATCAGCAGTAGAGTACATACTTAACATGCACAAAGGCATGGGTTCAATCCCCACTGCCCCCCCAAAACTAAAAGTGCACCTACGATGTGATGGATTATGATATGTGCTACCTACAAGGGGTCTAAGAGCTGGCAGGGGAATCAAGGTCAGAGAAAGCTAAAACCATTATGGCAATGACAACTTTACTCACAGACCTAAGTTATGGTTAAAAATTTCTGCAGTCTTTATGTTTCATCTCATGACTTGTATTTCAAAGTTCTGGACTTGAAACTTCCAGCTTCAGCTTGTCTGTTGTAATATAAGAAATTCCTGAAATGCCTTTCATTCTTTCAGCGGAGTTCATCTTGTAAGGAAGTTTGAAGCAACAGTACACAGCAAAGGCCACAGGCTGAGGCGAAGGTGTCTCTCGGGAAAGAAAGACATTGCCTCAACTCCCTTTAACCAGTTGTGGCAATTTCCTCTCTAGTCAGTCTCTGTATGATCTGAAGAGATCCCAGCATGAAAAGCTTATGGTTTCCTGAGGTTCTGTATCTTATAATCCATGTTCTTTAAAGGGGTTTGATTTTGAAGCCCTGGTAGGTGACATTTCAAAGTTTCTCTCCAAACAATCTAAAGTTACCCATAGATGATTCTTTACTAGAATCTAATTATGTTCTCAATTCCCACCGTAAATCTTAAAGCATAGCATAGAGCATATGTGTGGATGGATGCAACAGTTTATGCTAACATCCTCCAAGATCAACACTGATAAAGAATAAATTCATATTCCTTAAGATAGAGAGATAAATACTGGTAGTAATGAAAGTGCTCATAAGCAGTAATGGAAACAAGTAAATTTTAATAAACAATAACAAATATCCCAAAAAATATTTGAGCTATGTCAGTAAATGCTGTCCTCATGAGAAGAGGTAGTCCTGATTTTTACTGTAAATTTATATCAAGGTAACCAACTCATTGAGTCAGTGGGTGATAGTGTCAGGGTAATTATAGCCAGGGTATGTGTGATTTTAAAGATCTAGTTAGTGTCCCAGGAGAACAAGACACTCGTCCTATACTTTTGCAAACAGGTGTTCTAAAGCAAGGTGACCCCACTCAGCAAAGAGGAACAGAAGTGAACTGTTAAGCAGTGCTATGTGTTCTAGTGCTTTGGGGGGCAGCCGCCAAGTTAATCTTATTGTTAGATATTCAAGAGGAATGTTTTAAATTAAAAATATTAAACTACTACTAAGTAATAACATGCTTTAGAAAGGTGTGAGGTACCTTATGTAAGAGGGAGGGAGAGGGGGAGAGAGAGAGAGAGAGAGAGAGAGAGAGAGAGAGGGAGAGAGAGAGAGAATCTTCAGGAATAAAAGATAAATCCTAGCATTTGAGTAGGAACATAGCAAGGAGATAGAAATAGAATGTGATTTAAACAGAAACAAAAGTTATCTTCTTAATGTAAATAAAAGCACAATTTGCAAATAAGAACCTGGCTATAAGAGTGGATTGTTACCCGGTTACAGCTCTCTCATCTTCGCCTTAGATCATAGCAGCATTTCAAGAGAATAGTACGTAATGGGCTATTTTTAAGTGGCAATAAATAAAAAGTGTCACTTCGTAGGATCTGTCACAAACATGCTTCCCTGATACAATCTATCTCAAGCCTAAAATAATGCTCTGAGATTTGTTACAAGTTCTCCTTTGTATGTTCACTTTCTTCTTTTCCAATATCCTTCCCAAGAAAATGCTGTTTTACCTGTCTAACAGGCAGGAAGTTAAAATAATTCTGTTAATGTGAATTTTGAATAACTTATCAGATAAGCTCTGGGGGCTCCTAAAATGATTTTAGAAATGCTTCCCTCAAACAGTATGAGAGCAATTATTCCAATTGAGACAGGGAATCTTCTAGCCCAGGTCATGGTAGAACAGGCAAACCTAAGAGCTACTTCTTCTAATGGTAAAAACGCAGAAGTGAGGCATGAGGTTAACTTAGGCTGACAGAAACAGCCCTGAGAGTCTGGCAGCCTCACACTGGCCATAAAGCAGTTTCATTCTTTTTTCAGTTTTTTGAGACAGGGTCTCACTATGTAGTCGAGACTGACCTGGAACTCACTATGTAGCCCAATCTGGCGTCGAACTGGCAGTGATCCTCCTGCCTCAGCCTCCTGAGTGCTGGGATTACAGGCATGAGTTACCATGCCCTTCTTAAGCAGTTTCATTCTTGCTCATTTATTCTCTGGTTCCCACAGTGACAGCAGACTGCCAGGGCTCTTGCCCACCTTTCAGTCACTGTTCTTGATCAGCACCTTCACAAGACCTTAATTCATTGCTGATATCTAAAGGAAAACATTTAAATCCATATGCCTATAGACACCCATTTTTCTATCTTGTTGCTATACCTTGAATAGCAAGAGATGTTTTATTAGGACCCTAAAAGTTTTGAGTATGTCTTCACCCAAGCAGGCCCCTTAACAGAGAAAGAAGAAACATCAAGACTACCACCAGCAACAACAGCAGGACCAGGTACCAGCTTAGGTAACCCTGGGCCTGGTTAACTGAAAGCCACTTTCCAAAGTCTGGATGTATTTTCCACTGCCATCCCTTGGGGGGATGCCTCAAGCTTCTAGGGAGTAGAGCCTGAGGATTTTGTAAGCACTCACTTGGCCCGGGATGTGAACATTGCTGAGAGTGGGAAGCCCAGACACACAGTGGACATGAAAACGAGGTAATGATTAAGGAGCACACACTGAACTACTGCTGGGAGACCTGGATTCCGACTTTAAGTGACGTCTTCTTCACTTGCGTTGTGGACATGTCTGCATTTTTTGTTTTTCTTATTTTCCAGTGGCTCTAAGAAATCCCTCAGGACCTTATTCTTTACTTTTGCGAAGAAAATAAGATTATATTTTAAAAAATAAAGCGGGGCCAGGGATTTTGCTCAGTGGTGCCACCACCTGCCTCTTAAGTGCAAGGTCCTGAGTTTGATCCCTGCTACATAATAATAATAATATGATAATGATAATGATGATAATAATAATAATTAAAGCAAAAACAGTAGGAAGAAGGAACACTGACCGTACCTTATTGAAAAAAAATCTTTATCTGTTTTGTTTTCTGCAGTCAGTCATTGCTTATTTGTTAAGACTTGCTTCCTGAACATAAATCAAAATTGTGAAATTTCATTTTCCAGGAGTTGTGGGATGTCAATATGAGTGAGGCAGATCATCATTATCTTTTCTAAGAGTTGTAAGATTAAATACTGTATCATAATTAATAAAATTTGTATTAAACAGTAAGATTACTTGAGGAAAGGCTAAGACTGAAGGCTCTTCAACGAGATTGTGTGACTGCCTATACTATAATATGAACCTAGTACGTTTGTGACTACTGTGTTTGATACACAAAGTGATACTCAATAAACATGAAGATAATGCTAAATCATGCCAGATTACATATATAATAACTTGTCAGCTTTCTTTGGATTTCGACTTCCTTATGAGAAAATTAATGCTTTTAGGTCTTTAAAAGACATTTAAATGTGTCATTTTTTATTACCGTATATAACTTTATAATGAGGATGGAATAAATCTTAGCTTTTCTTAGGTACAATATATAACTAAACCATAATAACTGAGTTTGCTCTTATTTCTTTTATTTTTACTGTTATGTTTTATATATGAAGAGACTGAGTTTTATTTTATCATAGGCTTATATATTCTGCTTTTCAAACTAATGTGTATAATTTTAGGTAAAAGACGTCACTTTAAGGAAGACATTAAATAAACAGTAGCGTAGGGCACTGCTGGCACAGCTATGACACGTGTCACACCTAGGGGTTTGTTATCCTTGAAGGCTCTAAAAGGTTCCCATCTCTGGTACAGGGAACAGGTCGTTGGGCCAAAAATGCTGAAGGTGTTAATGAAACGATAAAGAAGGAGGACATCCCGTGCAACCTGTTTTCCTGACTCGTCTCTGAAGGAGCGTGTACTTCATGTCAGCTCCACAGGTTCTCATGTATAATCTGAATTCTTTGTGTCTCTCCTCTCACTTACTGTTTTACCGAGTACAAGTATGAATCACTATGTTCAAAAGCTAAACGTATAGGGGGATGACCAAAATTTACAGCGAGTGTTCTTGTTAAACAGAAATATGCACAGTAAAAGACCCATTGCCATTAAACCCCTGAAAATACTGCCCTCACTCGGAGCACAAGTATTTCATTGTTCTTGCTGTTTTCTGAAGCAATTCTGGACGGCTTGCATGAGTGTCTTTATTTGCACTCTCACGGCTGCTTCAGTGTCCTGCAGAACGCACAGATGTTTACCTTCCATATTCATTTTGACTTCGGGGAAGGGCCAGAAGCTGCACTCTGCAAGTTCCTATGGATGAAGTGCATGAGGATACACTGGAATATTTTCACAAAATGCCTTCCTACTGGATGGCACACAGCAGCAGCGTTCGCCATATGTTTACCATGCTTCATAAGGACAAGCAAGTAGATTTCCAGAACCGCTTCAGAAAATGGCAAGTATAACAGGATAAGTGTGCAAGGGGCTTAATGGCAATGTGACTTTTACTATCATATTCTTCTTATTTAAACCCATGCCGTATTTCTTATATTTACATGTCAACGTTTGGAAGGTGTCTGCAATGGATCCTTCTACACTGAGATACAATTTCTGATTTCCATTCACCAGTTTGCAGAGGATGCTCCACCATGGAAGCAGCAAGGGACGTGAGCAAAGAAGGGTGCTCCGTGTCACACCAGTGTTCTGTGATGAGCAGGGGATGTGCAGAGCTTGACAGCCAATTGCATGCTACGAGCTCTTGAATGAAAGACAACCTGGAGGGTGGCCTCCCAATCTTTGTACACTCACAGGACAGCCTTAGGGAGCTATAAACAAAACAATGAAAAATGTGCTCAGAAATTCTCCAAGTTTTATACTGGACAGCCAATGGGTCAAGGATAGATTTGGTTTTATAAGATGAAAGCTAGGGAGTTTGGGATTTTTTTTTTGCATATGCAAAGTTGAATTTGATTACATTTCATTACCATTAAAATATAATAATCATAGGAGCATTAATTTGTTTAATGATACTCTAGTATCAAGAGGAGTGAGAGGGATAGGAGAGTATTAATTGCTAATAGGAGAGTATTAATAGGAGAGTATTAATTAATAGGAGACTGAAGTGAGAAATGTCCACAAATGACTGATGAGTCCTATGCTCTTTGCACTAAGGCTCACCCTACATGGGGGTAGATTCCTATCAGAAAGTCCTAGGCCAGTGGCGGTGAACCTCTGGCACCCGTGCCACCGCAGCCACACAGCGCCCTCTCTGTCAGCACGCCAGCCAAGTCGCCCCAGCGTTGGCCCAGCAGCAGGGCATGCAGGTTTAATTGCAGTGCTGGCACTGTGATAAATAAGTGGGTTTCGGTTTGCAGTTTGGGTGCTCAGTCTCTAAAAGTTTCACCATCACTATCCTAGGCAGTTCTGACTTCATCTATGCAGCTGCTCCTCCTTCCAAATCCGGATTTCTCAGCTTCACTGCCATTTTGGCCTTTTACCTTTCTCTTTTCTGGATTTCCACCAGTCTTGGGCTTCTGAATTTTTATATATAGGATAAACTAAAAGATGCATTGGAAGGAAGCAAAGCACGGACACATTACTGAAGTGCAGATTGTTATAGTACTTTTGAGAAGGTCACATGAAACAGAGGTCTGACATTGAACAGGACAACACAAGCATTCAGCTGCACATTCCCAAGTGAAATCTTCACAACCCAAGTCCCAGTGGGGAGCGGACCTGGGGTTCAGGTTTCTTCAGTCACATTTCGGTAGAGGTGACTCTGAAACCTCAGCTGAACGTTCCCAGGACAACGAGCTTAGTGCCATATTCTTAAGCATTTACACAATGCTTAAAGCAAACTTTGAAAAATGCTCAAGAATTTGCTCAATGGGTAGAGCAAACATACAGTTAGGAATATGCTGCTCTGGCCACATGGAAATTGTACCTGTGTCTCTCTAAAATAAAAATAAATACTTATCTTTCAAGGCTTTTGCTTGATGGTTTCTCTTTTTGATATACATATGTAATCACATTTCTATGTATTTTCTTAGACAAAGGAAGCCAACCTATCTTGGATTTAAAAAATCATTTTACAAAGATGGAAAGTGAATTTTGCAAGGAAAGTTTACTTTCCATAAGCTGGATTTACTACGGGAAATTCCCTACCTGAAATTTTCTTTGTTTAACATGTCTGGGTCTGTCCCGCCTCACCTGTCCGAACATGCCCAAGCCGACTTCTGCACCTCAGGAACGCCTTTGTCCCTAGAAGGTTTTTGTCATTTCACCAGAATGCAAATGAGATATAACTTCATGTTTTAAATCACCCACTGCCAGGATATGTGTGAACCAATACCATGATTGAGCCCGCTCGCTAATGTATATTCAATTTCTGTTAACCAATGGATGTCTACCACAGATGCCTCACTTGCAAAGCCCACTGCTGGAATGCACATCTTCTTTGTTCAAGCGCCGGCCAAGGCCGTTCTCCTGAGTGGGAATGCAGACTGCTCCACTGGTGTTAAATAAAGCTTTACTTTGTCCCCTTGGCTCTTGGCATGCTTTCCATCCTCTGAGACTAGTGGCAATGAGCTCTGTCAAACAAATGGAATGTTTGCCATTTCAAGATAAATATTTTGAAAGTGGAAGTTAGGCCACCTCAAGTCAGTGGTCAGGCTGCACAGGAGTGAGATAACCAACTTTAAGAAGATAAGGTTTTCTGACAAATCTGAATTATGGGCTAGAAGCGCATTCTCCATTTCACCACTGATTATTCTGCTACAGGGCAAGTAACCTGGCTCCTCCTTCTCAATGATTTTGTGAACTCTCAGCTCTAAAGTGACAATAGGTAATGTCAATTCGGGGCAATGGATAAGGACGTAGTAGTGGCCAAGCATAAGCTGCAAACACCATTAACATCATTTCCGGGCCTTCCCCCTTCTCCCCTGATGAGACACTGTGGAGTTGGACACTGCATATTTTGTGCGAAGTTTCCTATCATTGCCTCCTCCTTCAAAATACATAAAAATGTATGTGCAGCTGCATGTGAGTGTGTGTAAGTTTGGGTATGGGGGGGGTTAAGAAGCTAATCCATGTTATCAGGGACTGCTACAAACTCCACTGTGATTCAAAACATTAATTTTGATGAAGTCCATTTTTGTAACCAGAGTGTAGACATCTAGCTAACTCTACCCACAGACTATTGATCATCCCTCGATGTACACATATATCGAAACATCACATTGTACTCCAGGATCATGGAACACTATTATGTGTCAATGAAAATAAAATAGAAATAGAGAGTGTGGGTCTCCTCAGAGAAGGGATTTACATAGCACACATAACAACATAATGAGATACAAGATGGCTACTGCTGGGTGATGGAGACTTAATGGGCTGGCACCTGCCATCGAAGATGCTATAAATCAAACCTGACATCGAACAATCAGCCCTCTGTTGACTTCTATTTGATAAAACAGTTAAAGAAATACACACCTTCTACTAATGAATATCAAAGACTAAAATTCTTTCTGAGATTGTTTACATTTTTCAACCAAAGCACTTTCAGAATATTCTCCCTTTTTGTGAAGAAGGAAGCCTCTAAAAATCCAGTTCCTCTTAATTTTGTGTTTGCGCAAAGCACCATTTGTCACCTGCTTTGCTGCCCCGCAGTCCTGGACTTCTGTTGATTTACTGGCTCATATAAAGCTGCCATGCAGCTTCCGCCTTCATTTAGGTGATAGATGGTTTCAAATTATTTTGATTTTTGAGTAAAGTTTTAAATCGTGTAACTGATTTAGTTTGCCTTATTGGAGTTTATCCTGCTTATATTTAATGAGGCTGTAATTTCCTTTAATTTTTTGCTCTAATTGGGTTAATGGTATCTGCAGAGAAATAGCAGTCCTTATTTTTAGCTCGTGTGAAAGATTTCCTGCAGGAGGCTGCATCTCTTTTGGAGCCAGGTCAGATGGTAACTTTGCATGGAAGGCGAAGAACTGAATGAGCTAAAGCCGGAAGTGTACAGTGGGTTAGAGTGTGGGAAGTCCTGGTCCCTTTCGCTGTCTGGCAACATGCATAGGGATGAGTTGGAGTGTCCGCCACATTTGTCAGCCTGTCTATGCTAAGCCTCTTTGCACCCTGACTCACAACACACTTTTCCCTCCCTCTATGGCTCACAGAGATGGAGGAGGAAGGAAGAAAGTTTGGGAGGTAGAGTCAGCTGTTGGTAAGCACCAGAGCAAAAGCTGCAGAGTTTTCATTATGTATTCTATTTCACGAGTTGGGCCTGACCTTGCCTAATATAGAATCGGTCTCTACTACCTACCCAATACAAATGTTTGTATCAATTCATGAGTACCATGTGCACGCCAGAACTCATAGTCGTGTGGATGTTCCACACTCATTCCAGCCATACATAAGGGCAGGACTTGGAATGGCATGTGTGAGACCACTTGTGTGTATCCTTTGTGAGAATTCTTTGTCTAATCATAAAAAAGAAATGGAAAAGAGTGATAACATCTCAGACAGCTTGATTTCCTCTGGAAGATGCATATTGGAAATAATTACTGTGTCCTAATCCTTCCCTTCCCTAAAGTAAATCAATAAAACCCAGGACCACAAAGAGCCAGTACTTTCTTAGGCCCGCATTTCTTCTCTTTTTATTAGCTATTGTACTAATACTTAAAAACCAAAGAAAAAATACTTTGCTGTCTTCCTAATGAAGATGCAGCCACTAACAGTTGGCCATAAAAAGTGATGCCAGATCAAACAGCTGAATCTGTGCGTGAAGTTCTCAGCTCTGGAACCTCAGAATATCATAACATCTAAATGTATGGTTTTTACCCATTAGTACAACAAGGTCACAGAAAATACTAAGCAGGATATGGGGATGGGAAGAATTTTCAAATACTTATTGTTTAGTGATGCAACAGTCGCTGCCGCCTGGTAGAAATGGCAGGTAGGTTCAGGTGTTAGCCTGTCCCACCTGACTCTGGGACTAACTCAGTCAGCGACAGCGGAAACTCCCAAAGGCCGGGAGACCTCTGGGCCAGGCTCTGTCATCTGAGCCTATCACCCTGGCCTGGAGTTCCCCTCTGCTGTACCTAGTAAGGTTCACCTACCCAACTTTGCCACTCCGAGACTCCCCCCTGCCCGAATCCAGGGGAGAGGAAGAGGGACCTGTTGTGTATGTTGGTGTTGGCAGTGGGGCTCAAGCTGGCACCTGGGCACTTTGGTCCCCTAAACCCTCTGCTCCTTTCTCTCCAGGATCCAGTTTCCCATTCATCCACCGAGTTTGGTGGTTAGCCAGCCCACCCCAACTCTCGGAACCATGTTTTCAGATTTGCAGTATGACATCCAGGAGGATAAGCTCAGGTGTTATCCTAAAGCAGAAATAGACCCTGCCTTTCCAGGAGCTCATCATCAACAGGGACCGTGGACGGATTAACAGATAATTACGATTCAGGGCCTCAAGGGAGCAAAATGCATGATCCAGTGACAAAGAGAGCAGAGCAGATGGAGCCGAGTTCTGCAGGGGTGGTCAGGGAAGGCTACTCAGAGGAGGTGGCAAGGGATCACCTCAGTCTGTACTCAGCCTTCTCCCGTGCTCCGCGAGCTTTGGGAGAATGAAGGAATGAAAGTCAGCTCCCCAGAGGCGCAGAGCCAGCTCCCGGGGTTGAAGACCCCACACAGATCTGGTCTTCGGCTTGCCAGGCCCCTGCCCTACTTTTCCCCAACAAAGCCCTGGCTTCTCAATTAGGGGGTCGAGCAGAGGCAGCCTTCAAGGCAAACTTGTCTTGCAGCCTTTGGGGACGTGTTCTCTGTGATTGTGGTGCAGGAGCACCAGCCAGCAGCAAGCGAGGCTTTTGTGAAGTTTGCTGACGCACGCCGCAGCATTGAGGAGTCTGGTATCCGGCGGCTGAAAACCTGAACACACGCCTCAACAAAGCCATCCCGACACGCGGCTCACCATCAAGAAGTACCTGGGTGTGCAGTTCCGAGTACCTGTCCCACTGCCTGAAGGTGAAGGAGATGGCGGACGACACAGAGTAGGGCTGCGTTGCCCCAGGCGAGCCACTGTACAGCGTGAGCCCCGGCCACTAAGAGGACCGCCGGATGCTGCACTGCCGCTAGGGGGCGCGCGCGCTTCTCGCAGACGCCCACGGTAGGGCTGGAGAAGAAGCCTGGGCTGCTGGTCCAGAAGCACGAGCAGGACATCATGTTCCAGCTGCAGCGCTTCGTGTCCACCGTGTCCAAGTACTACAACGCCAGGCGGTGCTGCACGACGCCGATGTGTTCCCCATCGAGGTGGACCTGGCCAACACCACACTGGCCTACGAGCCAGGGCGAGTCCACTGACTGGGAGGACAAGGAGGACAAGGAGGAGGACCCGGCTCGGGATACGTGCGGAGCCGCCCCCTGGCCAAGGGCGGAAGCTGCTGTGACTCCTGAGCACCCCACCCCGGGGCCCCACCTCGGGAGTTGGGCTCAGAAACTCCTGAGGGCCTCCCACTCCTCCGTCCTGGGCACAGCTGGCCTGGGCGCCCGCTAGACAGCACAGCCCCTTTCCTCCCACCTCCCCAGCCCTTGGGAGAGCTTGGCCTCTGGACCCGCCTTCAGAGGAGAGGGCGGGAAGGGAGGGGATGGAGGCTGCAGGGCTGGTCCTGTGGGCGCACCTGTGGGACCCTCGCTTGCCAGGGTGAGGCCAGGTAGACGAGAGGCTGGGGTCTGCGTCTCCAGCCTTGCTCAGCAGCCCCACCAAAGCCACATGCACCTCTGTAGCCTTTATTTTGTCCCCCCAGCTCTGCCACTTCTAGAGAAGGGCTGGGCTCAGGGCCTGTACTGAATAAACCCAGACAAGAAAAAACAATCTGCTTACTTTTAAAGTATAGATTGAGTATCCCGAATCAAAAAATCTGACATCTTTGATGTTTCAAAATCTGAAATCCTTTTGAGGACCAGAATGAAGCCATAAGTATAAAACAGCACATACCACCTCGTGTGATGTTTGGCAAATGAATAAAACAATAAAAACATATAAAATAAATTCAAGTGTGTAAGGTGAAATATAAATGAATTTTATATTTAAACTTGGATCTTATCTGTGAGAAAAACTTGTCCCAAATTGCCTCATAATCCAACAGAAATGAGAGAAATAGTTCCATCTTTTTTTTTTTTTTGGTACCGGGGATTGAACTCGGGTCCTTGTGCTTCCAATGCTGGCGGCGGAACCACTGAGCTAAATCCCTGGCAGTTCCATCTTGAATTCATAGGTTGGACATGCCCAACAAGAAAAGGCATGGAAAATATATAACTGCAAGAAGCCGGCAAAAATGTGTATAACAGAGAAGGTAGTGGGTGCCACTTTGGGTGCACTGGACTGAATTTAACAATGTTGCCTTATAGGATAGAATGGTTCTATAGATCCCCAAATGAGATGTGAGGCAGTTTTAGGAGGCAAACAGTAGTCTGCTTCTGTACCTGCTTCATCAAAAGGAAAACTTCCCTATCTCAAGACTTTGGCTCCAGCAGTCCCTTCTGCCAGGAACACTCCTCTGTCCCTCTGTGAACAGGGACTCTTTACAATTGCTCAGATCTCTGTTTCATGTTCTCTCTGCACAGTGGGCTTCCTTGAATTGCCAGTCTTCTCTCCTACTCACTCTTCCATACACTGTTTATCTTTTTCCTTGCTTATCATTGGTTCCCTCCTCTGTGAAGGTTTCCATGAAAGTAATAGTCTTGAGTTGGTATTACTTTTTTTTTTTTTTTTTTTTTTTTTGGGTGTTTG
>NW_022900933.1:20726914-20758200 GCF_012274545.1 Fukomys damarensis | reverse complement strand
TTTTTTTTTTTTTTTTTTTTTTGTACTGGGGATTGAACTCAGGTCCTTGCGCTTGCAAGGCAGGCCACCGAACCGCTGAGCTAAATCCCCGGCCCTGGTATTACTTTTTAACATTCAGAACGGTGAGCAGAATAAATGACTGCGGTACATCCACAGTGCTGTGACCAACGCATGAGCCAAATCACTGCTGAAGATGGGGATGAAGGGCCAGAATTCCAGACTTTCCGATCTACCTATCTTTTCCATCTGTAGCACAGTGGCAGAAGGAAAGCGTGCAGTTTGGGGGAAAAGCTGCATAAGGAGCTGTCTCTTTGGGGCTGAGCTAGGCAACCTTGCTCTAAGTGCATTCTCAAGGACTTCGATCCCTACAGCAAAGAAGGGTGGCACCTGGAAAGCTATGGTTTCATCCTCCCTGCATCCTTCCCTGGCCACATCACAAAGGACTCCACCATTGTCAGTTTTCTGAAAATGGACAATGAGAAGCATGTGACACAAAACAAGTTGTCACTGTGCTTTTGAAGGTGTTTGGGCAACTTTGGAGGATATTAGCTTCTATATGAAAGACATACAGTCACCAAGCCACAAAAGAAAGAAGATTCAGGACAGATGTGGACACTTTTTTCTTTCCTATCTAAAAATGAACATAATTAAATAGGGCATTATGAGAAGGAGTCTTTCCCAAGATCACCCATTTCTGGTGTCACTCTCTGAAACCTTCAAAATGCCACTTTCACCTCATCTAAAGTGATGAAATGGAGACACTAGACTATTAAGTTATTCCTCATTTGTCAACAAATGCTACTAAATTGCTACTCTGAGCAAATTTACATAGAAATTACAATGATGCTCAGCAAACGAATTACGAGAGAGACAAGCATAAGCGTCCAACATCAGCTCCCTGAACTGTGGGCTTCTGTGCACAACGTTCAGGGCCTAGAGACTGGGAAGCAAGATGAAACTGAGCCCGGGACACAGGAGAATTAATTGCTCAGTGACCCCCTTCTTTGCTGTCACCCTCTTCCACTGATGTGGATGTGTTTCAAGTCAGGCTTGCTGACATCTTCCTTGTATATCTTGCTGCAGTTCCCCCTCCCACAAGACAGAGAGCTTCCATGGCCAAAGGTTAATTGCTCAATTGTCTCTGTTCCCCTCAGTCTCCAAGTGGCTGGTACTTGCTGGTATTCAACTTCTAGTTCAGCAAGTGTGCTGGGGAGATGCCTACCCCAGTGTTTCTAGGAGCTCTGAGCACCTCTCTTTCTCTACAGATGTCTTTCTTTTTACCCTAGGTTTCAACCCTAGGTTGTGACTTTGCCCCAGGAGATTTACTTTGCTGAATCCTTCCAGGATTCCACTATAGCCTCAGTTTACCTGGCTGATAGCTATACTGTCTACATAGGCTTTACTACTACAATCTCTTAAGGCCTGCCCTCCAAAGCCTTCTACATCTCACGATTATCATCCTCCCAAAGTTCAATCCTGCACACTTCACACACTTCTGCATATTATTGTATCAAAGATTATAATCTTCCTAGAATGAAAAAAGTTTAAAAACTGGCATACTATTCTTATGCCCCTGAATTTGCCATGTTGTTCCCATCACTAGAACCTCCTCTCTGCCTCCCACACACACCTAAAGGCTTAACAGTTCTCTGCTGGTGAGGTCCTACCACCTAAACTTCAGTACCACAAGACAGGGCCACATCCCATAGTCCTGTGATGTTCTGTGTTGTTTCCAAGTACAAGATTTAGAGCTCAAGCTCCTGAGCTCCAATCTTAAAGCTATCATTTGTTTATTATGAGACAATAGTTAATTTACTTAATTTCTCTGGATCAGCAAATATGAAGATAACAAGTATGTATACCACAAGGCTATAATGATTTCATGAAATAGTATGTGCAAACTACCAAAATAAAAGTTTGATAAATGTTAAATTTTGTGGATGCTGCTTTCTATCACCCATAATGCCTAGTTTAATACCAGACACACTAGGAAGTCAGTATTTATCATTTGATCAAATTCACACACATGCACGCATGCACGCATAGAAGAGAAAATCATTTTTACAAATGCCTTTATGAATTCATAACTCTCTTCAATTCAAGAGACCTTCTCTGTAAAATGAAACACACAAACATACCACTGCACAGGTCTGAATAATTAATGTATATGAAAATCTTTTGAAAGTTATAAAGCATTCAACAAATATGACACATATGCATACAATAACAAGCCATTAGTTGTACCAGGTGAGTTCTACCCCACACAGAAACTGCAAAGTATGTGGGATGAATGAGGCAGCTGTCTGTGGAAAGAACACAAGTTTTAGAGTTATAAAGAGCTGGTTTGGAATTATATCTCTGCTGTTTATTAGCTATGTGAATTTGTACTATTTAAATAATGTATCTGTGTCTCTTTTCCTCAGCTGCAACATTTGGAAAAGACCTTACTAGTTTATCCAGATAACTAACATGATGAAAGTATTAACACATCTTTTCTGGCTTCCCTGTACCCTCCTGCCATGTGATTTCAAGGGAGAATTTGGGAAAGCAAAAGAATGACACTCCAATTCCATGGATATATATGTATGAGGTTGATCCTGTCTAATACCAGGGAATCCCTTTTAATTTCCTTTTATCACAAGGGGTACTAAATATTAATTGAGAGCGTCTCATTACAACATTGGAGAACTGTGAGGTTTAACAAATTCATAGAACCACAAAGATAGATATCAGGTTATCCTTTGGAGGAAGTCCTGTTTGCCTTTTTACTAGAGGCTGGTATAAAAACAATGTAGTGCATAAATGTGCCCCTGTAGGCCTTGCCATAGTTCATTAAAAACTTTCCACAGTACTAAACAAGATCATAGCACTCATAACACTCTGTCAATTTGGGGGTGAAATAGCACCTTCAGTATTTCATCTATTCTGAGTATCGTAATGGACTAGGGACAGCAGAACTAAATGAGATGAGATGTTTGGCCTAGTGCCAAAGTTAAGTCTGAATTCTTCCATTAAAAAGTTTCAATATTAAAAGGAACAAAGAGAGGTTATTTTAAAACACCCCAAGGGAAATTTTGGAAAGAGATCCAAGGACGCAGAACTGCAGTTATATCCTTTACCCAAATAACGACATGTGAATCGAGACCTCGCATAGATTAAGGCACAAGGCTGCCTATATGTCTCAATGACTGTGCTCAATGCTCACGCAGTACTCAGGAGAACTCTGAAATCGTGCCCCTTGATGAGCAGACAAGGCTTTCAATTTAAATGATTCATCTAAAAAGAGTCTCCCACACAGGAAATTGCATGAGACTTAATTCATTTACCTAAAAAGGATAAAGGATTGACTCAAGCCAAGGAGAATTCAAACATCAGTTCTCCAGGCTTTATGACAGAGATTTCTAATAACCTAATTTTTAGATCATAAATCCATTAACTTTTGCTAAGATTTTCAAAAGGAAGGAGCAGGGGGAGGGGAAACAGAAGAAAAAGGACTAAGGGGAAGGGAGGAGGGAAAAAAGAAAAGAGGGTAGGAAGCTAGAGAAAAAAGAAAGAAAAGAAGAAGAATAGACAGAAAGATAGAGGAGAAAAACAATCAAGGAGATACCTCATTCCTAGCTCAGGAGAAAAGTGAAGTCATTAGCACTGAAATGGGCAAGAAAATGCTTGTGTTTCTGGGAACGGGTCAAAAACTGATCGCTTCAGGAGCATCACAGGTGTGGGACTTTGACAGCATCTTCACTGGCCAGGTCTCAACCAGATATCTTCATACCACAAGTCACCTCCTAGAGAAAAAGCTACCTTGACTGCCGAGAGGATCATTCAGGGTCATGGGAAAGGGACAGCCCGTTGTCAAGCATGGCATTCTGGGTAAGACTTCTGAGCCTTCTCAACTGCCTTAGGGAAATGGATGAGGAAGGCCTTAAATCAGCTCTTTTGTTCCTTGCCCACTCCACTCACAGGGACCAGGAGTCTAACTTCACATAGTTAACCTGAAACCTTTAGTGAGACAGTCACACTCACCTCTTCTGAAATCTGGGAAGTTGATCTAGAAGACCTGCAAATTCGACCAGTCATTTTACAAAGGCAATGGCACGGCCTTTGACACAATGGGATGCCAACCAAACAGCATGGAACTACTGGCCAAACAGGCATTGTCAGGGCTAAATTCTGCCCTAGTTTGCAAATTCTACAAGAGGACATGAATCCAACTTTTATCACTTATCAAAGGATGAGTGCCTCACAGTGTAAGCATCTACCAGGCTTCCTCTAAGCAGTGAAGAAGTCATCTCTACTATGGGAAGCATCAGTGGCTATTTTTTAATTTCTTTTTTGAGAAAGTGTCTCGCTATGTAGTTCAGGTTGGCCTTGAACTCACTGTGTAGTCCAGACTGGCCCTGAACTCTCAACGATCCTTCTGCCTCAGCCTCCAAGTGCTAGGATTACAGGCGTGTGCCACCACACCTGGCATCAGGTGGCTATTACACCACAGTTTTGCATTAACTTCACCTTTATGAGTTTAAATTCATTTTTATTTTAACACAGAAAACATAGCCTGCTATAATATTTAAGGCATCAGTAGAAAAATGAAAAATATCCATTTGTTCCTTGTCCGAAGGAATGAAAGCTTCCCACAACTGCATACAGAAATATCTGTAAGAGTCGTCATTCATTTACATGTAGTTAATATAAATAATCACATGGGAAGGAAATATATTAATATTGAATGTAACCATAGCTTTTCTATCCAATGGCTTTAAATAGGAGGAAAATCCCCTGAAAAGAGCGAGTAAAGCCACCCTGACTCTCCTAGGCATCCAGATCCTAAAGCAATCAGCCAGTTAATATTTATTCTACAGTATAGACAAAAGTCTATCTTCTGTCAAGGAAAAGAAAATGAATTGTTTTCCCATAATGGTGTTTTCTTTTCAATCAATTTCCCTTCAAGCTTGATTTAAGAAGGTACCATGTCAGAGCCTTAGCCTAGGGGATGAAATCTGGGACAGTTCCCCAACAAAGGTGAAAATTATGGGAGACAACCGGCAGAGCTCAATCTGGAAACTGCAGTGCCCCACCTCTCTTTCACTCATTCACCCTCTTTTACTTTCTTGTCAGCCAGAAGTGTTTTCAGCCCTGCAAAAGCTCAGAGGAGCCAAAATGAAAAAGCTGGGTGAAACAAAAGAATAGAAGAGAGGCAAGAAAATCCTTTCAGCATTTTTCCCATCACCATAAGTATATGTAAATTCAATCTAATTTATCAAGTATTGGTTGAGATCTAGTCCATGTTGGGCATCAATGTTCTGGGGGTTTTTAAAAGATGAATGGAAATGGCTTATGGTCTTTACCTTGAAAGAGCTTACAGTTGAGTGCATAAGAAACTACTAAAAGACAAAGCAAGGAGACACCAAAACTGCTCATCCAGGAAAAGCTGCATCACTGTACAAGACGGCGAATGGTTAGATGCTATTCACATGCTCAAATCTCATCTCTCTTGAAAAGAGACACTTCATATACTTGTCTTAGTTATGCCTCCAGTAGTTGACCCATTCATCTAGGCTAATTTTCTGTCCTTTTTATTTTATTTACTCTGCATATTTCATCATGTGTTTAGCCCCATATTCACAGTCTGTTTTCTAACATGTTTTCTTTCTTCCTCACCTCCTTGGCCATTTCCTTGGTCTTAATTTTCATCATTGCCCTTGTGAAAAAGATATCCTTTTTTCTACAGTGCCAGCTCTCACTTTTTCTTCATCCCATGGCTGCCAAATTTATCTTTCTAAATCACACACTGGATCATAGCACAGTTCTCCTAAAAACACCTAACGCAGCTTGAACACTACCAAATTATCCTAGAACTCCCTAACCTGGCCTCCTCCAAGGCATTTCATGAATCAACAACAGCTACGTTTGTGACCCATAGGGTTCAACTGTACTGGATCATTCAGTATTTATTTTTTCTTAATATCTGCTGTAGCATCCACCTCTGTCTGAATGGGATCACCCTACCGACCTGTTTGTACCTACCCTCCTCCCTGGATAAATGTCTAAATATCACATAATTCTCAATTTAAGCAGTAATCCCTCTTAGTAGTTCTCCTTGATCTCCCAGGAAGAATATTTTTGCTTTTTCATATGCGCTCAAATGGTACTTTATACGTATTTCATCAAATAATGTTAGGGATTTTTATTGCTAACTTTCTCAACAGATGTTGATGTTGGCTGAAAATTAAGTCAAGAGTGATTGATTTGTTTTTAAGTCTTTCACAAGACTGCACCTTATGGAATATACTGAATATTTACAGAAGTCTGAGGATACCAAGACAGGTTATTTAGGACTGTACTTAGGTTGTCACTTCAGTTTATACGCATTTAGAAATATTAAACAAATGCATGGCCTTTCCACCAAGATGAGATATAGGTTTAAAATCAGAGAGAAGATACAAAAGTATTTCAGGGGAAACAAAAAGCTTACTGTTTTGTAAAGTTCATTGCTGAGGAGCAATTGCTGGCCTAAAGATGGGAATTATTAGTTCAAGTACCTACAATAATGTTCACCGGTTATGAGGCCTGCAAAAAGTCAGGTAACCTCCCACTTCCATTAGTCTGTTTTCTTTTAATAAAATGGGGATTAAATCATTTGCACTAAACATATCAAGGGAATATGGTAAGGATCAAAGTGTAATAAGTGTAGTAGATTGCCTCGTTTGTGCACTTATAAAGGGCCAGGCACAGGGCTAAGCACATTCCCTAAATATCTCATTGATAATTAATGATATGAAGGAAAGTAGCCCACAGGACAAGGGAACAACCATTCCCCCAAAAAAGGACTACAGAGAAGCACAGGCTCTTAAGGAAAGTAGATATCATAAACTTCCAAGTCATTATAGTATCTCATTAGAACCATTCTTGCTGGGGTTAGAGGCAAACAGCATACATTTCCCCTTGTGCCAAAAAGTCCAAGAAGAGTCATATTTCCAAATCTCTCAAACTCCATCTACCTGTCATTCAAATATATGTATGTAGGGGAGTGTATTAAAATTTGAATTTGCTCAAAATCAATATTTTCCAGTTCATGTAAGCCATGTATGGCCAAACCAAGCATCTATCATTAATTCTCAATTCTTGTAGACAGCGAATGCACAAGAATTATCTTCCATGGCATTTTCATGGCTTGCTTCCTCTTTCTTCAATCCAAGAAATGTGAAGAGACAGAAACTAATATGTAATGAGACAAATGGATTTGGCTTAAATGACAAACAACTTTAGTGTCTTCTTAAAAATGACAACAAAGATAGCTTTCAAATATGAACAAAAAAGAGTCACTCCCATCATTTCCTGTGCTTCTATTTCCAATTATGTACAGGTATATGTCATTTAATTTCTAATAAAGACTCAGTATGCAAACTTGGCAGCATTCGATTTTAAAGGCGGATTTAAATTCACGTCATAACTTCAAGTAATAGTAATTCTGATTTTTTTTTTTAACTTGGAAGGCTGGCAATATTTTTGTCAAAAAGAATCTCCAGACATTTAGCATTCATTACTAGAAAATCTTGAGAATTTAATCATTAATTACAAATTTTGAAAAATAAAGTTCAATTTGCCACATTTTGAAAAGCAGGCAAAGATGCATATAACTAATAAGGGCTTGTGTGATTCATTGATGAGAAACCAGAAATTTCAAAGATAGTCATTTGATATTTGTGAAATTACAGACCAGGATTATCACTGTAACCTTATGCCTTTACATTACGCGTATCATGAGAATAAAATTTTATCTAAAAATTTAATTGAGACAAGTAAAATTCATAACTCATGTCTGTAATGTGGATGACCTTAATTATTGGAGTTCTTTTCTTTCCCTCACAACAGCATACATCGATGGTGCCAAGTGACAGTATACACAGGTATGCACTTGGGCAGGGAAGACGCACAGATCTCTACTGACCTGCTGAGCAAGACACTTCTGTGACAAGAGAGTAGAGTATTAGCAAAAAGCCAAATGAAACACTTTCACTTTTGAAAGTCATCTCATAATGCTATGGATGGAAATCAGTGGTCACATTTCCACCCCTTAATGTGGATTCAAAAGCAAAGATATTTGGAAAGCAAAGCTATCTTGAAAAGCTCTACTGTATTCAATTCTGACATTATTCATTCAAAGGCAGAATTCAGGTAGTGTTAACAAACCCACTGGCTTTGAAAGTGAGAATGAAGTATGAAATTATAGGTTGGGAAGAAATTTTGAAAAGACAGATACCTCACCTGTCCATTTTCAATTAGGTGACCACTGGTACCTATGCCCTATCTTAAGGAAGCTCTTCTCTACCATGACTTTTCTAGTTATTTCTGCTTTGGGGGCAGCTCAATGGCTTCACTCAATGTCCCCACTTTTGAACACTGTTTTCTGAAGGAAAGAATTTTTTGAGCTCGGGCTGCTGCTTTGCAACATCAATTCTGCTTCATTTTAAAGACCATTTTCCTATATCTAGAACTGTTTTTATCCTGATGTTTCAGGCAGGTTTTAATTTCAGTCAGTACCTTCGGCCTCCTCGAGTTCCCTAGCGATTTTACCGGGATATGCAGGCAGTCATTCACTTTCTGTCCAAAAATTTACAACTTGGGTCAGGTCTTGGTCATATAAATCCCAATTAGGCAATGGCCTTGATGATTTAGCCTACAGAGTTCCACACTTCTGTCACACCCCATGCTTCAAGAGTCACCGCAGTTCAGAGTAATTTATGTTCTGCAACTGTAGCAATTTCTAGAATATAGCAGTCATGATACTAAGAAAAAGTATACTACACCCAAACTTTACATTTCTCAGATTTCATTCAGAAAACATTCTCTGGAATGGTATTAAAAAGAATTATACATCAGGGACCTCCAGATTTTTCAAAGTATAAGTTGAACAAAGATTCTCTGCTGCTTTCTAGAGAAGTATGGGGTCAACTGGGGAGACTCCTCCACAAGATACATGTGGACGTTGCCCTGCCTCCAGCAAGGATGGGGAAAGGCCAAGTGCACTGCTAAGGGCAAAGAGTGGTCTCTTTTAGGCCTCATCTTTTGAGGGACTTAGATTACCCTACATCCCATCCTATACCCTGATATCAGAGAAAACCTAATGTCAGAACATAGAAAACAAAACAAGAATAGGAGGAAAAACCACCCTAGGAAAAACCTCTAAGTCTTATTTTCTTAGTCTAGTATATAGGAAATAAATAAATAGCCTCCATGGTATTTATTGAAAAGACAAGAGAAACTAAATATAAAAGCGCTATTATGAAATTACAAAAGTACCAAAGGGATCTGGATTATTTTATTGGAAGCAGTTGATAAAACCCTAAATTTTGTTATTACTCACTGAAGTACTGGCAGTGAGAGGCCGGATTTTGGTGCAGTTTGAAGTGTTGAGCAGGTGTGTGCATGATCCCAGACCTAAGATTTATGTCAGGCTTTCAGGTTTGTGTGTGTGTGTGTGTGTGTGTGTGTGTGTGTGTGTGTTTGTGCATGTGCAAGGGCGGTGTACATCACTTTTCATAATTGATCCACACCAAAATACTTGCTTTCATGAGGCACAGCCATGTAGGTAGTATCTGTTTCAGAGCACACAGCTAGTCTGATGACAAGCACATCTGCTGCAGGAACAGAACACTCTCCTGTCACGTTCCTCCAAATGAAGGCCAGTATACCACAGAAACAACAGATGGTGAGATGCTAACTGCAGATCTACCTACTGAGACAGCAGAAAATGCCTAAGACCTTCAGAGCATAGCCTTCCTTTCCCAGTGGGCAGCATACAGAGTCCCTGACATAGAGGCACCAAAGAAACTTAACTTCTCACTTGGTTGGGAGAATATATTCCACGCATTCCTGGGACACTGCAATCCCCAGATGGCTGTAATGACCAATGAAGATTAAAGAGTAGTGATGAGAACATGGCCTCACTGAAGTTTTCCAGCACCAGAATTCTTCTGTGGTCCTTGGATGTTCCTATACCCCTGGAGACCTTCTCTGTATCCCCGTTCCTTGCATTGGACAACAATATTAGTGACCAAAGGTAGGGAGTAGGACTCTGGCTGGCTTCAATCTTTTGATCTCTGTGTTTTACAGTGTATACAGTGTTTATCTTGGCCCTTTTAGCCTTAAGATTATTTTTTTTCCTAATCTTGGTAACTGAAGTGCTGGTTGTGCCACAGGGACACACTGGTGACTCTGACATTTCTATTTCTGAGCCTCAATTTCTCTTTCTACCAGGTCTTATCAAGTGTTCTATGATGCTGCACCCACCTTAGCCCCACTGTAAGAGAAGCAAACCTGGACTGGCAACAACAACAACTGCGAACAAAATGAATTTGTTTATAATTCCCTGGGCCCGGTTCTCCAAATCCTATTACCATTCAACTTCTCCTAATGGATTTTCTTTTCTTACTTAAATCTTGCTAAGGGAAGCAGAGGGATGAGCAGAAGAAAAAACCCTATCATTTACGGACTTTGAGCACTTAGGTTGGTTCTTAAAGGGACAAAAAGAAGGCAGGAGACACTGCCAGACATTTTTAGGTTAGTAGCAACACGGCCTGAAGCAGACACTTCAGGTATGGGCTGACAGACCTTGATCTATGCCCTTGTTCTGTTAGGTGGAAGGGTTTCCCAAAAATGTACAACCCATTGCAGAGAGCAGGAACAAATATGTCCAGAGACTGTGGATAAATTATACCTCTAGGGAATATCACAGAGGACTCTGAAATAACCAGGACACCATTCTTCAGTGATTTTATGTGAAATATTACTATTTCCCAGGATTTATGCCTCTGGAAACACAGCCCATTGGCTTGGAAATAAAAGTTTTTATCCTGCTTTGTTCCCCTATAAATTTAACTCTAGACAGGAGTTGGTTAGGGTACCCTTAGAGGAAAAGAAAGGCAAAACAACCAGATACTATAAGATAAAGAAAATAAGAAGGAGGAGTAGAAGAAAAACGAGTGTGGGAGAGTTACAAGGAGATGGTAATGTCAAGAAACAGCACTACTGAAGGGAGGGCAGGGACAAGGGGGAAAATGAGAACCAAGACCTGTCGTGTAGAGGTACAAGATCCCAATGATGAATGTGACTGTACTGGATACCTAAAATGTACCAATAAACTCAATGGGAAAAGAAAAAAGAAACAGCATTAGATTTGAATATATCTCTGTTTTCGTACCAAGGAGCAGTCAACAATGAGCTGTGCGTGTTGGACAATTGACATGCCTCCACCGAATCGCTCTTTCCTTATTGATCGAATAAATTATTCATAGGAATTTATTTATCTAGAGCACCAGTGAAATTATATTATCTCTGCAATATGATTATTCAGAAATTTGCTTTTTGAATTTAACAACCACTTAGTTGGTTAAATAATTTAAATGCAGAGTCATTAATTGTACTCTTGATGTTACCAAGCTTTCTTTTTATGGGAAAAGAAGGACATTGCAAATAGTGAAGAAATGCTTCTTGGAGTTCTCAGTTATTCTTGTATTGATCTGGGCATTCAGATCAAATGTACATTGAAACAGAGTTTAGCAACTCCTAGAGGATAGGAATAATAGTGCCAATTTTTATTTATAGCATGCCATATTTCTTAGTATCTTTGATTTGTCTTCCAAACACCTTTGAGAGGTCCTTTGACAGGATGCACCTAAGTAATTATTACACTATGAATAATATGCTCCTTCTTACATACATGTAATATGTGTGTGTGTGTGTAAGTGTATGAATATGAGAGAGGAAAGGGAGATAAATGGTGTGTTTGTAACTATAGAAGCTAAAAAGTCCTGGAGGTGAAAAGAGAAGGCCTCTCCTTTTCTGTCAGACTTTATTTATATTCATAGGGCTACACACATGTCAAATAAATATTTGTGGATAACTATGATCTGGGAAAAATTTGTTCTAATTTTCCCAGGGTTAAAACATTTTAGCCAAGATGTATCTCATTACATATGCGCCACTCAGATTACTTTCTATTATGTTTCAACTACGTAAACAGACATAAGATGGAGTGAAAATTATCACTGGTATACTAGCTAGCTGTATGGTAAAACTATTTACTAAATGCTGTGAAGGAAATATTTTGTATTAATTTGAAGCTTATTAAGTAAAGGCAGGGGTTCAATAAACGCTAGTGAAAAGTAAATGAAATTTTAAGTTTCTCAGACACACACAGAAAATATTTGATATTTTATTGACATAGAGCGAAGCTAGAGTAGAGAATAAATCTGGGAAGCCGAGGAGGCATTGTTCTTTTCTCATTTCTGCAAACAGATCACTTGAAGCAAGACAACAAACCTCACTGAAACTCAGTTTAATTATCTCTAAAATAGAGATGAATAGATTATTCCTTTACATCTCCTTCAAAAAGATCATTTGAAGATGGAGAAAAAAATGATAAAATGCCAAGAGTTTTTGGACACAAGCAACACTTAATTCAAGACACTGCTGTTTCTCTAAAGTCTCAAATCAGCTGCAGCTTCTCTATTGCAATGAGGCGGAGAATGTTACATAACCTTGTAAATGCCCCATGGTCCGTTTCTATAAAGAGCCCCTCTGAAAGTCCCTGGCTAGCCTCGTTCCAAAACATTGGCTTGCCTTTGTTCCTTCTTTTAACTGAAATTAAATTGCTGCCTGAGGAGCTAAGGATATATTTAGAAGACAGTCTCTTCCCATTTTTTTGGTCTTTGTTAAAGTTTCCTAATTGAGAATTATATTCCACAAAATTACATAGCAGTGTAAAGAATTGAGGAAACAGGCAGGCAGTCTATAGAGGGAAGAAGTCTTCATCTTTCCAAACTTTTCTCTGTTTTCTGGCCACACCAAACACAAAGTACACTTTTCTTTTGCTGATAGGATGTGTTCTCCCTCCATTATTCCATTCAAATATTCATTACAAACCAACTATGGGTAACACGTACACTCAATTCATTATTTTATTTTAGTCTCAAATTTTAGTTTCATCACTTCTGTGGATGGAGAGGGAGGAAAGTCAGGGATATAATGGTACCCCAAATTCATTGAGGATGGAGTTACGTGATACAGACATCACTGGTTATCACAAGAATTATCTTTAGTAAACAATGTATAAGTATAGCCTCCAATGTAAGCCAGTCTCTGTAAACCAGGCTTTGAACAAGGCTTTAAGAAGAACACACAAACACACACACACACATATGTATGCATATGTGAACCACATTTAAGAAGATAACAAGTAGTTATGAGGAACTAACAAATACAACAGTTATTTTTCTTGTAACTTTTCATGGTCAGATAAGGACAAACTCTGACTGATACTGCCTGCTGCCAATAGAGAGCACTAAATATGGTCTCCAGTTGGAGTTGGGTTCACATCGGTCTGGTCTGGACTTAAAAACCAAAAACAACCATCTGCAGAGACCACAAAGGTGATCAAACAAAAGCCAAGCCACCGATGAATAAAGAGATGCAATCACACAGCTCATAACATTATTCAGTCTAAGTCAATAAACTTTCTAGGTCAGTGCTGCCCTAGAAAAGATAAAAAGCAAAATAAATATGTAGTTTTACATTTTTCATTAGCCACACCAAAGTAAGCAAAGAACAAAATAAACTTTACCAATTTATGTATTTAACTCAATATATTCAAAATACTACGCTTTGAAGGAAGATCAAATTTGAAAATAATTCATAACATATGGTACATTCTAGTTCCCTTAGTAAGCCTTCAAAATCTGATATGTATTTTACATTTACAGCACAATCTCAATTCAGACACTAAATTTTATTGGAAGTATTTATCTACATAGAATTTTCATAAAATTTAGCAGTGAAAAAGTAATTCACATATCCAACAAGTTCCAAATATACTTAAGCATTTTTCAATAACTAAATTGAAAAATCAGTTTTCAAAGTTAAATTTAAGTGAGCTAAAATGATACTGAATTAAAGATTGAATTTCTCAGTCATTACTAACCACACGTCAGTGTTGGACTGTGCAGGAATCTGCTTTCATTTTTCAGCTTATCTCTGAACATTTAATACTAAGATATCCAGTCAGCGAAGAAGCAGTAAGACAACTGAAAGAAGAGTTACGTTAATCATAGGAACAAAGCGCAAAGGCATGTTTTTAATGAAAGGAGCCATACAAGCAAATGAAACCATTCATTTGGCAAAGTGAACAATTCTGAGTGACAGCCTATCAGTCATGCGGTGAATAAAAGTGCGATATCTTTGAGGCTGACAGTCACCAGTAAGAGATGAAAAAGACGACCAAGAAAGGAGACCATGAAAAGGATTTATATTTACTTGTGTCACCAGAAGACCAAAATGTTGGCAGGCTCTTCAGCTGTTCCTCTACCAGGCTGAGGTTAAATCGTGAGAAAGCTAAGCACAAAGGACACAAAGGCAATGCATGGCGGAAACGACGTCCACGCAAATCGTGTTGCAAGGTGAGGTTGAGTCCACGTGCAAGGGCTGCTGGAGTCTGAGCCCCATCCATCGGTCTGGTATAAAGTGCTGCATGCAGGAGGGTGGCTTCCTATTCACCAAGATCAGGGAGGGCTGGGATGCCCGCTGCAAATGAAACTCCATGAAGACCAAAATGGTCCGTTTTCCACCAGCTCCTCCAGTGAGCAGCCTTTTATTGAGCACCTGCCACACCCTTACAAGGTTCTAAGTGTTAGGGATAAACCACTGAAGATAGGCAAAAAAAAAAAAAAAAAAAAAAAAAAATTGTCTTTAATTCCTCTTTCATTTTAACGGAATGATCATGATTTCACTGGTTAATAAACAAGTTTAATTTGTACACCAATACATGCTAAGAAATGGACACAGGGGCTGAGGATTTAGCTCAGTGGTTCCGCCGCCTGCCTTGCAAGTGCAAAGTCCTGAGTTCCATCCCTGGTCCCCCCACCCCCAAAAAAAGAATCTGACATAAGAACTCAGAGGTGGAGCATGGCAGAAGTCAGTGAGTGTCTTTAGCTCTGGTAGTCATGAAAGGAAGCTCTGAGAAGGAGACATTGAGGGAAGATCTACAGTACAAAAAGAAGAAACAGCCAGATGATCTGGAGCAGAGTTCCAAGTAGTACATTGTTTATAACACTTTAAATTCTTTTTCTTTTTCATTAAATTTATTGGTACTTTTTAGGTATACAGTACAGTTACATTCATCATTGGGATCTTGTCCCTTTACATGTTGTATCTTGATTCTTATTTTTCACCCATTCCCCTGCCCTCCCTTCACCCCCTCTACCCTTCCCTATTTACAAAGGCTATTTCCATTTTTCATATTTTTTCTGTTCCCTTCTTTCCTTTCCCCTACCCTTCGCACTTCCCCTGCTCCTTTACCTTTTTCTTCCTATTTCACTTTATCAATTCTACAATTTGAACCTTATTTACACTTTTTAGTTTCTCACACCAGAGAAACTATTGGGTATTTACACATGTATGTCCTATTTATTTAAGAGTATTGCCTCAATGTGCATCCATTTAGCTTTAAATGTCTCTAGTTTCTCATTCTTTATGGCTGAGTTGTACTCCATTTATAGAAAACCCACATCTTCTTTATCTAGTCTCTAGTTGATGGGCAATTGGGCTGTTTCAAAGTTTTAGCTATTACAAACTATGCTGCTATAAACATGGTTATGCGTATATCACTATGGTATGATTCTTTTAATTCTTTTAGAAAGATACCCCACAGAGGGATGGCTGGGATAAGTGGTATTTCTAATCCTAGTTTTTGAGGAATCTACATATTGATTTCCACAGTGGTTGCTCCAGTCTGCACTCCCACCAACAATGGAGAAGGGTTCCTTTCTCCCCACAGCCCCGCCAGCATTTGTTACTGGTTGATTTCTTGATAGCAGCCATTCTTTCTAAGGTGAGGTGGAATTTCAGTGTTGTTTTCACCTGCATCTCTTGAATGACCAGTGATGTTGAACATTTTTTCATATATTTATTTTCTTCTTTTACTTCTTTGTCTGAGAAATGTCTGTTTATTTTAGGTGCCCATTTTTGAATCAGGTCTTTGTATTTGGGGGGGGCTGGTTTTTTTTAGTTCTTTATATATTCTCCATAGTAGACCTTTGTGTGAGGAACAACTAGTAAAATATATTTTCCCACATTGTAGGCTAACACTTTAAATTCTTAAATAATGGAAGTACTGAATAATCAAATTGAAAGGTGCCCTTTTACACATGTTGTTTAGCCTGAATTGCAATGTTTTCTTGAACAAGATAACAGGTTGTTTTCTAATAGCTGCACTTAATTCTGATAGTCCTGTTTGAGGGGCCGGCATATGAAAAAGATGGGTATTGTATGTGGCTGACCAAACTTTTTGGAAGTAATTGCTCAAATTTGAAGTTTTCCAAAGATTATCAACTCATAGACTGATACAAAGAGTAATTGACTTCAGTCTTCTCTTTCTTTCAAGGCATATGCTATATACTCTTCACATTTCTTCTTAGAAATGTCTCTTTAGACAGAATAGATGGTACAATGATGATGCATCCCTAAAGAGCCCCAGTTTGCCTAGGGATGTCCTGTTGTGTGTTTTATTATACAGGTAAGATGACTTACAGGGGCCCCTTTCCCACTATGCCCTTGCTTGGAGAAAAACTATAGTAACTCTAAATGCTAACCTGCTGCTTACACAAGGAAGATAGAAATTAACAGTCCCAGCAGATCTTTCTGGCAAGCAGGCATGCATAGTGGTATTTTATGCTCCCAGCCAGTTCTTATCTGCCAGAGTAAAAAGAAATAATCAAGACAGGAAGCAAAAAGTGTGATTTATACTAAGCACTGCACCTGCTCTCATGCAGGCAGCATTGCCCCCAACTATTCCTGCCCTGCTTTGTCTTCTTCTGATCTGAAAAGCAGGAGAGACTATTGCTTTGATGATTGCCTGACAACAGGTGCTGGTTTCTTCTGATCATACATTTGCTTCTTCATTCACTTAGCTTGGTCACATTTTTTTATTCCTTACCTAAAGCTATGAGTATAACTTGTTGAATATTATTTTTCAATCTAAAGCAATCAATATGAGTTTGCAATAACAAACAATAGCCCCCAGACTTACATCTGAGCTGCTAGTAGAACTTCTGATCAGAGTCCTGTGCTACCCTTCCTGATATTGTACCAAGACTTCATGCTCATAAAGTGATGTGATATGGGAGTGGAAATACAGAGTTATCCCATTACACTAATTCTATCCTAAATACACAGTATAGAAGTGATTGAAAACCAAGTGAAAAGCAGAGGCTGCTACGGATGTCAAAAATAGTCTTCCAAAGGAACAGAATGTTTGCTGGCCACAGTGCACCTTTCTTTATCTACAATTTTGCTTATCTAGCCTGCCCTGCTGGTTACACCTAACAATAATCTTCACTGAAAATTCTTCTCTGACTACACCCCAGCCTCCAAAATAGGACTAAATCCTCCCTCTGTCCATTTCCACAGCCGCAAGGGCATTCATTCTATTACAAAGCACACCAACCACTGTCAATGATGTACAGTATTCATACATGTGTCTCTCTTCTAAACTCGAAGCCACCTTAGTTTCTTATCCCTCTCAATGTCTCAGTCTCGCAGCTTGTGTGTGGTGGTCAATCAATAACTTTCCTCCAAGTTTGACCGAAACCCACAAATACGGATGCATTTCAGGTCCTATTGTTGAGGGAAGGAATGAGTAACTTGATGAATTATAGCACTGTTATATGACCATTTTATTATACAGCTATTTCCTAGCAGCCAGGCCAGCTCTAAACCCTACATGAGAGATTCAATTTAGAGAAAACAACACAAAATTGGAAAACTCATCTTGACAGTAAACGTTGAGGTGAATAATGGACAAAGTGTGGGGCTCTTTTTTCCTGGGTGTGCGCACACACACACACACACACACACACACAGAACCACATAAAATCACTTAGTTGTAGCCCTAACTGAAAGGACCAGAGGGATTTTTTAGTGTGGAGCCCACCCTCTTATTGACATTCTAAATAAAGGTAAATTATGGCATCTTTCTGACTCCTGTACTTGGTGAAGTCATGGCATAAGCTGCACATAAACTGAAAAATGCTTCACCCTCTCTTCAGTTGTGAACTTCATCACTAAAAATTACATTTCCATTTACTTCCATGAAATTATGTTAGAGTCACTCCTGGCTTTAAAAGAAAAAGATGCTTTCAAACTATAGAGCTGCCTTTGAAATTAGCTGTATGTTTTTCTTCAGCATATTTCAGAAAAGTCAGAATTTCATGGGTGAGAGACTTAAAGAGATGAAGTGACATAAAGCTGATTACATACAGCCTGGTGTGACATCTAACACATATTAGCCACTTGGAAATGTTAGTAATAAAATAAAAAAGTTTGCACAAATGAATGAAAAAAAGGAATAACAGTTAATAATTAGCAGGGCTGTGAATTCAACCTAAGTATTGGATATTTCAAGTGTATTTCAAGTGAAACGCTATTTCCATTGTAACATACTGAGTACATAGATCTTTTTCTTTTCTTTTCTTTTCTGTTTTTTTTTTTTTTTTTTTTGGTACCAGGGATCGAACTCCGGGACCTTGTGTTTGCAAGGCAGGCGGCAGAACCACTGAGCTAAGTCCCCGGCCCTGAGAGTATACAGATCTTAATGTAGACAACCATCCTCATTTAATTTTCAAATGATAATAAAGTCTTGCTTCAGAAAGCAATTCCCAGTCCTTCTACTCATGTCTCCCATTTGGTATCTGGAAATGGGAGAGCTGCACAACTCATCATGTGTGACTGGCACAGCACAGTTCCAATATTTGCATATTGTTAATAGCGCTGCCATTCTTTCCAAGTCATCCAAAGACAGAACATGTCTCTGGCCAGGTTGTGTCAGCCCAGCTCCCCCCCACCCCCCCGCGCAGGATGCAGCAAGGGATGAGGATATTCCTCACAGCATCACAGGACTCCCATCAATCCCTATCTGGTACTCATGCTGTTTCCTGTGCCAGTTTTCTGTGTCCCTATGAATCACTGTGCTAATAACAGTGACGTTTTCTTCCTCCTTTTGTCCATGATCACTGTGTATTTCTGTCAAAATACAGGCCAAAATATCTTACTGGATTAGGGAATGCATTTCTAGACAGAAGCCACAGTGCAGTCAATTGGCCAAAAAAAAGTGAAAGCGCATAATACTCTTCTTAAACATACTCAGGCTAAGCATTGAAGGCCCTCAGATTGTACAATAAAATAAAACTAAACACACATATACCCATAGGGAATTCGTATTTAGTAGAGTTCTGCTAAGTGTGAATTTCACCTACCATTATTTAAGAAGTTTAATCTTACAAGGTTTAAACTTCAGTTCCTATTCTATATTAACTGTATTTGTATGAAGAATAAACCTTGCTGCCAGTTTTCAGTGCACATTCATGGCATAAATTATAGATGTACATTATGATCAATGACGAAATAGATTGGATCTTCTTATAGCTGTCTGTGAATGGTCAGGGAGCATCTGTTATTGAGTACATGCACAGACACCAGCACATGTAGGTTATTGCCTTTTGGTCTCTCAGTGATAAATTTATGTGACCTTTTCAAAACATGATAATCAAAAGACAAAACTGGCCAACAAAGAGACAAAAATGGGGATGTTAAAAGTTACATTCAAGTTGAAAATAAATATTATAGAGGAAATAGCTGACTGCCAAAAGGCTAGAAGTTTTTTTTTTTTAATTCAAAAGTAGATGCCCTCACACACACACTTATAAGTACTCACACAGCTATCATGTGTACCAGCAAAGAGACATGTTACTTTCTGGTTTATATCACATCAAGGTAATCATGATCTTATGATCTTAGGACACACATATCAAGAGGAAGAAGGCCTGGGAGCAGGCTCTCTGTTGCTTTGAAAAGCCACTTGGAAAATAATCCTCTTCCTCATTTCTGGATTCAATTCCCTTATAATGATGACTCTAACACAGCTAAATGCATTATTTCCTGTAACAGTCAAAGGAAAGCTTTTCTTCTAACTTTCCTTTGAAAGATCTATGAGACCATAGTCCCCTGGAATCGCATCTCTTCTTTGTTACATTCCTCCTATAAGCTCTCAGCACAGGGGTCATGAATAGAACTCAAGTGACAAGTCTTCTGCTGTTAATTTTCTCCAGAGAGCAATGCAATAAAGTAGAAATATGATACAATAAGATTATCTAGAATTCTCCTTATTCTAAAGTGAAAGTATGGACACAAAAATATAAATATCTCCTAGTCATAAAGAGTGAGCGATTTTTGAGATTTTATTAATATATTGTGCTTACAAGAATTGGTGTGTATGTTGAAAAATACATAGAGTTATTTTCTGCTGGAAAATTTTTTTTCATTATTTAAACACTTTAAGTTTTTTTCTGTTCTAATTACAAATGTAAAATATTCTCAAAGAAGAAAAGGTGAATAATATAAAAATATGAAAGACATAGTAAGAAGGATAAATCAATTCTACAGCAGACCTGTGCAGGTTTCCCTTTAGGGGTCTGCAAGAATCCTTGTTAAATATAATCTCATATTCTGCCTTTCTTTTCTATAATTTGATTTTTCCATCAGTCTCTGTTATAAAAATCTAATGATATTTATAGGCTACTGACCATCTGGATAAAAACCATAAGCTGGAACCAGCTACCAGTTTATGAGAAATTTCCTAAAGTTACAACCTTCTCCTGGGAAGAAATCAGTTTGAACTTATAACCTTAGAAGAAAATAGATTTTTCACCTTTGGTATCACAACAGCATGGTCACTATTACTTTTATGTGTAAGACTCTCTGAAGTCTTGTTGACTTCATGTTTAGGGGCAAGAAATCACTTCTGTGAGTCTAGAGTTTCTACTGTTTCTAGAACACACATATGTGTTTCAAAAACACTGAAGAAAGTGCTGGACACACAAAGAGCCCACTTAAAGGATCTATGACAGACAAGTTGATAATTTGAACACTAAATAAGCTTGGTAACAAAATATTTCATTATTTCTGTTGATTAACACAACCTAAATCTACAAAAGATTCATAGAGATGCTAAAAAGTGAATATAAAGTATATTGAGATATAACATGTCTATAACATAGAAGTGGATATATAATAAAATATATTCAATTTATAAGAGTATTAAAATATATGGGCATGTATGTTTTGGTTTATTGCTTAGGTACTTATTTATAAAACATTTGATAAATAAACAAGGATAAATGAAAGTAACAAGAAGAACATCAGTCTTGAAAAAAAGAAAAGTCAAGTCCTACCAAAAGAAGGCAAACCTAATCAGATCTGGTCTTCATGCCAACCAACCTGATAGAATGGGGGAGCCCAGTGGTACCTTCAAATATGACAAACTGGGATAACATGATAAGAACAGAAACAACCACTTAGATTCACCTTCCCCTCTTGGGAGACAAAACCGTCAAATGGTCCTTGGCTTTTCATAAGGTGTTTTCATACTGCTAAATAAGTTACAATATCTAGTAATGATCATGCATCATATCATGCATACTTTTAAGCATGCATTACTTGTGAAAAAAAGCACTAAATTACAGGGAAATGTATCTTTGTGAAGGAAGTTATGTATTAATATAATAAATGAATCTAATGAATTAAAAAAAACCTTCGATCCAAGCAGAAGCTGCTCAACCTGAACAAAGGCTGAGATTTGGTTTATGCTGGATAACTAACTACTATACTGTTTAATACCTTAGCTAAACATTGATAAAATCTAGAAAAATATAAAAACAAGTATAGAAATAATGAAGAAATTAATCAAACCCATTATTTCCTTATAGATTCAACTATAAAATTTTAAAGGTAAAATGTATATTTTAAATTATTTCCAATGCAAAACTCAGTCATACTACATTTAGAATTTAAGTTTAGCATTTCCTAGGGCTTTTGCACTAGGCTATATCCTGGCCCTGGCCCCTCTTTTTTTCTTTCTTTTCTTTTTTTTTCAAATCTTGAGATGAGGTCTCACTAATTTGCCTATGCTGGGCTTGAACTTGCAAACCTCCTACCTCCACTTTCCACAGTGTTAGGACACATACACTGGAAGATTAAATTTTTAAGAAGAATGATTAAATTTTTAATCATCATTTGTAAAACTTTAAGTGAAGAAATACTGATTTTCAAATTTTTGCTTTTAAAGTATAGGATTTTAATAGACTGACCATTAAACAACATAAATATAATGATAATTGCTCTCCTCCCTGCACAAAAGCCATTCAGATACTAAAACATTTACTAATAAAATATCTCCATTTTATCATGTCTCTATTATGACTGAATTTTTTAAAACTGAATTTAAACATACTAGGACTAAACCAGAACAAATAACATACTTCTAATGAAAATGTAGCCCATTGGTAAGAGTTTGGGTACCAAAGGGATGGTAATTTGAGTTGTGAAAAGCCATGTATAACATCATATAACCTCTATCCTATTATTCATTTTAAAAATTTAAATGTCACATTTTTAATCAAATGTGTCCATATAATAACTACAGCCAGACTTTTCTGTGCTAATAAGTCTAAAACACCTTAAAACAATAAAAGTTTGTTTTCGTGGTGGGCTGGAGACTTTTTTATAGGTTGTCATGATTCTTCATTTGCAGGAGGTGGAAAGCATAATGGCCCCTAAAGCTGCTGTTAGCCAAAGCAAAAGTTAAAATAAAAGCTGCAAAGAGTCTCATATCAGCACTCACTTTGTGGCCCACAGAGAACCCATGTGACTCCTTCTCATGGCTCAATGGCTAGAAATGGTCACATGGCCCTGTTTATTCAGGGAAGCAAGCCCAGAATATGGAAAGCCAGAACTATTCAATAAATTTCTTCTCTGATGGAAATTATACAAGTAAAATAAAGCTGTAAAACCAACTAAGTTTTCTTTTTTAAAAAAGTGATGCCAAATTCAGAGAGAAGGACATGATTTCTGTTGAGCAAAGAGTTATTATTTATTTTTGCATCCATCTAATGTATGTGAAGGATTCGTTTCTCACTTGGAGGAGATTTGCTGTTTCTCCACTGAAATGCCAGGGTCACAGCATGGGTCAGATCTGAAATTATTCACTAAGATGTGTGCCTTGCATCTTGAAAATGGTTCTGTTTGCTTTGCTCAAGCATATTTGGAGCAACCTTTTTTATTATTTCCCTGCTATCACAGACTCCATTATCCATGATTTCCCACACAAAATGTCTTATTCTAAAAGCATAATCCTTGGCTCAGTATCATTGCTTCATAGCCCAGACCCTTGTGGAATCCTTTCTCTGTCAATCCAAACAGTGATTTTTTTTCTTATGCTCCTCTTGGTAAGGTCTCTCCTTGAGAGAAGTTTCCTTAATCTATCTGATGCTGATGGGTTAATAAGTGAGTTGTGACAAATGCTAGAAAAGAGAGAAGCGCTTCCCAAGACTAAAAACATGCTTTTTCCCCACTAGTCCTTCTTCACTCCCAACCCCTCTCAGCTACTTCAACTCGTAACATTTGCGAGGGTTTTTAAATGTTTTTATAAATTTATTGCTACGTATATGTTTTAGGGTCGAACACCTCAAAAGTAAAGACTCAGGGTAAAGAAAAAGTGTATGAATAAAGAAGAAAGAACTTCTCTAAGGACAGCTGATACTAAATTCCATTAATGAATCTACGTCCCAAAATATGTCCATAAGCCTGTAGTTCTTTTTATCAGCTTGATAATAAAATATAAATATGTTCTGGCATACTCATCAGTTTTCCTGTTTTTGGATACATGCACAAAATCCACAATTTAAAAGAGGTAAGGTGGGGTTGGGGATTTAGCTCAGTGGTTCCACGACCTGCTTCACAAGCGTAAGATCCCAAGCTCAATCCCCAGTACCAAAATTTTTTTAAAAAATAAAAATAGAGGAGAGGTTTAATCGAGAGGTTTCAAGGAACACAGTTCATGGTTAGCTGCCTCCAAGGTAGAAACATCATGGCAGAAGGGCTTGCTCCAGAAGGGTACTTCCTTTATGGTGATCAGGAAGCAGAGGAGAGAAACAATTACAGAGGGAAGGGAGAGTGACCAGATCTATTACCCAAAGTCACACCTCCATTGTCCACACAGACACTCAGAAGTGTGCTCCATGGATCACCCAGGTGGATCCCAAAGCCAATCGAGTTGATATAATCAAGCCTAACATTCACATCTTTTAAAAAGTATCACTCCAATTGTCACAAGTACTTTAAAAGTCAAGACACTTAATACACATTTGTGGTATCTTATTTTCATCTAAGTCCTTACTTCAATGTAGACAATGTCATAGACAAAATATTTTAAAAATGTGCAGAAATATTTTATAGAATGTGTGAAATTTTGGTAGGAAATATAAAGTAGATAATATATAGGAAACCCAGGTAACTCTATCAATGCATGTGCAGATCATTTCTGAAAAATATTTCTACCAGAATACAAACTCTAAGATAGGGCCTATGTTTGTCTTCCTCACTGATATGTGTCAAATGCTTAGAAAGTTGCCCAGGACAGAGTAAACATATACAATTTTTAACTATGTGAATGAATATCAGAAGCTCCCAGTAGGTAATATATGTAAATTATTACAAAAACCAATTTGTTCATGTTCTTCAGTCAAGATTATTACTGGGTGTGATGGGGCAAGAGCTTCAGAAATCATTGGAAAGGTGTAGAAGAAAAAGGGAGATTTAAGAAAATCAAGTCTAAGAACCTCTGCCATTCCAAATTCTCATATCCTGGTGATCATAATATTTTTATTTAGTTGCTGCTTTTTAATAAAATATTATCAATTTAAATGGTTGCTGGAATGAAAATGAAGTCTCTCCAACCTTCTGTAACTCTAGAATGTGAAATGATGCTTTCCTGCCCTCTCTTACCTGAAATTCATTTAAAGATCCTTCACATAACAGAGGAACATTATCATTAAGGAGGAAAATGAGAACGGATTACTCCATCGGTAATGAAAAAAAAAACATCTACTCTAGAAAGAAGGCTGGTCTCCTTGCTTAAAATGAGGCAGCCATTCACTCCGATTGGAATTGTTGCCAGGCCCCACACCTCCTTGCCTCATAGGAGTCTTGAACATGCAAACAATAACTAAGCCAGAGCTTTATGATTACTGTGTACTTGTACTGGGGTTGGCCTGGTCGAACAAAATGCTGCAGTAATTTTATAATCATTACAGCCTTGAAATGGAAGCTGTGAAAGTGAAAGGGCATGGAAGAGAGAGTGAGAGGCACGCAGATGTCTCTAAGGAGCTTCCACAAAGAAAATCTCTCCCCCAATGTCTCCACCCATTAGCCAGCTACACCGCTTCTGGAGGAGCATTACGGTTGTGCTGGAATGGAGGACAGGCCCTACCATTCCCCAGAGGACAGGTAATTTGGATGGGACATTGGACTGTAACATTCAGGGGGACTTTTAATAGTGGAATAGGAAAGAAAGGCAAATTGGATGTGCTCCACAATGTGGGCAGTGAAGAGGCGGGGATGGAGACTGAAGGCTACTTTTCCAGGAAGTTAGTCGTGATGTGAAAAGGCAAAGTATAGTGACTTTAAACTTTCCCGTTGTTGAGAGGAAATTTTATTTGCTTTAGGTTATAGGAGACAATCAATTTCACGGCCAGGAGAAAGAAGCTGATGAAGAAGGAGAAATTGATGATACAAAATCTAGAAGAGATAATTGATGGAGAAGAGCTGTTTGTACTGGTCAGTAGACCACTCTGTTCTACTCACTCTTTGCTCACATGGCTGAGAAACTCTAAAGTCCAATGACGAATGAGGCCTCAATTTAAACTGCTCTGGTGTGCAACTTGTGAATTTGGTAAAAATATCAAATATTTTCTTTAACAATATAGAGCTGCTTTCTTCTCAGTACAGGCAGAAACTTGAACCACTGCAATGACTCTCAAACAGGGATGGTTTTTGACTTGCAGGGAACACATGGTCATAACAGACAACATTTGGGGGCTTTTATAAGTGGAGGGGAGGTCATTTACCAGTCACAAGTCAGGCATGCTGCCACAAGTGTGTGTAAAGCCACACACTTCAATTCACATAACAGTTCTTTACAACAGCAACAAAAAAGCATTTAATGTAAAATATCAAAAGTACTAAGGTTGAGAAAGAGTAGTTTATTGAAAATAACTTATTGATCACTCCCTTGTAGTATGAATTTTAGGCACCAATGATTGGCTTCTCCAGGTTGTGAATTTGCATCTTAGCTCGAACTTCTACAGTCTCTTTTGTCATGGTCCTTCTAAGTCAAAGAGATGCTCATCTCTTTAGCTGTAAATTCTTTCATAATTCAACTCAAGAAAGTTACTTTTTATTCAACTGCTGCATATTTTGGTCTAAATTTGGGCCATATGCTCACACGTATGCATGCTACATGCATGCTTATATCTTATTCACTTATTGCCAATAAGATATTTCTTTAGAAAGTAAACTTTGCATATTCCAGAGACTAACTTGGTTCTTTTAGAAAGTACTGCATTTTACATTGTTTAAACTCTACAAACATGTGCAGACCAGCACTTTTGAAAGTGCTTATTTCATTTTGCTCTTTACACATAATCTACTGAATAAGTCACCAAAGATGCCAGTTCTTTACATTAATACTGTGTCCTAGTTTATTCATTCAAAGTTTTAGGGTACAGGACACACATCAGAGAACTCTGCCAACAAGTGCAGAAGGCAGCAACTGACAAGGGTCTATTTGTCTGAAAGATCTATTGTCCAAAATATTGCTGCCAGTCAGGTTTCAAAGCTGATATAAAACTGAATACAAAATGAGTTCTTCTTTCCTTCTCCCACCAGTCCACTTCTACATGCTGAAATATAACTGCAAGGTGGCAAGGAAGATAAAATAATGGGCTAGAAGTAGGCAGTTGGGAAAAAGAGGGGCCTGAGAAGGGCTAGTCTGAAAGGGTTACTTTTTAAATATCTTCCCTTGGAACAATTAAGATTAATGGCTGTGCAAGGGAAGAAATAATCTGTTGGTATTTTAGTTACTTTATGTACTCAGTGTATTATTTTAAAATAAAATATAAAATACTATAATTAAATGATTAATCACAAGTGGACTATATTAGATTTCTTGGAGGTTGCTTAAAATGGACTATAACTTCTCTAAGCTTCTGGTTTTAAAAGTTTTGAGGAAATAGCTTACTCACTCATGCTCTGAATTTCTTTACCACTATGGGAAGCAGGCTATTGAGAATTTTGCAGGTATTTTTCCCTGCACCAAATAATTCTTGTGGTTCCTATATTTTCTAATGTTTTCCTTTTGCTACCCCCACTTTTTTGAGGCTCTTGACTATGCATGGCAACTATTATCCAATTGAGAACTGACACTTAATACTTGTGAATAAAAATTTAAACAGGTACAGTGGATATAGAAATTCAGGTCTACCAAAAATTTTAGCTTTCAACAGTTAGAGAAAAGGTGGGTAATAGTAACTGATAAAATTTGATAGCAAACAATGAGTATTTGAGACTTTAACTCAAGATTTATGAACATTTCAAAATGGGTAAGCTAATAGTTAGATTCTTCCCCATTTACCCAACTAATCTTCTTGGGCTGCTCAAGTGTTATAGGTTCTCACCCTTTCATGTCCTTACTTTCTTCTCCATTCTCAAGTTCCTACATAACACTCTTTTAGATAATTTCTGATTTACAGATAATGGTCAGAATTGGACAGTGTCTCAATCATCTCCCCCTTACATGAACATCTTACATAACTATAAATCATGATCCAAATGAGGAAGTTTACATTAAAATGCAGACCATGTCAATTGTTATCAAAAAACAACCCACTTCATTCATTCATCTACCTAATGATTAGTAACTTTCTAATATATAATATATGGGATGCACCAATCTAAGCATTTGAAACATACCCAAATCATTGCTGCACATAATTTTAAACAATATAAGAATGGCTATAGAGGGGACAGAGGACAGTCCGAGTTGAAAGCCCTCAAATTTACAGCACTTGAGTGGTGTCTCAAATGCTTTTTTTAGTTCCATATTTGCATATCTTTAACACTTTTGGACCTCCCTAAATGTCTTTAATTTAAGATATATTTGTGTCATACAATGGCTGTTTTCATGACATTTATTGCTAACTTTTCTGAATTTTTTTCATTGGAACAAAGCTGGGTAAACTAAAAGTAGTGTATGTTATACTATGTAAGCAATTATGAACAACAAGTCCAATACTGTTGATAATGACAAGTGAGAGAAGGTAAATTTCTTGAATTTTGCAAATATTATTAGTCATGTTGCCTGACTTTAAATAGCCTTTCATATCTTGTTATAGAAAACTAGAACCTCACAGAGATTTGATCTAGTGTGCTATTTTGTAGGCACTAGGAATGTGGGCCAATGATTGCTTTCAAGGTCAAGTTAGCACTTGCATGTTGAATGATATTTGCAATAATATTTAATATTCTCCCTAAACCTTCCTTACAAGAAACTGCAAGTAAATGATTTAATATTAAGACCATTTGGAACAATGAGTAAGATGACAATGTAAAAAATACATAATGTAAAAAAAAAGAGAAACAGAAAAGGAAATTCAAAATGAATCTAACTGGGCTCTCACTCCAGCTGGATTTTATTGCAGGTAGAGAACAGAGTTGCCAAATCCCCACTAACCTGGTAAACATCTACCTAAATATTCATTTTTTTCATAGATGAGATTAAGGAGGGCTGACCAATATTGTGAACTGAGATATTTTCTAAACCTTTCTGGCTCTGCTGAGGATTTTTCTGTTGTTCTCACAGGCTTTTGGAGAAAAGGGTTCCCAGACCTTTTCCAAAGAAAAAATTACAATAGAAAGAGAGAAAAGAATCTTGTTCTTATAAGTTTCTCATTCTTATGAGGAATCATTGTCCTTTGTATATGTGCTGCCAAAGCGAGCACAGGAATTATTGTCCTTTGATAAACAAATAAGGTTAATTTTCGAAATCTACAAACACGAAATACAATTTAAATTTGTCAGTGAGGATATACCCCATGAAGTTTGGCTGAAGCCACTAGCCAGTCCCCGTTCTTATTAGAAAATAATATAAAGATACTGGGAAATAAGCAACCAATAAAAGAAAAGTCTACTGAAATCAATGTAACATTCATTGAGTATCTTATCATGTAAAAGAAAAATGTGCTTATTGAAATAGTATGCTGTATCTGAAGAGAAATTCTCAAGATGTCTATCTAGATAGTAGCTTATTTCATGAGCAAATAAGACGGAAATGGTGTAATTCAATGGTACCTGTCTCAAAAACTTAGAAATGTACTTTAAGTTATTATTTCCCCTAATGATGATGCCTTCCCATTAGTTTCTCCCAACTATCTTCCAGTTTCTCAGAGTAAAGAATTTAATTCTTTCAGTTTTCTTCCCTGTTGAAAAGGAACAGAGCAGAAAAATGTTTCTTTTTTTCCTTTTAAAATATGTGTGTATTATTATGCTGTGTTAAACTAAAAGCAGAAAACTGATTCATTTTTGGGAAAATTTTATCCCATTTGATGCCATCCAAAAGGACATGCTGTATTGCATTGTGATTAATCGTGGATGTGGACAGTTTAAGATTGCTATTTATTAGTTTGATTTAAAGTTTCAAATTTTAGACAGGCCTCTATAATATTTAGAATTGTAGTAAAAAAAACATGCCCCTCACAGCTGTTATGGAACCTGTAGTTAGATGGCCTACATATCGGGCCAATATATGGTTCCCTGCTGAGTATTTTACTATATTTGTCAGAATGCAAAGTCTGAGACTAGCATAAAGTGTGTGTGTGTGTGTGTGTGTGTGTGTGTGTGTACACATGAGTGCCTGAACCTTGGACAATGAATATATTCTGAAAATTTAAAACACATTTACTGATGAGAAATACATAGCAAACTATTTCCATTATTACAAAAAGAGAATTGGCCTGTAATTTTATGCATATTCATGTAAAGCACTATTTTTGAAAATGGTTTTGGGAAAAATAATTAGGATTTCTTAAAAATAAACCTTGGTATTTTAAGACTACCTTAAACTGCCACCTAATCCAAAGACAGCCTATTTTTATAGGCCCTGGGGACATTGTGCCTCCATACACATTAACACACATGCATGCACACAAACACTTACCATTTACAATAATATGACACCAATCAATGTACTGATTCTTTCCATACTCAGTCCTAAGAAAGCAGTCCTAAGAGAAATGTTCACTGCAATCTATACTCATATTCAAAATATGCTTTATTAGTCTAGTTCTTGAATTTTATTGGACTTAAATTGTGTAATCCAACTCAAAAAATTAAGTCTCACCTGGAGCCAAATACATATTTTATTTGGTCAGGACTAATATGAATGTGCCAAAAGAAATGATGTAATGTGGATAATATCTTCTTATATCACAAACAAAACAATAATTTTTATAGTGGTTGAAAGCTGTCTTGGAACTGTATTTGAAGGAGCAAATTTGTGAGTATGGAACAAAATCGATCCTTGTTTTCAGGGTACTTAAAATCTGGTAGGTTAGCAGAGAAAAACAGGAAAGCGAGCATAGCAATCATTGTAATGACAATTTGAGAAGACAGAAAAATTTGAGTAAAAAAATTGAAAACACATGGAAATACTGAATAGTTTCTCTAGTGTGAGAGCTGAAAGTGTAAATAAGGACTGAAAGGTATAATAGATAATGTGAAATAGGAAGAAAAGGCACAAAGGGGAAGGGGAAATGGGAGGAATGGGGAAAGGAAAGAAGGGAGTGGAATTAACATGAGAAAAGGAAAAATGGAAACAAAGTCTTTGTAGACAGGGAGAGAGGAAGGGGTTGAAGGGAGGGCAGGGGGATGGGGAAAAATAAGAACCAAGATGGATTATGGAAAGGTGCAATTGCCAACAATGAATGTCATTATATTGTATACCTTAAATGTACCAGTAAAATTAATTTTAAAAAATTGCATTCCAAGTTATTAGAGCTAAGAACTTATTTTAGATCCCTTACCATTACCATTGTGGTACCAAGGGCTTGTTTGTCCAGCTCTGCCTGAAACTGGATAAGAATATGAATGGAAAAACATGGGGAAATACTTGAGAAAGAGGGAAGATTTAAAATGGATAAATGCATTGCAATGGATCATTCATTTTCAACTTTATCAATTGGATGAAACTCAGAGAAGCCAGGAGAGTGGAATAAAAATGATCACTAAAACGCCAACAAGAGAAACATACTAATATTTTTAGTATTTACATTTCTATGATACTTTTGTGT
>NW_022900933.1:20647040-20726710 GCF_012274545.1 Fukomys damarensis | reverse complement strand
AAAAGTTATAAAGAAAAGTTATAAAAATCCATTTGAAAAAGCACATTCTTTTCTTTAGAAAACTTTCCCCTAAATATTTTTATGGAAAAGTAGACAACTCCTGTATGACTCAATAAGCTTTTCTTTGGCTAAGATGGTAAATAAAACATCTGTCCCCAAATCAGTTCTAAATTTTGAGTTGAGATTCAACCCTTGCTGTATCTCCTTATCACACAACCTTCAGTCTTCGAGGGCCATTTTGTCAGAAGGTTATAAACTATGAATCTTGGTATCCTTGGGTGTCCACCTAGAGACAATAAGCATGAAATGTGCTAGCTTCTGGGACATGTACATAAAGACTACAATGGCATTTGTTTTTAGACTAACGTGAAACTATTGACCTATGTGCTTTAGTTTGGATCTAAAATGTTGCCCAAAGACTATGTACTAAAAGATTAGTTGCCAGCTGATGGACTTCTGAAAAGTACTTGGATCATAAGGACTCTGATCTCACCAATGGGTTAACATTGATAATTTCATAATTAAATGGAATCACCAGAAGGTGAAGGAAATTTAGGAAGTGGCACCTGTTTAGAGGGAGTGGGTTGAGAGCTATATCTTGTCCCCAAACCTTTTCTCCCGCCCTCTCACTCTCTGCCTCCTGTCTGCCATGAGATGAGTAGCTTTGTTCCACCACACACTTTGTATCATGATGCTCGACCTTGCCATGGGCCTAGAAACAATGGAACCAAGTTTTTGTGGACTTTAAACTCTGAAACTGTGAGGCAAAATAAATTGTTTTCTCCTTTGAGTTGACCTTTTCCAGATTCTTTGTGTTATCACAGCAATAGAAAAGTTGACTGACACTGTGGACCGCTTTTTCTGATGGTACACTCTCTGTGCCATGATAATGTCACATTTTTCTTTCATTTTTCCTGAAGACACACCTGAGCTGTGGCTGTCTGGGATGAAAAGGTTCCTGCAATGATAGCTATAAAAAATGATATTACTTAAATAATAAATAAACCACTCTTCTAGTCTTGGTGTATTTCGACCAAATGAGCAACTAGGCCCACACATGAAATACCATGAAACTATTTAAATCTTCCAAACAATGAATGAATGCTAGCGAAATAAACTAATGATGAATGGATCCCTCAGTTCACTAAAATAAAGCTTTGAGGTGTTAGATGGAACAACTGCTAACGGATTGCCCAGGGGAAAAAAATCTACCATAAAGTTTTTATTAAACTCAGAAAAATTAAGATGTGATAACTAGGGGAAAAGTGAATTTACTTGAAGTGATAAACTGGATGATAAGTTCAATGTTCTGAAGTCCATGCCATCAGGTAAAATAACAGCGATCTAATGTGACATCTTAATGGGGAGTCACTTACTCCAACAATGGCATCAATTAATGAGATAGTTCAGACAATATAGAAAGTTCTGCCTAATTTTCTTCTTGCATTCTCCCTACAGCTTGACCAAAAGCATAAATGGGAAAAATCCATATTCCTTTTGGAGATAGAGAAGTTTTTAAAAAATACTTCAAAGTTTACTAAGTCAGTAATCTTTATTAGAAAAGTGAAAAGGTGGCTTAGAATTCCATTATGAAGTGAACAGTATAATCCTGTGTCTTGCCCGTTTTTCCCCTGCACAACTAGTCTGCATCTGATCTCAAGCTTCATTATCCATGCATTCTTCCATCCATCCTTCCTTCTGGTCCAGAGTATAAAAACGGCATTGCCCACTCATGACAGGTAATGTGATACAGCAATAAAAAAATATGTGGATTGCTTTTGTTGACATGGAACTTCTAACAGATGAGAAAACGAATTAAAAATAATTACTCAACCCAATTCAATATACAAAACAGCTACCGTAAGACCTGACCCAAAGCAGGCACTCCTCAATTCTTTACAAACCTGCTGCTGCTACTATTTTTTATCCATACTGTAATCTAATCATGTTTCCGAACTCCTTTTTCAGAGTTACCATGCTATTAATCATAATATCGTCAGGCCCTAGAATAGTCTCTCCTAGTCTGATAAAATTCTGCCCATCCTTGAAGATGCAACTCAAAATTACCTTCAAGACTGTATGATCTCCACCTGTTTCTTTCCCCCTTAAAAATTACTCATACTTTTGATGCGCTCCTATAACACTTTGTAAATTATGTCTTTATGACTTTTTATGCCCCTCTGAAATGTTGGCTCACTGAAGACTAAGGTGATCTTTCCCTATCATCTTGCACATGGGCACTACTCAGTAAACATTTGCTGAAGATAACTGAGATATCTGAGTTCCAGGAGACATTCTGTGAAGAGCATGCCAAAATGAACAAAATCGGTAGGCTGGAAATCTGACTTTGGGAACTGTTAACACCCTTCTTGCCTTCTGAAATGCAAATGTAACAGGGTGTGTTTTTTTTTTTTTTCTTAAGAAGATAAAACTGTACCAGCATCTTCTCTCTTGTCTCCAGCCAGGGAAGAGGACTATGCTAACTGTCAGGGGGAGTTGCAGAGCAAAGGGGTTTGGAAAAGAGCTTAAGATCTGCAAAAAAATAAATAAGGAAATTATATTATTTTACTAGGGTGGCTTTAACAAATTGTATACAACAGATGCTTATTTTTCTCATAGTTATAAGGGCCAGCATCTGAAATCAAGGCATCAGCAGGCCCACACTGTCTGTGAAAGCTCCATGGTAAAATGTACTCTGGGGCTTTCCCTCAGGTTCTGGAATTACTGGCATTTCTTTCCATATTTTTATTTCTAGGTACACCACACTAATTTCTGTCTCTGTTTTCACACGACATTTCTTTGCTTGTGTCCCTGTTTTTCTCCTGGTGTTCTTCTCTTGGTGAATGTTTATATCTGTCTGTGTCAATGCTCTTCTTGTCAAGTCACCGGTCCTGGTATATTAGGAGCCCATATTTCCCACCTTATTTATGAGAGCAACTTGCATTTTACTCAATATCCAAAAACCCTATTTTGAAACAAGGTCATACTCATAGTTATGAGGGGCTAGGACTTCAACATCTTTTGGGAGGGACTCAATTCAAGCTACAACAAGGATCAAGTGGCAGAGACCAGGGTTCTGCTCCCTTGCAAGACACAGGACAGATGAAACTGTGGAAGTCAACTTGGTGTCCATGAGCACATGTCACTGAGCATCCAAAGGGGACACAGAGTGAAAGAGATCCAGAGTGAAGAGAGCCACACAAAGATGAGTCCACAATGAATACAGAAATATTCTCTTCCCCAAGCTTTTCTGTCATTACCACACAGGAACCCAAGTATGGCTCCACACCAAAGATGGCAAATAGTTGAATTTATTACCTGGCCAGAAGGTAGCAAAATGTGAGAAGAGATTTGAGAAAATTTAAGACGACTGGAGAATAAAGAGGAGTAGCAATTCTGACACATAAATGGTGTGACAACTTCAGGCTCATGAACAAATATGGTAATAGGAACTCTCCTTTTCAGTGAAACCATCCAAAGTACTACCACTGATTCCTTCCCTTCCTTTGTTGTATAGCTACTGATGGGGCTGTTGGAGGCAGCCAGTTCTTCTATTACATGGATGTTAGATAGTTAGATCTGTTATAGTCTACCAGAGTAATGCTTGCTCTTACCCATTTTCTTATCCTTTAAGAAGCAAGAGTGAAGATCAGGAAATAATTATGTTTTAGCAACAGAGCCTGTTTCAACATTCATATGAGCCCACCTATTGCTGTGCAATAGTTTTAGATCAAACAGAAATTTCCCTAGAGCAAGCCTGTAGGCTATGATCCCAGGAATAGACCAGGCATGACATGATTTAACAAGCAACCTTTGACTGTGCCCAGAGGTGAGGGTTTCCTGTCCCCATTTGGGGGGAGGTGAGCTGGATCACAGGGTATTTCATGCCTTGTTTGCTATCTAAATGACAACAGTGTCATCAAGTTCCAGGAGGTGACCTATTCTTTCTGGTAGCCTAGACTGGAATATAACCTTCATATCAGCAGCTCTGCAGACCAAGAAATAGCTCCATTTCAAAACCATAGATGTTTGCTCAGAAATTTGAGTTTTCTCTTAAATTGATGATAGAAAACTGATTTCTGTTAACAACTGGAAAACATCACATTAAGTAGAATCAGCCAGACACAAACAGATAGGTATTGCATATTTTCACTTACATGTGGAAGCTGAAAAAAAATTTACTTCAAAGAAGAGAGTAGTGATTACTAGAGGCTAGAGTGGGTAGGGTGAAGGAGGGATGGAGGTAGGGGATATACACAATAAATGTGAACATTATATGTCATAAACATGAACTAATGATAACAATAACAGTAACAATAAGGATGAACATGGGGGAAAAGGACTTAGAGAAAGAGGGAAGGAGGTTGATGGGATGGGGATTTAAAAATAATTAAACTGCGTTATGCCCTTGTACTTACTCCCTAAGATGAAAGTAAATTTCATGTACTGCAAACATGAACTAAAAAATAAAAAAAGGAGGATAAAGTTCTAATATTCTAAAGAACAATAAGATTATTACAGCTTAGAGCAAATTATTATATGTTTTATGAAGAACTAGAAGAGTTGAGCTTGAAGGCTCTAAATGCTAAGAAATGATTAATGTCTAAGGAGATGAAAATGCTAATTACCCTGATTTGATCATTACAAATTATGTACATGTATTGAATTATCACACTATGCTCCATAAATACGCACAATTATTATGTGGCAACAAAAAGAAAAAGAAACACCAACTCATTTCTGCAGTGCAAGAGCTAGACACAAAACTATAAATCTAAGGAGTATTTTAGTAGCATTCACATTTTTTGAGATCATTATCTTTTTCCGTATTGGGGATTGAACCCAGGACCTTGATACTGAGCTACAACTTCAGCCTATTTTTAAATTTTTATTTCATTTTATTTTTCATTTGGAGTCAGGCACATAGTGTCCTAAGTTGCCCTGGATGCACTTGTAATCCTCCTGCCACTGCTTCTCAGAATATGGGGATTGCAGGCATGCACCACCACAGCTGGTTCATATACCATTTCCTAAAGGCCACATGGGACCAATAAGAAAAAAACAAAGATTGAAGCTTGTCTTTAAGTGTCATAAAAGAGAGATTAAAGATTACAAAGCTAGGGAAGTACAAGACTCTATACTATTCATAAAAGTCTATCATTAGTATTTATCATTGACTTTCAATTATCATCGAAATTGAGTGGAAGAAAGAGATGATTTGGGACATTCAAAGTAACTCCTGTTGCTGTCTCAGCATCAACATTCAATTTAGAAAATATCTACCCTAAACACTAACTTGTTTAGGCTCCTTCTTACGCCTTTAATTCTTCAGAAACACAGATGATCAGCTGTAGTCACTAAAACAGATTCAGTGCTCTGTTTTAAAGAAAAGGCTCTTTTTTATTGTGATTTACAGACAGAGAATATTCTGTGATCAAAGGAGCAAAACACAATTTAAACTATAAATAGGAAAGAAAGTACCTAGGAATATACTCTTTGAGGAGAAAACCAATGGTTTTCCTCTTCCCCTAGCATGACCATACACATGTTTTGTTTCTGATCTTAAACACATTTTGCCTCTGGAAGATGATCCATCTGGCTTTTCCATTTTGGACTTTTGCAAGTTATCCCCTTGCAAAATACTGTTTTTAAGATTTTTATCATAGCCAAAACCCAAAAGATCTACAAAAATATCACTGATACCTAAGCCTTAGCAAATTAGAATAAATTACAGGAAGACTTGGCAAAGGCACTGGATAAAATAAAAGTTAAATATGTTTAGTTTTTTTTTAGTGAACAAAAACAATATTCAACATTTTGATTTTATATTTGCTAATTTCCCCCCAAATCATCATGGAACATCTATAAGGTTTCAGGGGTTAATAAGAGAGAGACATAGAACTTTTTATAATATACTTTCTCATTTCTTACAGGATTTAGGACTTAAAAACTAAAAATAAAATAATTTTCACATACATTTGGAATTTCCCATAATCCTAAATAAATGTGACAGATTCTCTCCCCAAGAAAATTTTAAAACCTAAGTCAATCTTTTTAAGAAGAATGCCCTTTTAAGCCTGCTTATGGCATATATTTTAGTTTGCCTAGAACAATTTACATCTGTTGACTTGACAAAATTTTTCATAATCTCTTTTTTGACTCACAGAGGTGTCTTGTTTTAAATTATTAACTTTATGATCACTCTGTTTATAGGGGACTCTTCTGGGAGCACTCCTCTGCCTACATTTTCTTCAAGGATTCTCTTACATTTCCTTCAGCCTTTCTTTCCTTGTGCAGTAAGAGAAGCAGTGTTCAGAATGGAATCCAGTGAATAAATTGCAAAACTATTAAAAAAGTTTCAAACAAAATATCAAACTCTGCTTTTGTACTTGCAAATGACATACAAACTACCAAGAACCCTGTTCGCGATTCTTCCCATGCCAAATACTATTGATTATGTATTTGTCTACTTCACATTTACTCTTCTGTACCTGTTAACCTATTTAATTTTTATTTTGTCCATTCTTTGGGTAGACTGAACAAGTCTGTGCTCATAAAGATGGGTGAGGCCTGAAGATGACATGATTGGGCCATAGTGACATGGAAACCCCATTTCTGCTGCCATTAGTTGCTTTGGGGGTAAGCACGAACTCAGTTTTGCCCAATGAGACATAAAGGGAACACTGTTGGAGTTAAAGCAGGGTAAATTGGAGGCTTCTGGGAAACATTTCCTCTCTAATAAAAACAGAGAACACATAGTTTCTTCCAGTCTTTCAATGTCAAATTGTGAAGACAAGTGGAGGAGCCATTGTCATCTTGTCTTAGAAGTGGTCCAAAATTCTACTTACTCACCAGAGAAAGCATTCTGATGTGTTGCCTATTCTGGGAACCAGGAATGTTCAGATCTCTAAAATTCAACAGCTCTGGGAACATATCAAATACTCTCAACATAAGTTAAATGAAAGCAACTTAAATTAGAGAAAGGATCTAAATTGGCCAGACTCAGCAACATTATAAGAAGTGTGTGATAGGGTGAGAATGTGTGGGAAGGCACATAACACATCCACAACCGGAGCAATGTCGTGAGCTCCTTCCCTAGGAAATTACCCAATGAGGAAGAAAATAATACTTCCCTTATCACCAAGAGATGATGCATATATCTGCTAATTAGAGAAGAAAATGCAATGAGACTGCAAACAAAATGAAATTGCTAAGTAAACAGCTTTAAAAAGCATATGCAATAAAGCATATACTCTTACAGGATTGGAGTACAAGTTTAAGGCAGGGGAATATATTTCCATTAAAAAGTCAGATTCAGATTTTTCTCATATTATAAAATTGAGATGAGCTAAAACAGAGTACCCCAGAGCAGGATGCTCAGGGTTGCTATAATTTAGCCATCATAAAATTATTTTAAATCTTAACTAAACTGTGCATCGTGGGTTGTCCTTCTCCCAGGTGACTTTGCTAATGGCTCATCGTTCTAGTTTTCTCTGCAATGTGAATTTAAATGGTGGCCCAGGAGAGTCCCAAGAGGTAAGAGACATAAAGAAATATCTCTTAGAGGTGGACCTTTCTGAGAGGCAACTATAGGGGATTACTATAAACCCAAGCAACTTGCTGAACCCATGCAAAGAACTTGTAGGTGTATCCTTTATTTAATCTTAAGGGCAGACTTTGTAGCCAACTTTTGTGAGTTTGTGCAGCATTTCAGCATGGAGCACAAACTGTGAGAACCCTGTGTATTAGCACCATGGGTACTTAATGCAGGATGACTATACCGTCACACAAAGCATACACACAAGCTTTACCTTTACAATGAGACAGGATACATTGAAATAATTGGGTATGTGGGTTATTCATTTCTGGCCTATCCCGTGAATGCAATTTAGAAAGAAAGGGGAGAGACATAAATTCTACCCAAGACATGCTACTAGTTCATACAGTGCAGTCAGAAATTGCTAGTTCAGTGGTGTTTTGCCCTTTTCCTTCTAGACTTTGTACTCATCAACCCAATCCATGTAAAAATCTGTTCTCAAAGTTCAATGTAAATTCACTCCTATTTTTGACCATGATGCTTCATGACATAGACCAAGTTACTAGGAAAGCTATGTTCATCCTTATAAAGCAGGCAGAAAGCAGCTATTCTTCCTCATCCTACTAAGCTATTGAGAGCCTTAAATAACTAGCAGCAGCCAGACTCCTAGTGTCACAGTAGGATAGATCTTGGAAAGACTAGGATGCAAGATTAACTTTGCTTCTGGTGTTTTCTCCTCTTCTGTTTCCTCTGTTTTCCAACATCAGAATATGCTCCACTTCTGTAAAGCCTTAATCTCAGTTTACCCTATCCCAGGTACCAGCTGCTCATCATTTAAGGTGATAACCAAGTGGATCTGAGGTTTGGAAGAAAAGTCCAAAAAGGTCTGTAAAGAGCAAAGGAATGAGGCACCCTGACAAAAGACAGAAAAGATCATTTTAGTCAGGGAGCCACCTTCACCAAACAATGAAATGTCCCTAATTCTGAACTTCTCATCACCATATATCAAAATTATCTCCACAGCTCAATTTCTTGTGAGCACCCCAACTCTTTATCAGAACTACAAGTGATATACGTTCCAAAACAATAAATCATAAGGAAAGAAATATTTTTTCCTATTAGGGAAAAAGTACCGAGACAAAGACAACTTCTTGAAATGCAGAAGGCAGGCTAAAAAAATAATAATAAAAATAAAACTTTGCAAGGGTTCCCATGGAGATGTGTTGACAATTTGGGAGACAAACTATATTGAGAATATCAATATGGGGAAGATATTTTTCCTCAAATCTGATTAGTATATTTTAGACATTATGGGTAATAGCACTCCCCACTAGTCCATATTGCTCACTCTTAACTCCAATAACTAAAACATTTCCTGGCATAAAATACGTGCTCAGTAAATATTGCATGCCTGGATAAATGACTGTGTGAATGCATAGATGCATGAGTAAATGAATAAAGCTCCTTGATAATTTAGCAGTCTGTCTTGCAGGGACTACACATGTTTTACATCAAAAATTTTAGTTTATTGCAAACAGCACTGGATTTATAAGAAAGAAGGACATAGCTAAGTTAGACCTATGCCTATAGATATATTTTACAAAGTATGAAGGAAAGAAATAAATTGTAGATTCAAGTGCTAAATAAGAATAATAATTTATAATGGCCTGTAGTGGCAGCCAGTTAAATTGGCAAAAGCTGATTCTAGCTACCCAAGTCCCTACCACTATCATTAGAGAGAAAATTAAGCAGGAATAAAGTGGCTGTCTCAGCAGAACCATACAACAGAGGATGGCCACATTAACATAAAGCATGGCAGCCAGAAATTATGACTGCACCTAATCTCTTAATGCTTATGAGTTCAGATACATTCAACAAAATGACCTGTCTGTTTTGATGCATGGTATTTTTCCCCAATTACCATTCACACATTTATACACACATACACCCATGCACACACACTTACATACATATGCCATACCAACATCTTGTTAAGGCAAAATATATCAGTTGGAAATTTCTGAAAGTCTCATTCTTAACTATCTCTATATCTACATTCTCCTCTTTATCTTTTAACTCTAATCTAGTGCTTCCTCCCTGGACATTGGATCACCACAGGAGAGGTTATTAGAGACAGCTGATAGTTAAGGCATGCATAACTAATGAGTATTAACTGACCACTAAAAATACTTTCTCTTGCTTCTTTCAAACCCTAACAGGCATGTGTTCCTTTGAGGGTGAAGAACATACACATGTTGGAAGGATTGTTTGGTCAGAAGATACTAATTTTGCACTGTTTCAAAAGTCAGAATGGCAAAAGACTTTTTAAAATACAATATTTTGTGGGACACAGGGACTGTAGGCTGAATAAGAAGCATGCATTTCATTATGATACAGCCCCATCTATGTGTTAAATCAATTTATCTTTTAAGAGGGTTGTTTTAAAAATGTACACACTCCTAAGTGAAATAAATAAGTCACGTGTAAATACTGAATAGTTTCTCTGGTGTGAAAAACTATAATAGTACGTAAGATCCTAATGATATAATTGACCATGTGAAATAGGAAGAAAAAGGCTAAAGGTGTAGTGAAAATGGGAAGCGTAGGGGAAAGGTAATAAGGGAAAAGAAAAAAATATGACAAAATGAAAAAATGGAAATAAAGTGTTTGTAAATGGGGAGGGGAGGAGGGGGTGAAGGGAGAGCACGGACAAGGGGAAAAAATGAGAACCAAGACCTGTTATGCAAAGGTACAAGATCCCAATAATGAACGTAATTGTACTGTATACCTTAAATGTACCAATAAACTCAATTACTAAAAAAAATGTACACAACACTTCTTCAATCTCCATGTTTTTGCTTTAATAAAATGGACATTTGTCCTTTGGGTCTCTGTCTTTGGCGTGAGAGTAGAAAGAAAGGAAACTAAAACAGAAGGTACAGTTTAAAATAAATTCAAGAATCAGAAACTAAAAAAAGCTTTGGTAGTCAATTAATTACAAGCTTAGCTGTACCCTATTGCTTAAGACACTGCTTGAATATTCTGTTTCTCTACAACGTCTTTTCCTTACCATTTCTTCCAGAAGAGATCAGAACACTGAGATATGGTTGCTTATTTATTTCCCTGTCCTCTAATCACTGACTGACCTCACACAACACATTATTTCTTTATCTCGGTCCAGAGAAGACAAAACAAGAGCAGGACAGGTATACCATACTCTCTAGACTGGGGATTCTCCTGGTAATTGCATATTTGGGTTGAGTTGCCCTAGTGTTTTGCAGCAATCTCTATTTGACTCCCTCCTTTATTTGAGAGTGAAAAGAAAAAGAAAAAATAATCAATCAGAACGATATATGACTCGTCAGTTCTGAAGTAAAGCCCAGTCATGTAGAAAATAGACCAGGCACTGTATTCTGAGTTTAAAAGATAGGGTGAGCACACTCCAGCCTTGGGTGCAATTATCTCTTGAAACCAAAACAAAATAAAAAATGCACATGTGTACATCCCCCCAGAGATAGATATTTATCTAACCTCCACTGTGAGACCATTTAGCTTCACAAAGTCAGACTTAACTGCCTTGCCCATGGTTTACACCATTTCTCAAAGTTGCCAAACTGAACTTCAATGCTTAAGCAACTGCACAATCATGTTCCCAGAATGACAGGAATGACTCATGAGAAGTGATGCATGCTGCTCATATCTCAAGGCCCCTCCCTGGATTAAAGCCCCCGCCATCTCTCACCGCAGCATTCTAATGGTTGTCCGTGCCTTTTTCCATCTGTTCTCCACCTTGCGAGCTTTATGAGTCAGAAATGTTTGCTTTTCAAAATTTTTCAGGAGCTCCTACAACTCTCGGAATAAATCCAAAAGAAGCCTTTAGGCCCGAGAGATCGGCCCTGCATACCTCTTCTGAGTATTAGTTGTTCCACAGCGACAGCCCCAGAAGGATTTCCTAGACTTTTGGAATGTGAACACCTCTTTCTCCAGTGTGCCTTTCCCCCCATACCTCTGGTCACCTAATATTAAGGCATTAAATGTCTTCTTGTTCAAAAAGCTTCCTCTCAGCCCCTGGAATTAGAAGCGTCTGCACTTAGCTGGTAATGCACTATGCACATGCTCTCGCAATTGCCTCTTTCCCTGTTTGCATCCTTCACTGATTTATAAAGTCCTTTGGCAAAGAATGGACTGTGTCTGTTTGTTTGCCATTTCCATGCTCAGTGCCTGCCATCTGGTTAATGGTAAATAAATATTTCTTTAGTATGAATCAATGAATGTGTGAATGAGTGAGTGAATCCAGATGACACATTCTAGCTGTCTCCACACATCATAATCTCCATCTCCAGGCTTTGGAAATGCAGATCTAAGCAGAACTAGGCACCACAAATGTCAACCCAGACAAGGCCTTTGGGGCAAATCTTTCTTTTACCCTTTTAAAGCTAGAAGGCATGAAGTCCAAGTACCTGGCACTGTACAAGTTATTTAAGAACAGCGGGCAGTATAGGAGTGTATTCTGCTCTGCTGTGGGGCTAAGTTGATTATGGAACTAAGCTGTCATGCTGTGGCAGAAACTGCCTGGCTAATTTAAATTACTTATTTCTTATCACCCTCAATGTGGAAGCATGGATTGAGAAGCCAAACACTGGATTTTGATTTGAGAGACAGGGTCTCCCTATGTAGTTGAGAGTGACCTGGAACTCACTATGTAGCCCAGGCTGGTCTCGAATTCACAGCGATCCTCTTGTCTCAGCCTCCAGAGTGCTGGGATTACAGGCGTGCACCACCACACCCAGCCAGGACATATATTTTTGGGTGCCCTGTTTGCGAAAACACTTTTGGGAAGGGGTGTGTGTACGTGTGTACGTGTGTTCCCTATGTAGTTGAGAGTGACCTGGAACTCACTATGTAGCCCAGGCTGGTCTCGAATTCACAGCGATCCTCTTGTCTCAGCCTCCAGAGTGCTGGGATTACAGGCGTGCACCACCACACCCAGCCAGGACATATATTTTTGGGTGCCCTGTTTGCGAAAACACTTTTGGGAAGGGGTGTGTGTACGTGTGTACGTGTGTGTGTGTGTGTGTGTGTGTGTGCACGGATGTGTGTGTCTGCATCTATACTCATTCCTGCTTGCAAAGGTGGAGAAAAAGATCTGGACATCTGCTTCATGGAACAGTGGCTCGCCCTTGAGGGCTAGCAATGGTTAAAGAGGGTTCCTTTTTTCCTTGATCTTCTATATTTTAAAATATTTCTCTCAACAGTACACATTAATTGTATGATTAGAAAACCAAAAAGGGAAAGAAACTACAGCCTCTGACCATCACTTCAGTCCCACAGAGAAGTATAATCCCATATCTGAACATTCAGCTGAACTCCAGTTTCAAAAGGATGCCCTACCTATTAAGACTTTTGGCCACAATTAGGTTACAAATTATAAATCTTTCACAACTTTAATGTCATCTAAAGTTCAATGTGGATTTTTCTCTTCTAAATAAACTCCAGACAGAGAAATCTAAGCAAATAAACACAGAAAGAAATATAGCTGTTATTGTTCTTTGTATTTCCTTTTAAAAATAACTTGACTGCTTTTATTTTTTAAAATCATCAAGAGAAACCACATTCATTTCTAATAGTTTTGATTTAATTTTATTCTAAGTGAACAAAGAACCCCAACACAAATATAAATGGATAAAAGGGACACATTAGAAAAGATTAACTTGGAGTTTTCCCCTCCACAGCACTAGAACATACAGTCCCCTTTAATTGTTCACTTTTGTTCCTATTTGGTAAGTGGGGCCACCTCACTATAAAACACATGCTTGCAAAAAGGTATGGGAAGAAGCCCTGTCTTGTTCTCCTGGGGCACTAACTAGGTCTTTAAGATCACACATAACCTGGCTGTAATTACCCTGACACCAACACCCACTGACTCAAACAATCACTGGTACAGTAATGCCCTCAGCACAGAACTCTGATTATGTAAGCCACCAGCAGGAACACCTGGGACAAAGTGCCCCGTGGGGAACCTCTCAGATAAGCTACTTGATTTCTTAATCCTTCTGTCCTTCTGTCAAATCAGCTGGAAAGCAGGACTAGAAGAAGGGGTGTGAAAACCTCCTGAGGAATCTGAGGCTGAATATGAGCCAGATGCAACTTACATTTCAGTTCTAAAATGCTACTGTTGTTTTTTACCGAGAGTAAAGAAGAATATATGTTAAGGAAAACGGTGTGGTGTTTCTCGCTACCTACTGTATCAATGCGAATTTATTCTGATGTTCAAGACCTTATTCTACATGCAGTTAGCTTTCTTCAGACTCTTCCATGGTCAGTATTTTTCAAATAACGATATGTCCTGGGACATAAGCCAAAGTCAGTGGTGGTGAACCTATGGCATTCGTGCCACAGTGGGTTGTTTGTATTACTGAAAGCTCTAAAAGGACCACCATCACTGAGCTAGATGCATTTATAACATGTAGTGTGCCCAGACATAAGAAAGAAAGAAGCTGGCAAAGACAGAATCTTGTTAGGGGTAAAAAAAGAATATGAAGTTGGTCTGCTATGGGACATACTACTTACTGTGAAAAGATAATGGTATGTAAATGTTTTCCATCAAAAGTATCTTGAGAACAAACCTCAGTAAAACAAGACCTTCTTCATGAGTCTCCTATTGTTCTTGCCCACATGACTTTGTGTGCTCTGGGATTTCTGGGTTTTCCCTACAGGCCCTTTATTCCTAAATTTTAGATGTTATGTGACTGCTAAAATTTACAGGTATTAAGTGTTGGTAAACTACCAGTCAATCTATAAAGACCTTGCTTCTATGAGATACCAGGTGTGTGTGGGTTATATCTGCCACCTGCATGTTCCACTTTACAGAACACCTAGTATTTATTAAGGGATGAAGTGGATAAAGTTTAAAAATTTAGCTGAAAAATTTAGAGAGTTTGGACTTTTCCGTTTTGAGCATTGGTGGAGGGTTGGGAATAAAAAGTTAGAATGCTAGGAAAAGGCAATAGCAAACAAAAGGATACTAAAGAGTGAATGAGACCAGATATGAGGTCACAGTGATAGCAGAAGTTGGTGGGGAGAATCAAACAACTGAGAGGCATATAGGACAAGGTGAAAGAAGATGTATTTTGCTCCAGTAATGTGGTGGGTAAAACAGGGGAGAGAAGCAAAGGAGAAAAGTAAGACAAAAGATAGAAGCCAAACCCAGAATTTAAATATAACTGGAAGACTGTGGCCCTATGGAAGAAAGGAATATCTCTTACATAGACTTGCTGTACAAGGTGGCCAGGAAAATATCCTCATATCCTTAAAGGGTAGACAATGATTTCCAAATGCCTGGTGCTGTGGTTTGGATAACATCGTAAGGCTGGGGTCAAGCCTGTGACACTACTGGGAAGTAGTTGAACCATGAAGAGGTGGGGCCAAGTGAATGGACATTAGGTCGTCAGGGTTACAGCCTTGAAGGGAATATGGGACTGCAGCTTCTCCTTTTCCCTCTCTTTGCTTTCTGGCTACCATAAGCCATTGTCCTGACACTCTACTACAATGGGATTGAAATATTAGTGATAGACTGAAACTTCTAAAACTGTGAGCCAAAATAAATCTATCTTCTTTTTTGATTATGTCAGGCATTTTGTTACAGTAATGAAAAACTGACGAAAACAACTGGGAATTTTTGTCTTGTGCTATACATGTCCAGAAATGCATATTTCTGAGACAATAATAACCACCATATTATATTAACTGTGCGTCAATTGTTATAATTCCAAAGGTAGCTTTACTGCATAAAGGGATGCGTATTACTCTACCTACTCCAGAGCCAGGAACCACTTAAGCCATTAGCCACAGTTCCTTTATATTTAAAAGAGAAAGTGTTTTTAAAGTTAGAGTGTAGTCAGTCCTCCATAAAGCTGCTAACAATGAACAGGTGCTCTTTGATTTATCAAAAGGAAGGTGATTTCATCATAAAAGCTACACAAAATGTCTTGGTTCCGAGGCTTGAATCTAGAAAGTGCTGGGATACGACTTTTATGATTATTTCAAAAGTACAAGCAGAATGCAAAACTCCCATTTGATTTCTGGCTCATATTGAGAAATGAAAAGTCATTATCTTAATTCAGGTCAAGAAAGTGTTCTTAAAACAGGCCAAGAGGGGTGGTGAGGTTAAGAGACTCCCTCCAGGGATTATCTATGTTTCTTTCAAGCCTACTGAATGGTGAAAAAAAAAAACACAGAAGGAGTAAGCTTGGCTGCTCTCTGTGAAGAGTTTTGGGTGTGAATGAAAAGTTCTGCAGTAATCTTCTCCACGGGGGAAAAAAAATCTGATTTTAGTAACATCTTGCCATGCACAAGAGTTATTTTTTGAAAAAGTTTCTAAGCTTGTCAAAATATTCCTAGGTGTGAATTTAGTGTTTCTTGAAAAATTGAAGAGGCAAAAAGTAAAAAGCAAGCTCTCATGACTATGTTTGGCCTTTTCCTTTCATGTATGAAATAACTCCTGAATAAAGAAAAAGGAGAAAATTCCTATCTGCAGAGTGTTCACTTGCTTTTGTTCGGGATGCTCTTTTCATCACTGGCTTTTTTTTATTCCTCCTCTCTCATTATTTGATTTCTTCTCATCTGTGGACGCTCAAAGCAAACAATCATCTTACCAAGGCAACATCCTTGTTTGCTGTCAAATAAATTTCTCAGAAATTCAAAGCAGTTATTTTTCTTTAAATTTTTCTTGTTTGGCTTTTAAATTGTTAATATGCTGCAACTCAATAAAATATTTTTCCTGTAAGATTATTAATGCTTTGAGGGAAGGGAGGACACCTACACTTTGTGGCCCTCACAAGGCTTTCCATATGGCAATAGCTCAATAAGCTTCCCCTGGCTGATTCCTCAGAGGCAAAACAGGTGGAAGATAAAGAGGATCATAAAACACAAGAATCTGGAGTAGGGGCTGAATTCTTCTACTCTTTCCTGACACCAACCTCATCTCCCAAGTGAGCAGAATGTCCTTACTTCTGAATTTCACTGAAATGGACAGCATCTCATCCAAGGTGAGGCCACTGATGATTACATAAAGGTCAGAAGAGGCGCCTTTTAAGATTAAACTCCAACACTGTGATCCATGCTGTCTTATCGTTAAGCATCCAGTCATTACCAGAAAGTCATATTTCCAACACAATGTACAAAAAGGACTGACATGAGAAAAATGAATCAAGGAATATGAAAAATGAAAGAGTAGAAAATGTATTTGGATTTATGCATGTTACATTATCTTCTCATATAAAAGTTGACTATATTGTAACTTAAACCTTCCCTTGTGCAGACACTACATCAAGAGAACCATTGAAAGACTTTGTAAACACAAGCCACAGGGCAAATCCTACACATTCGTTTTTCTAAAAGCATATCATTATTCACACTGTAAAAAAAAGCTGAGAGCATATCATATACATACACATGGATATATTAGAATTTCAGGGGAAGGGGAGAGTCTGAAAGGTATTCACAACTTTGCTGTCATCACTCTCCATCTTGTCTGAATGTGAGATGATGCTCCTTGCTGGGGCAGGCTGGAGTACGACACAGTCTTTGACCACCTTCCACAAGAGCTAGTAATGGACTCTGATTTTGCTGGGGCCTTCAAATCACCATGCTTTATGCTGATCTTCAGAGGGAAGTACAAGATGGTGAGCACAATGAGAGGCTCAAACAGTTTTTCTTATTGAGTACAGGCTAAGGCATTGCACAGTTCAGACAATTAAAGTGATTGATCTGAAACACTGTAGCAGACTTGGCAGAGGTGGGCATATGATCCAGCGATCCTTTTATTCCCTGACCTATCAGGCACCATTGCCTCCACATAACAAGGGAAAACTCTGCCTTGTTCTTTGGGTGATTCACCATCTCATTTCAAGTGCAGTTAGCCTTGGGCAATTTCCAGCTATTCAAAGAGTTCCCCGGACTCATCTCAATATGGGTGTTTCTTTAAGCAGAGAATGGCTACTTGTTACTCTCCTGGGCACAGGTGACCCAGTAGCTCACATTCTTCTCATGTACGGCTGAAATCATCTTTTTATCTTTTCTCCGGAAGTCTCTTCCCAAAAAAAGTGCTCAAAAATAACTTCAAGTTACAGTGACACTTATCTGATATTTCTTGTTAAAGAAGTTAAATATTTACTTCATTCAAAAAATATTATAATGATGTGAAGGAATAGTTAATTTTGATTGAGTTAAATGATACTGTGTATGGTTAGAAGGTCTGCAAAGATATGTGGAACTATGTGTTTGCCTTAATTTTTAAACCTAATGTTCTCTCTTTTCTCTAGCAAGGCATCTACATCTTCAATATTCCACTTAAGCTTGGTGTGGTGGCATACACTTGTAATCTTAGCACTCAGGAGGGTGAGGCAGGACTGCAAGTTTGAGCTCAGCCTGGACAACCATGTTAGCAAAAATCTGTCTCAAAGTTAAAAGTTAAAAATTAAAAAAGATCTGGAGATGTTGGTTATAATGCTATGTTCAATGCCCACTGCCTCAGGAAAAAAAAAGAGAGAAAGTAAGAAAGAAAAAGGGAGAGAGAGGATAAGGAAGGTGAAAGAATGAAAAAAAAGAAAGAAAGGAAGGAAGGAAGGAAGGAAGAAAGAAAGAAAGAAAGAAAGAAAGAAAGAAAGAAAGAAAGAAAGAAAGAAAGAAAGAAAGAAAGAAAGAAAGAAAGAAAGAAAAAGAAGGGTGTTGCCACAAGTGGTACTTGGTTACAATAAAGCTTTATTCATACAAAATTATCATAACCCTTGTCAAATTTTTGTTATAAACATTTATTTCCCCACTAAGAATATTAACTTTTCTGAGGTGTGTGAAATCTTCATTTCACTTTGCATTGCCAACTTATATAACTATGATCAACTTCTTTCCTCAATTCCTGTTCAAATTTTCAACAAGGTTTTTTTCATTCACAGACCCTAAGGAAGACCTTTGCATACAGCCCATTAAATACTTATTCAACTCCATAGAGAACGTATAATATTTTGTAGTTATAGATGAAGTACGAGACATTCTGATGTCCAAGCTTATATCAATATTTTTCATTTTATAGTTAAAAATTAATTACACATTATATAGGAAAACAAATATAAATTATCTAAGCAGATCCTTGCACATGGTGGAAAATCCTTTAACATCTTTTTATTAAATGCTGACATCTTAACTCAAGAACATGTGAAGATTCTGCAATGTGCTTCAGATTGAGTGCAAAGTAGTCAGCTGAATACAAGAGAATTTCCGTATTCCCAATGCAAATTCATAACTCTGTAACATGCACTCTAAATTCACAAAGGGAGAGCTGATTCAAGATAGGATTTTACACTATGTTTCTCTTAGCTATCTCAAACAACTACTTCCTGAAATAGACAGGTTAGAAGACTACTTTTCAGGCAATTTCAAAGAAATCTTAAGATCCCAAATAAAGAGAAAAGATGGTCCAGTGTAGGAACATTTGTCTGGCAGTGGGAGGACATGGATTTCTGTCCTGGATCTGCCCCAACAATGTATGTAATCTTGAGAAAATCACTTTGCTTCAAGAGTACTCTTCTTCTCTTTTGTAATAAAGGAAATGGTCTAAGTGACCTGTAGCATTTCATTCAGACTGAAAGGCATTTGGACCCTCTGTCTTTTTCGTATAGTTCAGGTTTGCTTGCTATGCACCCTCTCTTCTGCAATCCTTTCACAAACTCTTTGTCCCTACTATCAAGCTAACAAGAGTTTATGGTGCAAGAACTACAAGAAAAGTCTTCAAAAAAGTAGTGAAAAAATTATCATGGAAGAATTTGGAGACTCGTAGCTTTTACCACTGCTCCTTAATGATCTTAATTATGCATTAATCAAACTCTAGTTCACCGAGGAAGAAGAAAAAATGGAACTTCTTTGCTATTCCCAAAGGACAAGTTTCAGAGGCAAGATCAACGGAGTCATTTTAGCCACCCAGAGAAAAGCCATTCAATCTGTAATCATTTTTGACCTCATCATACTAAGAGTTTCTAGAAAAAGAAACCACAATATGAATTTCATCTGGAAAAGTGTTTTACTCACTTATTAAAACAGTCTTGCATTCAGATGGCTTTTTTTCTTTCTTCTCAGTTATTCTCTCCCTCTGATTATGTTCATTGTTCCTTCAATTTCTGACCTTTCTTTCACTTAGGTAGCTCTCCTATGGATCACATAACCTTCTATACGCCCAATTAAAAGCTGGAAATTAAAGTTACTGATTTATATTTATTAGCTGAATTTGGATTTTCCTTTTGAAGAAGACCAGTTCCCCATGAATAGCAAAGAAATGTCACTTACCCTTGTTCACCAATGAGACCCTCTCAAGGGTTAAAAATAAAATGGACGCTTTCAAATTTCACTAGAAAATTACCATATAATTCAAGTAGTTTTAATAGTGACTTTAATATCAGCTCATTCATTTCCTAAATTATTTTTATCCTGATTGATAGCCCTAAAGTACAGTACTTAACTTTCTAATACTGAGGATAAAATATTCAACTGTAGTTAATCATAAATGATACAGACACATATAAATGCATTGAATTTAATACTTTAACATATCCAACAAAGACATACATAACTCCTAATATTTATTATTTAATATAGTTTCCTCAACAGTCACAATTCAAGTAAGTACTTAAGATTTCATCACAGAAAATGATGAGCAACAGATAAAGGGGTAAAAGTAGGCTCCTTAAGTTTAACCAAGGACCCTCTACACTTAGGTGGAAGCCAAGTACAATCCCACAGGCAGGCAGCAAATAAAATGTCTTGTCAGCGCCTAAGCCTTAATGCATTTTACCTTAAACATTTACATTAATAGATGGTCCCCGGCAGTGCTATAAACTTACTTCTGAGTTCATTTCTATGTCACTTTCAACCCCACTTATCATTATCCTTGCCGTAGAAAATGCCACAAGGGGGTTAAATCAGAACAGCATGGAGAAGGGACAAATTCCCTGAAGGAATTGGTGTCACCTACAAACATGTACTTAACCTTTGTTAGAGAGAGAGAGAGAGAGAGAGAGAGAGAGAGAGAGAGAGAGAAGAGAGATCAATAGAAGAATTGATGACATTTAATGAAGAAAGACCAGAATAAGAACCAATCAAAGTCACCATATGGGTACCATAGAGGCTTCCGCTCATCACCCTGAATTCTTATGGTCTCATTTTTCTAATTTTCTGAGGAGCATGAAGATGTAGGAAACAAAATACCCAAAGACCCATCTCAATTTTTTTTTAAATAAAGTAAATTAAAATGGGCTGGGTATGTAGCCCATTGCAAAAGTCCTAGGTTCAATCCCCAGTACAGAGAGAGACAGAGAGACAGAAAGACAGAGCAGAGACAGAGAAAGAAAAGAAAAATACACACAAACATACATCCCAGTGCTGATAGGAAAAAAGATGAAAAAAATAAAAGGTAAAGCCAGAGTACTGCTTCAAGCACATGATGTAAACAGCCTGGTAGAATGCTGGGAACATTACAAGAGTTCAATAAAATTTCCCTTCATCCTTTGCTTCATTTCTAAGGCTCTGTTTTAATCTAGTGTTTCTACATGACTTTTTTTTTGAGAATGTATAAAAACCATTGCTTCTGGCCAGCATCCTTCCCCATCCAGACCTACATGTCAGAGTTTCAAACAAATAGCTTTAGTGAAATCAAATAAATCTTCTTCAGTCTGCTAAGACTCTTGACAAAGTGACTAGTGATAGGATGGTTATTGTTATAGGAGTTCCACGGTGCTGTAGAAATAAAGCTTCTTTGCCTCGAGAACACCAACCTTAGACTTTTTTGTATAACCTCTCATACAGGACCACTGATGGAAAATAAATGGGAGTTTGTCATGTGTCTGGAGATGCTGCTGCAAAGCATGCCACCATCCATTTAAAAATGAAGAAGGCAGAACACAAAAGTTTCGTTAACGTCCCTCTCCCTTCCTGTGTCAGGTATGCAAACAGCAGTGCTGTAGTGTAACTACTCTCAGTCACCCCAGAAGAAAATCTCATTTATCTGAGACAAGAACTCATGCTAAAGTATAAATGGCCATTGTTTGGCTAATCTGTAATGGAAAATTATTTTGTTTAGCTGGATGTGAATTCTGAAATGAATTCTTCAAAAGCAAATCTGAATTTCTTTTGTTTTGTATGGCCTGTGTATTTAGTTCATTCATCTTGGACTTCTCTCTAATTAACTTACACTAGAAAAAAATCCCAGGGAGTATGCTTGATGTGAAATCCATGGTGAAGTAGAAAAAGGACTCATTTGGGAGTCAAGAGATCTAAATTCTAAGTTTCATTTTTTTGTGTTATTCAAGGCAACTCGTAACTCATTCAATTTTGTATTTCCTGGGCCTTTACCATGACTCTGATTGTTCCCGAATTACAGCTTTCTGGTGCCCTGAGTTGCTCTCCTAGCTACACACACATGCATTTGCATGTGCATGCCTGTGTGCAAGTGTGTATAAGTTTGCATACATGGGAGTTCAGCAAATACAAAAGTGCTTTCAGTTTTCTCATAAGGTAGAATAAAGCCAATAACTTCCTAGCACAAAATGTATCACTTATATGTGATAAGGCAAGCATGTGGCCCTAAACAGATTTCTTTTCATCGGTGGCACTAACTGAGTAGAGTTGAGCTTCTCTGTGCAAACTTCCATTGTTTCGGGGATCTCCCACAAATTAATACTCCTATAAAAGGCTCCATTTTGTATAACAACATATTCCATCTGGTAACTCTAGCTTAAACAAAATTGTTTATTTATATCTCTTTCATCTGTCAATATCACTTTCCATAATCTTTACATGTCTGCTTCTTCCTCGTGCTTATCCTTAGGCAAAAGATCAAATTGTCTTTGCTTCTCAGGTGAGAAAGTGAAGGATCTTAGAGGCTTAACCTCAGTGCGACTCAGGGGCTTTACAGGGCCTAGGTTCAGCTTTCCTGGAAAAACAACCTGTGACTCACTCTTGGTGCTTATTTCTGCTCATCACCCCCACCTCTTTCCCTGTAAGTCTCACATGGGGCTGATTAGGAAAAAGTTCTATTTGTCCTTCAAGTGGTTTAATCAAATATGGTATAATGATTTCAACATACTAAAAATTCTTTGTTAATGAATGATGATTCAGTTTGACTTTCTGTTCCCCTCTTATATATTCTTTTTTATCACTTGGTACTTCTTCCAAAGAGTAAGACAGGGAGAATCATTTATACCCATCTATTGTTCCTTTCAGACAATCTATGGGCAAACTTTTAGAGAAGATTGAAACAAACAGCCATAATGGGACATCAAAACATATATATTTGATGATTTAAATTATCCATGCCAGATTTTATCTCATGAAGAGGTTAAATTAAGTTTTAACTTTCACATAATGATTTGCTACATCAAAGAAAATAATTCTGCTGCTTTGTCTAAATATCCTTTTCTTCATGGAAAAACATTGCTTCAGTGGTATATTACATTATCTTTTCAGTTATTATTTTATAATATAAAGAAGGGCATTTTAAGATAAGTACAATACTCTGACAGGTTTTTATATAGTCTAAAATTTTATAAACAATTTCACTTTATAAATCTTCAAATTCTGTTCTCCCTTATTGGCTTGCTTCGCAGTGGTAAAGGATTGCCTGGTATTTCAGCTAGACTGACTGTCGATAACCTTCAACAAGAAAGAGAACACAAAACTAAATAAAGGCACCGGAATCAGCAGAGTATTTGGAAGAGGATGCTAGTTGCTTCTCAGTAACACAACTGCCTCCACAAGAAGTATGGGAAAACGGCTTCTGTTGTTAAAAAGAAACAACACCGCCTCAAGGACAAATGCACACCGTGAATCATAAATACTGGTGACAGAAAAGAAGCCCGGTTCTCTTCCTTTACCTCTATGTATCCCCTATAAGAATCATGGGCTAATAGGATGTAAGATCTGGAGGGGGCCTTATCCATTATCCACTGCAGTCTTCTCCCTTATAGGTGTTGGAGGTGAGGAAATTATTTGCCTAATGTGTAGCAATGCTGAAAAAAAAAAAAAACTCAGATTCTTTCAAATATTCCCAGAAATGGCCATGCATTTGTTAGAAATTTATGTGTAGCTATAAATAAAATTATATCCAAGTGGTTTTTTAATCTGACAAAACTATACATTACCTGGCAGGGACAAACATTAACAATCAGAGCCAAATTGTTACTGTATTCAATGAGCTGAATAATGCCCTATTTGACCACCCCTTGCTCTCCTACTTGTTTAGAAAATGTATGCACTGAAATAAGCTTCATCTTATGTATTCCCTCACATATGGATCTGCTAAAACAAAATTGTTTGGATATCATTTTGCATTAGAGTTCTAAAAAATTTGCAGAGAAAGCTTTAATGAATTTTTAACCATTGAAGTTACCAGACAGTATTTATAAAGGAAATAGACCTCTGTCATTCACTTCCAGTAGAATATTAGAAAACATAGTAACCACCCTCATGGATTAGCTGCCAAAGTCTGACTTCTCATTGATTATTATGTATATACTTTATTCTGTCTTGGAAGCTATCCTGGCCATAGCTTACCTTGAGTGGCCAGATGTTTAGGAAAAAAGAATAATTTATGGCTGGTTGAGCTTTATGACCTCTAAAGTTTGATTCTATGCTGAAAGCCTCTGACTTGGAGAGCAGCAACCAAAAGTCCTGGGCATTTTTAAGTGTCATTCTGAACCAAAGCATATCAAGAGGGAAAATATTTTAGCTTTAGTATGTTGCCATATCAGCCAATTCAATAACCATCTTTATTTTGTAAAAGCTTTACTGGAATGCCAACATAACTCTTCATATATTTCTAAATAGCTCTCGCAGGCTAGCATTTTTTCCATCTATAAAACAACTGAAATTAAATAGAAAGCCTCTGTCCCAGTCCTAATAAACCACACTAGATAGCACCAAACAATAGGTCTAAGGTCTCTCACACATGTATTTTCATTCTTTTGCCTGAATGTAATGCAAAAAGAACAAAACCCTACTTACAGTTCTGCAGATTAATATGATAAGTTATCATAGTTAATGCCCTATCAAATGTCCTATAGGAAATTTGTCTCACATTATATCAACAGTTATAAGGGGCTGAGTTACACAACAACTGATAGGTCTAGTTTTATAAGCATTTCCCTTTCAGCTTAATTTTTAACTTTATGTTTCTATCATCTCTCCTATGACAACCAAAAAAGCCTGTGATTATGCAAAACACAATTTTTAAACAGACCCACGTGGAAATAGAAAGCTAATGAGTATTTCTGACAATGGAATTAATGATGATAATTTCTCACATCGATAGGGGAAGGAAATAAAAATTTTAACAACAGAAGATTTTAGAGAAATACAAAAAAGTCACATTGGGTCATACAGAGCAATGCATACGTGGCCATCTACCCAGTACTTAAATTACGTGGCTGAGACTACACATATTGGATGCTTTCCTATTTACTTAACCCTTAAGAGGAAGAGCAGAAATATTCTTTTCTAGGGCATGAAGGAATCTAATACTTATCATCTGTTGGAAGATTGGTAATGATCTGAAGAAGAAACTTTTCATTATACTTAAAAAGATAATCCAAACAAGATAATAAATAGACCTCCTTTAGTTATTTTTTATTTTATTTTTTATTTTTTGGTACTGGGATTGTGTCATTTCTTTTTTAATGAGTTTATTTTAGAATTTATTCCTTCAGCGTTACTAGAGAAGTGAAGTACAAGAAGGAAATTGCTTAGGAAGGACAACATTCAACATTAATCTCTTTTCAGACAGAGAGATTCCAGTCCTCTTAATACAATAGATACAATTTCATGTGTGTGGACATACTTGAGGGCCAACTATATGCCAGGCAATGTGCTAGAGATGAGCTGGAAATTCTGCTTTGCTTTGTAGCAGGAACCATGATAGTGCTGATTATATACCTTCTTGGCACACCTGTAATTAAACCTGTAATTCAGGTTTAATGATGCTTGTTTCATGCTACTGAGAGCTGTCTGTAAGACAATCCCAATCATCCTCACTTCTGAGTAGGCATGGTTTTGTGTCATTCTCCCCCCTTTAATGTGTGCTGGACTTATTGACTCATTTCTAAGGGATGGATAAGATACAGCAGTACTGATGGGTGGTCACTTATAAGACTCTCTCTCTCTCACTCTCTCCATCTTTGTCTCTGTCTCTGTCTCTGTCTCTGTCTCTCTCTCTCTCTCTTCTCCTCCCTCTCTAAAAGAAGACAGATATCATGCTATAAGCTGATAAAGAGGCCCATGTGGGATGGAAGTGAGGTCTCTGGCTGACAGTCTGCAAGGACCTCCTATGTTCTGCTAATCGCTATAAGAATGACTTCAGAAGTAGAACCATTCCAATATTGAGCCCTGAGATGCCTAAAGCTCGGGCTATCACCTTAGTCTTTGCCTTTTGAGAAATCCAGCTGAGCCACCCCTGGATTCCTGACTTACAGAAACTGTGAGATAATGCATATAATGCATTCTTGGTGTTTAAACTAGTAAGTTGCAGAGTATATTTTTGGGCAGCAACAAATAACTTCATAGAACAAAATTTTCTCCTCCCTAGTCATCATAATCTAAGAAGCTGCTCCACAAACAAGAATCAGAAGTTAGTAATCAAGAATCACGTGATGGATTATGTTAGGCAATACCATCACCACCAGCACTCGACTCTGCCAGAAGGGACTGGTCTTCCTAGTCTTTGCATAAGATAATACTCTAACCCATGAGGTTGGCTTTCATCACAAAGCTGCAGAGGGAATTTAAAAGGACCCTGCAGGCCAAGTCTTCCATATTGATCACGTTTCAGCTAACACTGTGAAAGCTCAGTCTGGCAACCAGCCAATGCCATCTGATCTGCTGTGTTCCATTTTACTCATAAATTAGTTAAAACCTGGGAAGGACAGCTACTTCATTTTCCTCTCCCGCCTCCCCCTCTGCCATACACATTGAAGGCCAATAATGGCTCTTTGTAAAGCTACCTGCAATAGTTGTGGCGGGCCTGTCCCTCTTTGCAAGTAAGTCTGGAAAGAAGGCCATCAAGCAGCATGCATTTGGCATCAACTTGTGCTTGAGCATTGCAGGAAGAAAAGTGAAAAATACTTTTTGGCAGAGAGTTAGACAGAAAGAAGGACTTAATTAAAGATTTAAACATACAGTATTGGAACCAATTAATAAGAAATCAGAGAAGGAAGGATGGTGATAACAGCAGTCTACAAAGACAAAATTGTAGATGAGAGAGAAGAAATCCCAGCCACATTCTTCTGAACCAACAAATTAAACATTTAGCAAGAAATTAGCAAATTAAAAATAAGCACAAAGAACACACACCTATTTTATATCATCTTAAATAATATCTACCCATGCTGGGGATTTAGTTCAGTGGTTCCACTGCCTGCCATGCAAGCACAAGGTCAGGAGTTTGATTCTCAGTACAAAAGCAAATAAATAAATAAATTATCATCATCATCATCAACATCATCATCATCATCATCTATTATCAAAATCCTACTACTCTCAAGAAGTTTATAGTCTAAATGGGAAATCATGACATCTAAGTCATGAACACAAATAGGTCAAACAATGCAACACAAGTGCATTGAACTCAAGATTTGCTTAGGAATCAGTCCTTTGGTCCTTATCCACCAGCCCTGCCTTACACTTACAGTTTGTCTTCAACAAGGAAATTCTTCCATTCTGTTAAAACCTTCTTAGAAGCTGAAATGGATATACTTTATATATGGGGAACTTGAATCAAAGAATAAAAAGAAAATACATAAAGATCACAAAGCAAATGAAGTAAGGTATGTTAAGCCTGGACACTGCTTGACTTTCAATTGTCCTAATAACAAAGTCCATCAAAATACAATCACAGTAGTTTATGAAATAATAAAAAAATGAGTAAATAATAGACAAGTAAATACATAAATGAACAAGTAAATAGCAATAGATCCATTGAGACTGGAAGAAATCTACCTATTTTGGCTTGCAAACTCCAGTCAAATGATCAAGTGGCAGAGGCTATGGTGTGCCCAAGGACGGCCTGATCTTACGCTGACTGTTTGGATCGCAGAGAAATCAATACAGTGTTTTCTGCCACCTGCTTATTTTCTCTCCAGTCAAGCAAAACCGGGGGCTTATCTCTCTCACAGATCAACATAATGAGCTATGCAGCTGATATGTTTGCCTGTCAGGCTCATAAACACAAGAAACTATGCCAGTAGCGATGGAAGAGGAGCCCTGTTTCGGTTCATGGGTTACAGACTGCAACATCCATCAGCATAAAAACAAACAGCTCCAAGACACTGTCCTTGGAGCCTGGCCTAAAAGACTGGAGGATGTGACAAAGAAATGGATTCCTAAGGGATGGTCAGCTTTCTTTTTGTAACAAGAAGTAGCCAAATACAGGTGAATAGGACCCTGGTATAAAAAGAAAAGGCCCCCCTTTTGACTGAGTGTTCTTTGTTTTGTTTTCTTTCATTGAATTTATTGGTACTTTTTAGGTATACAGTACAGTTACATTCATCATTGGGATCTTGTACCTTTACATGATGTATCTTGGCTCTCATTTTTCCCCATACCCTTCCCCTCCCTTCACCCCCTCCAATCCTTTCCTATTTACAAAGACTTTGTTTCCATCTTTTCCTTTCCTCACATTTTTTTTCTTTTCCCTTCCTTCCTTTCCTCTACTCTTCCCACTTCCCCTACTCTTTAGCCCTTTTCTTCCTATTTCACATCATCCATTATACCATTTGAACCTTATTTATACTTTTAGTTTTTCACACCAGACAAACTATTCAGTATAGGACACACACCTGAGATGAGTGCTCTTGAAACACTTTTCTATATTCCCAGGGCCTGATACTGGCTATGGTTGTCAGGTCTTCAGGTTTGTGCCGGCTACAAACCTCAACACCAGACATTTCTGTCAAACTTTAACTCTTTATTTCTATTGGAATTGATTCATTGGATAAATATAAATGTTAGAAGATTATCTGTATATGTTAAGTTATTGAAATCACACAATCATAATTATTGTCTGGAATACCTTGGATATATATTGTGATTTTTATTTTATGGACAAGAAGACGATTCTAAAAAAATCTTTAACTGTGAGGTTGTATAGCTATTTAATCTCATATTAAAATAACTCATGTCTTCTTCCTACTCCACTCTATTATTTTAGCAGTCAATTATTCTTTACATACCTACTGTGTGGAAGGGAATGTATGAAACAATGTGAAAAATACAGATCACCCAGAAAGTCTTATTTTATTCAACAGAAGCATCTAGTATAGACTATGTACCTGATAGTTTTGTAAGCATCTCATAGAAATTTAATCTTCATATAAAACTTTATTAGAATGTGGGTAGTCATGCACAGAGAAGTTAATAATTTGCCCAAGTTCACACAGCCAGAAAATAGCAAAAATGGAATTTGAATACCAGTAGTCTAGCTAAAGAAAATGTTCTCTTAAAACTTTACATTAGATTAATAGTTGTGGATTCAAGGGAGTGAATATTAATAGCAATGTGCAGATGGAAAATAGAGCCCATCAATATATTCCTGGTTTGCTTTTTCAAGAAAGATGAGGAACAATTGCCAAGGAAAGGAACTAAGAAAAAAACACTTGTTAATGCTGTCTGTATCACAAAAACATTTCCAGCTTTGTTAAGAACCTAAGTCACCTAACATTGGCACTGGTAACCTCTATACATAGATAAACTATGACTCCCATTTCAACATTGATTTAAATCACACTCAGTAGGAAGAAAATGCTGATTTAATCTCCAATTTTCTTACACAGGCCAATGCAATGCCTATGAGAAGAATAAATGCCAATTTGTCTTTAAGATACACATCTGTAGCAAGTTCCTATGGGAAACAGTTAAAGCCATGTTTATGTTTTTTTGCATTCTAAAATCTATCTATAGAACTAACACTGGGATCCCTGAAGTTGTTTTATAGTCCAGTAACGATCCAGTAAGGGGAAAAAATTTGTTGATTGAAGCTAGCATGATCTTTAGCTTAGCAAACAACATATAGCTGCCTCATGGTGAGATTTCCATGGACACAGACCATACTGGGAAACAAGGGAAAAGAAAGGAGGGGTGATCATCTTAGTCACACAGCCAATGAATGGTACCACTAGAAAAAACTCTTCAATTGAGTGACAGTAGTGAGCATTGCATAGTCCTTTAGAATAACTAAGCATTTGATGTGAATTATCCTACTCATACAAATTCTCAGAACTGCCCTATTATGTAAGCCTAAATACCAGCTAAGTCACACTGGCTGACACATTCAAGTTTATAAGCAATTTCGTACTAGAAGTAAGACTGACTATACATTTTAAAATAATGAAAACTATATTGTCTCCATTGCATTACAGCCTAGCATTACTTTTTTATCTTAATGTAATACAAGTAGATATTAATGAAGAAAATGTAAAATAGCACTCTTGTTTTATAAAAAAAAAAACCCAAAATTTCATGACATTACTTTTTTCATGTAGCACAAACCATTCAATATTTGGTCAAGTCTCAGAAGTTTATGAGCTCTTCAATGATTTAAATAACAGCAACAGCCATAACAGTGAAAATAGCATCTGCTGTCAGGATTATTCTACTCAGAAGTAAAAAATCTGGAAGGTTCTGGAAAATACCAGGACACCACTGATAATGACTTTATAAGGGTACAAAAAAGGCCTGTGTAAGTGTCTCCTCAGTAGAATCTCAAGGTGTGACCATTTGTCTAAACTGGCTGGTAGATGTATGTATTGGTAGCTGTGTTATGGATGATATCATCTTCATAGACATTCATACACATCAGAGAAATGTTTTCCCCTCATAGCCTGCATTGGACCTGAATGATTTAAAAAAGAAATAGTGGACCACAAGCCGCTCAAGAACAGAACAAACCATGTCTGAAATATCAACAATTTGTCTCCAACAAATAGTAATCAAGGTTCTGTGAAGGTCTTCCAAAATCAGAAAGACTACCATAAACAGTTACTTTATTATCTCTACTGTCAATCCATTAATCAATCCATACTTGTATACATCTACTTACCAAATAATGCTTTCACTGACTGTCATTTCCATTGTTGGGCCAGCTGCTAATAAACATATGGGAACAAGAACTCAAGTGTATCTTTTTGTGGCTTTTAAAAGTGTTCTTTTGTCCACTCAATTGGAAAAGTTAAGCTCTGTGCCACTCAACACCGAACAGTACAACAGAGAAGCCATCAGAGATGTACTTAGAGATATTTAATAGATATTTTATATCTTGACTGTCCTCCAAAAGCCCATGTGTTGAAAAATTGGTCCATCTGCCTGTAGGACTGCTGGGAATTGCTGGAACCTTTGGGAAGTCAGGTATAATGGGAGGAAGTTAGTGTATCGGGGACACCATGAAGTAAAAGACTTCTGCATGTGCTCCTGCCATGAAGCACTGTGCTGCCTCAGGCCCAATCCAAGGAGAGCAAGCAACTATGTACTTAAATCTCTGAAACCATGAGCCAAAATAAATCCTTTCCTTTTATTAAGCAGATTTTCTTAGATATTTTGCCACAGTGACAGGAAACTAACACAATAGCATTTTCAAGGTGTGTATTTTAAAAAGATTCTCAAGTCCTTTCTTGGAGTAAATAAACCAGTTTAGAATGAGACTGATCTGAAATCTTATAGGGCAACAGAAATCCCTACAATAGCTCCAATATACTATCACTCTATCATCATATGCAGCCCCTGCTGTTTTCCACCATATCCCAGAAACTCCTGAAGATTTCTGCTCACCTTCAATTGGATCTTGGAACAAATTTTGTGAATAACGTGATTTATTTATTTCCAGGACATGTTCTACATTTTCCCAAACTAAATGTATATGCGGCAGTAGCTGGAATAATTGTTCTTATTAGGAAATTCATCTAAAATAGGTAAGATTTTGTGATTTCCTTTTTCATTTTGTCTGAGTTCTGGTAAAGTTATTTCCCCTGTCAGAAAATAGGAAGATAAAAAAGTAGTGACATCTAGGTGTGAAATAATAGCAAGGAAGGAATGGTCAGATATTTTAACTGTAGTTATCTTGATTATGCACAAATGTAATAAAGAAAAGGAAAAATAATAAACACACCCAGGTAGTGAAATCCGGAACTATTAAGAAAACACAGCCTATAAGAGGAAGACGGGCAGAGTTTCCAAAAGACATTGAGGATCTCTAATTACCCAAGGCTATCAAACATCCTGAAGCTCTGATCTGTTTCTTTCCACTAATGCAGGTGACAAAGAGTGGCTTCAGTAAAAAGCAGTGATTTCATCATCCAGTATTGATAGTGTTCCTACATTTGTAATGTCTTTAGTCTTTCTTCCTTTTTTAGAAGAGAGAAACCCCATTTATTCCTTTGCACAGTCTGAAGACTGTTTCACAACAAAGTCATATGGAGTTGAGTTGTTTTACTGTCAAAGATATTATGTAAATTTACAGGCAAATTACCAAGGTATGGGATGCCTCGTGTTACCCAGAACAAACATAGTAGATTTTACCTAATGAAATGACCAACAACAAGGTCATCATTTGGTGTGGTAATGGTTTCCTAAATGGATGAAAACCAACAAAATCTTAAGTATGGAGCAAAGGAAAAGACAAAGAAAAGGAAGGAAATGTATATAAAAAAGGGAACTGATGTCCATAACCTGCTTGTCATGAACAGCTGTCTTATAAATAAGCACATTGTTATTCTCTTGTATCACATTCATGCATGATAATACCAAACACAGGTCCAGAGAAAGTCTTAAGAATCCATGTCCTGGGACCACTGTCATACATTACAAAACTGCTATAAATCTATCACATTGTTGGGAATGGAAGTAAAATACTATCACAGTTAGAAATTAGCATCAAATTTTAAATGATCACACTATGTCACAATATACTCATCAAGGCCAGATATTAGAATTTAAATGTCACTTTCAGAGACCTTTTGTTCAAGTTTAATGGCCACAGAATAAATACATAAGAAGTAGCAAGGTCACAGCTTTATAATTTATCAGAAAAATGATATTTTTCTCAACCATCCTTTATAAAATTTCAGCTTTGCCAAATCCCTGTCCTTTCCCCTACATTTTTGTAGCACTCGGCACAATTTAATAAATCATATAAATTATTTATTTTGTTAATAATTCTCAAGCCCCTTCACACCTCAAAATTTTAATATACTACTTTTTGTCTCTGTTATTCAGCCCCGTAAATAATTATTTAATAAATCAACAAGTGAATGAACTTCACACCCAGTAGATACAGGCTTAGTATTAAAATTATAGTGTTAAATTATTTTTGTCAAAAGGAAAAGATAAGAACACAGACAGAGGCAGGAGGAAGAAGAAATAACTAAGCCAGTGACAGAAGAATCGGTCAGGCCTACAAACATGACTTCTAGTCCTTGCTCCTGCATTTTCCTCTTCCATTCTCTTGAGGATGTGTCTTCTCATGCTTTTAACACTTTCAATCTTAGGCAACAGTCTAGAAAAATATGCTCAGAGCCCTGGAGGGTGCATGTACATTTTTATCTCTAGTTATCCTTGCCTGATCACCAGGAACCACATCATTTAAAATGATTCCATGTTGGAATCTCCAGAAAACAAGGAACCACCTCGCTTGCTCATATTAACATGCTAATCAAATTAAAGAAATTTGGAATCTACAACTGAATAGGGCTCTACCTGATTCAACTTCTCCCCATCCCTTCTCTCAAATATCCCACCAACTTGACTAGCATAACCCAGAATCCAGATAAAATGGGCAAAATCTAATCATTCTTCTATGGAGTATGTCTCTTTGGACTCCTATCCACTGCACACATGTATTTTCTGAATATTAACTATATATTTATTAGATTGCACCATTCTTTTTTTTTTGAGTTTCATTTTAAACAACCCAAGCTGATTAATACAACTAAACTGCACATAAAACAAACACACAAAATAAAACATCTGGTATCCCCTCAGGAAATTAAATGGTAAAATACTATGTTAATTCAACCAACAAGGGGAGACCGTTAAATGTGAAGAAATAAAAAAAATCAAATTTATGCTTCCCACTGTCCCCATAACATCCAGGCTGCACATGTACATGTTATTAAGGCATAAATATAAGGTAGCAAGCATGTTCTAGAGAATTAAGTAGGAAACTTGGAAACTGGTGTTTCTCTTAACTCAGCATGTGACCACAATCAAATGTCATCAACAGTGAGTGTCTCGGTCCTCCCCTCTCAAGGTTTCAAGGTTTTGTGTTTTGTTTTGTTTTGTTTTGTTTTTTTGGTGGGGGATAACATTTTACTAAGTTATTATGGAAGTTAGATACTATTTTGTTCAACAGTTTTACAGTTAAGCATTTTTCCTTTATAAAAAACTACTTCCCATGAGATTAAATGGAATTTACACATTATAATTAGTTCACCTTATACAACAGAAAATTTGTTCTATGATAACAAAATTATGGAAAGAGATAAATAAAAGATAACTTATAGTACTTTATTTCAAGGACCATAGATGGTTTTCAAAGTCTTTGTTTTTCTTTGGGTTCTGTAAGGGAAAGTAGTAGGGTGGCTAAAAAGGATAAGGATTTTCAGAATGTTTAATCATATTTGAGTTGTTTCCAATTCTTCAATATATTTACAGCCTTAGGTCTATTCTCTGAACATTACCTTTTGACACTTTGGCTTACCTTCCTTAAACAAGAGCTAACATTCAACATCAGTAGGAATTTTTTTTTTTCACTTCATATCATGGGCTTAATCATATACCCAACAAAGTATTCAGATGTCAGATTTCTAACTCCAACTACGTAATAATATGTCCTTTTTTGAAAATGGAGCTTTACAGAGGTAAGAAATTTAAAGTGAGGCCATCAATCTAATCCCAAGTCCAAGATGACTGGTGTCCTTACAAGAAGGGTGATTTTAGATACAAGATGCATATAGGGAAAAGGCGGTAAGAACGTCAGGGCTGAGTCAAGGAAAATCATCTGGAAGCCAAGGAAGGCCAAAGATGCTCTGAACATACTAGAAGAGAAGAAAGAATGAAAGAAATTGTTTTTCACAGTCTGTGAAGGGGACAACCCTGCCACAACCTTGATGACAAACTTTCAGCCTCCCAGAAAATATGTTTCTGCTGTTCAAGCCATCTGAGGAGTAGTACTTTGTCACAGCAGCCTGCACAAACTCTGCTAATAGGTGCACATTTGCTCTCTCTGCCCTTTTCCTTATTATTTTTTTTAACCTGTAACAATCTTACCCAACTTTTAGAATTAAATCAAATGTTACCCTTTGAAAAGTACCTAGACTATCAGGGACCTCAGACATTAAAAACATAATCCTGAAAAAAAGAAGATATGGGACCGGGCAAAACTCACTGCAATATGTAAGTAAATGTAATAAACTATATAAAAGAGAATGTATTCAGTTCTCTCTAGATGTACACTATGCAGCTGATACTGGAAATCAGCATGATTAGATTAAAGAACTTTTGGAGAAGTGACTGGATTGTAAGGTCACTAACCTCGTTAAGGGGCGAACTCCTTGCACAAATTTTAGCTGAATGAGCTATTAGGAGATGGAGCCTCGGTGTAGGAATGATGTCATGGGGGCCACAGCATTAGGGACTAAGTCTGGTCCCTGGCACCTTCATTTCCAGCTCTTTTCCACTTTCTCTGTATCCCATCTACCATAAGGAGAGCTGCTTTCCTCTACCTCTCTTCTACCATGATGTCTTTGCCTTGGAGCCAGCCAACGGTGGACTTCACCCTCTGAAACCATGAGTGAAAAATAAATCTCTCCTCCTTTGAACTGTGTATGTCAGGTATTTTGTTCCTGCAATGCAAAGCTGATTGATACACAAACATATGCATATAAATGTACCTAGGAAAAGTTTGAAGAATCTGTATCAAACTCAAAACAATGACATTTTGGGGGGACTTTGGAAGAAAAAGATCTGATTGTGGGAATAATACATAAGGTGGATTTAACTTTATCATTTTTAGAGAAGAAAAAATATATCTGTGTGTAATATATTCCATGCTCTTTTTAATTGAGTAAAGGGAGCCAGGGATAGGATCTCTGAAGCCCCCTACCACCACACCATAGCTGACTGTCCTCATTCTTTTCCATCTTTGCTCCCCAAATAAACCATCTTTTATTATACTAAACGTTGCCTTTTTTAAAGTTGTTTACTGGTGCTGGATTTACTGGGAGCTGTGTTTTCATCAGAGCAGTGGCCTGGCATGCGAACTGCCCACCCTTGGACACAAGAGTGTAGGAGGAGAAAGTGAATAGAGAGGGGTTCAATGGGTGATACAACACACTTAGACAGGAGGAATTAGTTCTAGTGTTCACAGAACAGCAAGTTGACTACAGTTTACAACAATTTATTATATACTTCAAAACAAGTTCAAAGGTTTCCAAGACAAGGAAATGTTAACTACCTTGATTTGATCGTTACACCCTTTAAATACTATGGAATTACCACAATGTATGCTATAAATATGCATGATTCTTATGCATCAAATAAAAAATTGAAAATGAGCCTTTTTCTCCCCAATCATGAGGGCCATTATTTGATAATTAAATTCCAAAATTTATTTTGAGAAATAAAAGATAGAAAGATAGAAAAAAGAATTGTGGGTCCAGTAAAAGAAAAGGGAGATTTAGAAAATCAACTGGAGACCAAGAAAGAACTTTGGGTTTGTGGCCAGCTGGAGACACCACCTTCCTCTGTGTCCTTACGCTTGTCCTTCCCAAGAATTCCCCTGGAATGCACCCTGGAAGGATAGATGGGACTTATTTCAGCCCCAAGACTTCGGTGACATCCTGAATTTCTGTGCAATGATACCATGGGTGTGGAAAGGCTCCAGACTCAAGCTCTCCACTATATAAACAGTAAAGTTCAAAGAAAAAAAAACTCAGTGTTTATCACTTTGCTCACTAGTCTAACCAAAAATTTGACTTGAAAAACCCTATATATATGAGCTGAGAATGAGTCAGGCATTGGGTCTCTCTGTGGACACAAAGGGTTGACGCTTCAGCCTAAGCGCTTCTCTCACCCAGACAACATACAGTGCTTGTGTTAGTTCGATAAAACATTCAACACTGTACTTTTTTTTTTTGCACGTCACATATTGCGTAAAATAGTTCCAAAGAAAGTTAGTGTGATACTAGCAGTAAAGCCAGGAGGAAAACTGAGAATCACAATAAAGTCAAAGGAATAAAGCATACCAGAATTTGTTAAAGTCTAGAAAAATGAATTTGTAAGTGTAATTTTCAGGCCTGGGAACCAATTATTTGGTTTTGCATTATTTCTTACAGGAAAAAATATGTTTAGTTATCAAACTTTTCAGTGATAGAACACAAATTTGGAACAAACTGAGTTTGACAACCAAGGTATCACTGTATCTCTTATTGTTCATTAAATGACTATGAGAAGAGACTCTGTATCTTCTTAAACCTGATTTTTATTAATACTTCACCTCTACTTCCCTTCAGCACTGTGGTATTATGGATGAACTTAGGCAAAAGAAGATCTGGGCTCTATCTGTGGCTGTGCCCACCCTCTAATATACATAGTACAGTTGGGTATACAGGAACACACTTCTCTGCTCCTCTACTGAACCTCTGCCTGAGCCTGACCAACACCCCAGGGTCAACCTCCCTGACTCTTATCCTCAGGCTGATCACCCAGAAGAAGAGAGAATAACAAACACCCCTGGAAAATTCCAAAATCCCAAACCAGGAGCACATGTGCCAGACTTGCTGGCATGGCCTGTGAGAACCTTTCTTCACTTGGAGTTTATTCAAGATTCATACATATATGGGTTGCACCTCATACATCCACTTGTAACTGAGTGAATCATGGGAAAGGACACACACAGTAAACATAAGTGATAACTCAGCATCCTGTTAATCCATCCGTCAATCATTCTCTCAAAGTCCCACTGGAAGACATCCCAAGCCCAGCTCAATATTTTGAAGTTTTAAACCCAACCCACTCAGCACTGATGCCATTTTTCTTTCTGATAACGCCAGCCCATTCACTTTGAGCATAGCATTGCCCAATTAAACTTAATTAAACTTTACTACTTTTTCCTTACTGAACCTTGACCTGGCCTGGGACCCCAACACCCACTCTAACATTTTCACATTTGGCTTTGTAATTCTCTCCTAGATAAAAGCTCTCCATGACTGTGGGAAGCTGATCAAGGACCTTAAGATGACTTATGACTTTATATAAACTGAGGCACTTTACCTTTTGATTCATCTTCATTTGCTTTAGTTTTATAGAAATGATCAGAATATTTGTAGCGATATAGACTTCTCAACCCACGCTGATTTTTATGAATATGTAGACATATAAAATGGAGAAATCATATATGGGACAATATAGATGACAGAATATAGATTTTAAGATTGAATTTAAGGGAAGAAAATTTTAGTGATGTTTTCCTGGATCAACATTTTTTTTGTCAAGTCAGTTGACAAAAGGACCCACCAATCCAAGATGTTAAACTGTTTTGTTTGGCAATTTAATCGTAAGACTTTAAGAGCCATCCCTCTATCTCAAGTGAACACAAATGGGTTGCCGAATTCTAAAACTGTCATGTTCTTGAGTTTTCCCCTTCTCATCAGCTTGTTGTTCTCAAAAATGCATCACCTTGTTGAAGACATATCACTTCATCACCATGGAAATGCTTGTGTTCCTGTGGCAAAATATCTTTCAAACAATATTTCTCAGGGGTTCTGAACTTCAAGAAGAAGGTTTTGCTAATATAAAAGGGAGAATAATTGTCAAGTCATTGTTTGAGTAACCTCTTTACCTGTAAAGGGTAACTACATTTGGGCATCTTTTCTTTCAAGAATATGTAAATTCTGAACAAAAGAATTCTGTGTTTGGAAGCTGGGAGTTTAATTTGTTATTCAAACCAAAAGTCTATTCAATAGAGACAAGCCATATCCAAATGTACATCTTTAGTCAAAAACACCAACAGTTCGATTCCTCATTTATCACAAAATATAAAGATTAAATCTGTTAAAATTCACCTAAATTATGACCGAATCCTCCCCACCTTTCTCAAAATACGTACTATAGAAATTATTGCCTTTAAGGGAGTAATTTCAGGTTGTTCATCTCAGAATTATTGCTGCCAATTGCTAGTATGGTAAAACCAATTTTCCCAGTGAGAATTCACAAAACCCAGATACTCAGGGTTTTTGTTTAGTATTTTATATATTTCTTTGCACACAAAAAATTTTTTTGAGAAAAACTACAAAATAAAACAGGTAAGTGTTATGAACACTTTGATTACTCTAATTACACCTACAAGGGAAACAAGACCCTTCTCTTGATGGTAGAGGTATGAATAATTAAAAAGGAAGGAAGACAGAAAAGCTACAAACCATTATCAATTGATCTCCATGATCACCAAGGAAGCTGGTTGTGCCCTGAGAAATATTGGCAACCACTGCTATTTATCCCCCAATCCTAAGAAGCAAATCTCCCCTCTTTTGCCCATGTTCTTACAAAGCATTCTGAAGTGGTTTTAAATGTGTTAATACCATTCTAGGGGTTCTAAGGCTGTAAGGAAGAAATTCCTGGAAACTTGGCCATTGTGCTGTATTTAGGAAAGACTGAATTGTGAATATTCACAGTCTTAAGGGCAGTCACAGAGAAAGCTTTGTAAATGTTTTAATTACAATTCCCCCCACTGAATTGAACCCATTGAGCTTAATGAAAGAAAGAAAAGGTGTAGGTGTAGAGGGAGGAACAAGCATGGAAGGGAACTGGCAAGAGATTTCAGCCCTGCCCCTGCAGGAACCAGCTGCTTGCTGCTCCTAGCAATGAAATTCTTTGCATGTAATTAGTTCCAGGGATCAAAGGCCTGCCTTGTTTTTCACAGGTAATGGGGAAGTATTGCTCCTGATAGGGACCCCTTGAAGATACCAAATAGCCAGTGGCTAAATCAGGCAATTTAAAAATTATGGACATTTTGCTAAATAAATGAGCATGCTTAGGTAGTGACAAAAAGGATTTCCAAACAGTTCCCTGGTTATTTATTTGCTTGTGTGTTTCACCTCAGGACACAGAATGCTCAGAGAGTGGATCTGGGGGTTTCTGGGTGAGGCTTGATAGATTAGCTCTGGTAAAGAGAAACAACAGCTATTATTCTTTCTGCCTACCCTGGCACCAGGAATGCTGTGTGGGTATAGGGACATAGGGATGGGGCAGCCCCATCCTTCTCTAAAGGTGACACAGAGAGTGGGGACAAGGACCTGGGCAACTAATAGACAACCCAGATTGGTTGGAAAAGAAAAACTCCAGGTGATATAGATCTTGTCATGGGAGTTGGGTGTTCTCTAGAAAGCAGGCTGGACACGGTTGTACAATGCTCGATCATCCTTTAGGTGTTGTTCCCACTGCATAGCTCTCCGCTGAAGTTTGAAGGGAAAGTAACTTGCTAGGCATGTCTCTCCCTGGCCCAGACCAGCCTTGCAAGTCTTCCCTTGCTCCCTATGTTTCAGCTATACTGCTTTCCTTCACATTATACCCTCATCAAGTCCCTCATGCCAGAGTCTTCACACACACAGTCTCTATAAATGTGATACTCTTCCTTCCAGGGGACTCGGCTTGTCTTTCTGCCTCTGATCCCAGTCACTTCCTCAGATGAGTTGTGCCTGATTCTCTTGATTCTGCCCAGCCTCTACAATGGGCAGCCCCAAGGTCTAGCACATTGTAGCACTCATTACTACTGCAAATGAACCCTTCTTTGTGACAGTATTTGATTAATGGGTCTCTTGGTCTCTCCCCCGCCTCATAGACCTCTTGATGCACGGTCATATCCTCACTGCTTAGCACATAGAATATACTTAATACATTCTTATGGAATGAATAAATAAATTAGGAAGCACTTCTGGGCTGCAAATCACTTCTACATTTTCAGTCTCTGAAAAAAGGAGAATTAGCTCTATATGGGAGCCACAAAGTATATACCTGAGTGACCATCATGAATTATTTAACCTTATGATGGATACTGGTACAGACAGGCAAACAAGGGTACACATGTCACAGAAGATAGCGTAAAATCAATGCACAGGGAGCACTGAGTCTGTGCCTGGTTCTCTATGAGAAGTAACAGCATGCTCCTTGCCCCTACTTTGCTAGAAGAGTTTGAGCAATAACTATAATACAACACACACATAGAGATGTGGGGATGGCATTAGAGGAGGTCTGGGAAAAAAGAGCAGGGAGGAATTTTTATCTTATTTGAACCTGAAAGTGAGAACTCAATCTTAGCTTTATAGGCAACTGAGGTATAAAGAGGCTAAGCAACTTATACTTCTCAAATTAACATATTGTTGCCGTGGAACTCAAAAGCAGGTTTTTCAAATTTTGAGACTACTTTTGGGGATTGAATTCTCTAACTCTGTATGCTAAAAAGAACCTACAGTATTTTGGCTACACAAAGCAAGAGAAACTTTATCATTCAGCAATCATTAGAATAGAGATGGAGGTGGAAAAGCAACATCCCCACACAGGCTGATTTCCACAAGCAGTTAAGGGCATGCACAATGGGGCCAGAACTGTGCTACTCTGGAGACAAATACACATGGCCACAGCACTTATCCTCAAGTGTTTAGAAAGCACAGATCCACAGGGGAAGAAGCTTAAATGCAATAAATTCAGAGTTCTTAGGGCCTGCTGGCAAATCTCTTCTCTCCTTTCAAGGCTATTTGGCTTTGGCTTTTGAGATCCTGTTGAAGATTCCTCCAGTAGAACTTTTGGGGCTTTGGTCTACCTCAGAAGAACACCAAGAGCCACTTCTGCCCTGGCAAGAATTCAAACACCCTGGTTCCAGATAGTCTGCAGAATATTTCAAATCTGTTGCTTAGTGCATTTAGCTTTCTCTGCAGCAAAAGAGTTGCCCCCTGTGGGTGAAATCTGTGGGTTCATTGAGAAATAGCCCATATTTGACATCTGTGTTTCCTAAAATCTCCAAGCCAAGGTCAGAGGCAAGAAGGTTTACTGGCATTTGTATGGAAATTGAGAACACAAAAATGATATGTGACTGGACAGGTGAGATTTAGAAAAAGGATGAACCTGGTTTTAAGTATCTCCCTCTTTTTTGCAAGAATGTCTGGCTAATTACTCTCATTCTTTTTATTTTCCCCTCTCCCTATATTGCTTATTGTCCAGCTGGCATTGTAAAAGTTGACATTAAAACCAAAAGATGGTTGCCTTGTAATTTGAGTCAGAAAAGACAAAAAATCTGACTTTGAGGGTAAAGCTCCTTGGAAGTACAAAAATCAGAACAAATAACTGAACACCTATTTGGATCCACAGAGAAGCACAGCAAGTGTCTACCTACAGATCTTGTTCAGGCAGAAACAAAGTTACTATCATAGCTTGGCCGCTTTCACTGGTTTGATCTCTTAGGAATGAAATAAAGAAGGGACAACGATGCTCCAACAAGACCTGAGAAGCACAAATGAGAAATGCCACACACTTTTTAGGTTTCCTGGAGGCCCGTCCTGGGAGGGATACCTTGCAGTATTCAGGACTATTTTCTTGCCTATCCTGATAATTATGACAATGGATATTTTCATGTCTTGAATCAAAGAATCTTGGAATTTGTAAGAACCTCAGAAGCTTCTCAAGGTTCAAATCCCTCCCAGTGCAAGAATAATTCATTTCAATATGCAAGAAAAAGCACTCTTTTCTCTTAGCAAGTCAGTCTTCTCACACTTACATTAATTCCCCCCCTGCCTGTAATCCATTGTCTATTCTTCTACCTACATGTCCCTCAAATTTTACCCCTTGATCTGCTGAGCAAGCCTAACATTCTTCAATGCTATAGCAACACAGACCCTCCTTGCCCACTCCTGTTCCTGGACTGTGTTTGTTATTATTGGAGGAATGCTCACAGCTATACTGGTCATTACTACTTAATATTTCCAACCTCTGGGTGAACTTCAACAATCCTTTCATTCACCCCATTAAATTCCCTACAGCAGCTCTTCCACATGTGTTTCTAGTTTTTGTTCAGCACATACCTCTCAACTAACCTCTCCATTCGACTACTTCAGAGGAAATGCGGAATCATCAGCCATAAGCCCCTTCAATTTTCCTCTCTGCTACCTGCAAAGATTCACATTTTTACCTGTCTAGAAGGAAAAAGTTTCTCAGTTGCTCTAATTCTTATCTCTCCATCTTTATGCCTCATCTTTGTGCCTTTAGCTCATCAAATCTAACTCTTCTCATTTCAATATATTGCCAGTTCCATACCCTCAGCAGAAAAAAGTAAAATTTTTTCTTTAACCTTGCTATATCCTTGGAACACAATGATCTCTTTCCCTTTACTGACAAACACTGAAAGAGCAGTCTCTATTCACTCCATTCATTGATCCCCCTATTCACTGCCCAGGGCATAGCAACCCTGGATTCCTGCCAATTTTCTCCTTCAGAGAATCCCTCATAGGTTACCAGATGCCTCTCCCTTTTAAACCCAAGGGACTATAGAAAATATCTAAATCTTTAGAAAATATCAAAATTAGTATTTATCATTGAACATCTCTCCATTTTTGGTTGTTTTTGTTTGGTTGACTCTTTTTAATTTTTTGAGACTGGGTGTCTCTTTCTACAGTTTGGCCTCAAATTCACAATCATCCTGCTTCAACCTCCTCAGTGCTTGGAGTACAGGAATGTGCTATTATTACAGACAGCTAAGTTAGGTAGAAATATTATAGACAATGCCTTTGAGTGAGTCAGCGCAAAAGAAGAAAACACATTACAACTCTGACCAAAGGCACACCAGTTGGAGGTAAGACTTCATGATAAAGACAAAATGACCAGGCCGGCATACTTCCGCAAGGGATGAGATAAGTGGTAACTCATGGTCTGAGGAAGTCTAGATAGACATCGGTTACCTCAATAGGTGACCAAGACCCTCAGACCCATCCCTTCTGGAAAAGTTCTTTGTTATTTCCATGTACACTTGCTACGTGACTTGCTCCCCCATTGGACCAATGTTACCTGAGCGACTACACTTATAATCTTACTGATTAATCATAGTTTCAACCCACATTGCTGTGGTTTATAAAACTTCCTCTGAGAAGCGGGGTCCTTGGCCACTCATTCAGAACCCCTCCTGCCTCTCAGGAACTAAAATTTCTCCTCTCAATAAAACTTCCTACTCTTAACTCCACTGTTCCTTAAAATTCATTCTTTGATTTGGGGGAACATGAACGTGGAGTGTCTGATATCTAACAGGTTGGGAGATACAAGATTTCCCCTGTACTATTTGGAGGTCTGATGTCATTCCTCTATCACTATCATTCCACTGCTAGGTTTAATGACACTGCTCCTGACTCCTCAGAAAGTGTAGTTTGTCCGTCATCTTTCTCATTCATTCCCAGGGTTCCATTTTTGGATTCTATTCTCTACAAAGGTTCCTAGACCATTATGTTTTATGAAAAGGCACATTTGTAGGGATTAACAAGCTACTACAGCATAAATCCACATGAAGTACAACACAAGCACTACTACAGCAGAGCAATGCTTTCTAATGTCCAAACACATCCCCAGTTATCAGTGCATGCTCTGGTTTATTTCCTGTGAACACCCAAGTCTTCTTTAGCTCTAGATTAGCATTATTCACCATTTTTGCTCTGCTTGATGCCGTAATACATATGCCCCTCAGACATCACTATAGCAGAATGATATCTCAGATAAAGAAAAAGGAAAAGTTGCATTCTGAATAAAAATAGACCAGCGTATGCATGCCAGTGTCCTACTCATTTGGGAAAAATTTATTTATACCCATAACCGTAACAATCATGTCAGTCATGTTATGACATACAAGGCCACCTGACTGCCTTTGCGTCGTAGTTAAAGTACATATTGTATGAGAAAGTATAACTAGTAATATGACATTAATTTCAAATTTTGAGTTTTCATTTAGAAGCTATGGAGACTGAGGAACACAAGACTAGCACTGTTACACAGCCATAATCTACTGAAACTGAATTGCGTTGATATCTTCTGAAAGGGTTACTTGCTTTCTAGATTTTATAGGCTTACAGTTTCTGATTATATTAGGCCTTATCAACTTCACTTATTTTTATTATTTATTTATCCACTCTGGGCATTTGATTTGATGGCCTCTGGTTTTACTGAAAACTTCAACATTGTTCTCTAGCCCTATCTATTTTCTAAGCTCTAGACTCATTGTTCTAAATGTTCTCTGCACAACTCCACCTAGATGTCCTCCAAACACCACAAAATATTTTCCTCTTACCACACCTCACCTAGCTTCTATCATCTCAATTAATAACTTCCCTGAGCACCAAGCATAATTACTTTCCATAGCTCTTTGTTCATTTTAGTATGAACTCTGCACTTCCTAAATTTTGGTTAATTGTTAAGTATCTTGTAACATTGTTACCCAGCGTGCAGCATACGCAAATCACTTAAAATGTGTTTTGAATTAAAATTAAATGATGGGACACATTCAAAGATAGATGGTAAAGGTATGTTTTAATTTTGGATAATCCAGTTATCAAAGTTACAATGTATTTTCCTATGACTTTCTCCCATTAGACCTTACTACGCCCTCTACAAATACAGAGGATAAATTATCTGTCTTCCACATGACACTCTCCAAACACTGTTTTAATTGTTAGTAATCCCTATGTACCTTGCTTCTAGGTGTCTATCTGATCAAAGTATTTCATATATGAGCTCTTCTGTTTATTCCTGCAGCACGGCATTAAGATCACCATCATTTGTCACCTAAGGAAACCTCCCAATCCTTCCCCTTCCTCCTCCCATCAACACTGAAGGCAATGAATTTCTAACATTATTGCTGCTTTAAACATTTCTATTCCCAATTGCCATTAAGATACAAATTCTTTAACATTCCAAGGCCCTTCACTATCTGTTCCCTGCTCACCTTGCCAGCCCTGTGACTTGCTATTCCATATATTTCATATTGTGCTGTAGTCACTTTAAATGAGTTGCCATTCCCAGATTTGCCTGCTCTATCCCTAAGTCAGTGAATGTTGCTCACTGTACCTAGAACCTTCGCAAGCCCAATCTTTTCTTGCCACCTAAAATGCATTGAGGGAGAACCCTGTTACCGTTTCCTTGGTAGGTATGATGATCTTCATGGATATCCCCACACATCCTTTTATTTTTTTACTGCAGTAATAATGTTAGTGTGTGTGTGTGTGTGTGTGTGTGTGTGTGTGTGTGTGTGTATACTGACTGCTCTATCTGTCCAACAAGAAGTGTGATTTTTCAAGCCTGTCATATGGCAAGTGAGAAATGTGCATAGATTTAATGCAGTCACCTTGGATGCTTTTCTATGTCCTGTCTTCACATGCTGATGTTTCTCTTAAAATACGTTATATAGATCTTAACATACCCCCCTTCCGGATGGGTAGCCCTCTGCAGCATGTCACTTGTTCTAGTCACTACCAGTCCAAAATTGCTTTCAACTCCACTTCTTCATTTGTAGAGTAGGAATAGTAACACCCTCCTGTAAAGCTACTATGACGACTAAACAAGATAATGCATGTGACAACTTGCCCAATACGAGCAAACAGTAGATGTTCAATGAATAGTAACTGTTATAATGGAATACAACATGACTGCAATCCTCCTGTCTTGGAATCTCATTACAGGCTAGTCTTGTTATGAACAGAGAGAAGGTGAAGGGATCATACAATTCTATTTTGGCGGAATAGAAACACAGAGGCGACTAATGCCAAGCTGTCTCTCTAGATCCTCAAGGAACAGAAACAGAAGGAGTCTAGGGAAAGTCACAGTGGTGGGCAGAGGGTAGTGGCACCCCATGTGCTAATGCAAACGGGGCCACATAGGAATGCTTATTTGCAACTTCCACACCTCACAAACAAGCCGCCACTGTATTTAACATACAACATCTACTTATGGGAACCCTGTGGCTCACAAAAAGCAATCAAACCCACATCTGTCTATATTTCAGGAACCACTGTATTTTCTCTTCTACTTCCACAGCCTTCCACTCACAGGGCACTCTTTTGGAAAAGAACTGTTACAACTGTGTCCAAACTCACTGTCAGGTATCTGTGGATAAGGAAATGAAGGACACAAAATCTGTCAAAAACCCCAGGGTAACCAGAAAAAATAGGTATTGCCTAGCGGTATTGGCTCCACATTTAAGTGATCAGAATGAATACCCTATGCAAGGTACACAGAAGCCATAATCTGTCTTTGCTACTGGGATTTGCTCTGTCAGGGGCCTCCGTTCCCAGGATCTGCAATGGCATGTTTTGAGAAGAAGTCTTCTGGGTGGAGAAGGACCCCTTGCACAAAGAGTGAATTGGTGCATGGTATGAATTTGTGTGAAAAGTTTTTGGTTAAGTCAGCTCCCTCTTGTACAGAGAGGAAGCTTTAAACACAATGAGAGGGGAAGATAATTCTTCCAGGGAGCTCCTAGAATCTTACACCACACAGAAAACCTTGCTATTCATCCAAGGTCAAGCTCCCTTCTTTTTTGCCTGGATTACTGTAAGAGCCACCAGCTCTTACATCTTAAAAACAAAAATGACCTTTTAAAATAAAAATTGGATTAAGTATCCTAGTTTGGACATTTTTCAGTAATTTCCTATGCTCAGCTTGGTACATAAGACCCTGTATGACTGGCCTTTACCCCCACACAATTACAACCTCAACTTCTCTCAACCTGTACCATAACTGCTGGCTTTTTAATTGTCTGAATTTCCCAAGCTTCTGTTTGTATATTTTTTTTCTCATTCTCTTTCCTTAGGACCATCATAAGTGCTATTTATTTTCTGTGTTAGAAATATTGTTAGGCTTCTGTTTTACCCCTAAAATAAAACACATATCCTTACACACACACACACACACACACACACACACACCCCACTCAGAGGCAAAATCCATACACACACCCATTTTATCCAGGGACCTTCTCAGCTTTTGTTTTTTAGCTCTAATAACTTTCCCTTGAGACTCACTTCCCAACTACTCAAGGTAATTCCTGTTTTTCCATATATTATGATTTTATGTCTGGGGCCAGAGAGCCCTGGTTCGAATTCTAACTCTGGCACTTCCTTATCTTTGTGACCCTGAGCAAATTACCTAAAGTCATTGCTACTTAGTTTCTTTATCTCTAAAAGAGGACACTAATAGCATATGCCTTACAAGTTTGTTGAAATAATTAAATGAGCCAACACATAGGAAGCCCAAAAACTGCCCCTACTGTACTAAGTGCTGGGTAAATGCCTGCTGTTATTGTCAGAGAATTTAGTGGCTTTGAGTTCTCACCCATGAGTAGCTGTGACAATGGCACCTGCACAAGAGACGTGTGCTTGTCTGTAGTCATTCATAGCTCTCCTGGGCCAGCACAGGTACAGGCACATATGGCGGTGTCAAGATGTGTGTTACATAAGTTAATAAATTAAATGATGACTGAAACACAAAGGAGAAGTAATGGAATCAGCACTTTCTGCAAGAGACAGACTCCTTACACCTTCTCCACTTTCACACACCACCTGGTACTCAGTGGCCCCCTGGCTACTGCACATCCTTGTTAGACACACTCGACAGAAATGACATGCAACGAACCAACGCAAGTGTGAAAACCCAAAAATCATCAAAGATACAGGTTCTAAACCAGCAGCCTTGAATCCCTACTGAACAACTTAGGTTACATCTCCTTTTTTCTAACAGTTTTTGCATCTAGATTAGGGGATCGGCATTTATTTGGAATGATTACTCACAAGATGAAGGTGTGTGGAACAAAACTCAGCGAATACAAGCTTCTCTTTTTGCATCTTAACACTAGGAAGACTGGGTGTCCCTGGCAGTGAGAAAGTTCCCAGCAGAAGAAACAGCTCATCTCTAAAGCTAAGGACACAGAGGCTCAAGCTGGGCCTTTTGTCACAATCCACCCCTCCGGACGTAGGCTTGGTGGGATGTGGTCCACCATCTTGACAAGCCAAGACTAAATCTAGGGTAATTATGACAAGGTTTGAAAGCTGCAAATGAGAGTCACAAATCTCAGGTATTCTGCAAAGCCGGAACTCAGAAAGATCAGTCTCCGTCCCTTGTAACAATGTGAACTATAAATTTCCTGGCCTGAGGTTTACCTGACTTTTTTCCTAGAAATCATTTCCTGTCCCTAGTAAGGGCCTGAATTCCTTAGAAATGTTCCCCACTAATCTGAAGTTCCAACAGATGCATAAAATTGGACTTTGATGAGTTGCTTCCAAGTTTGGCAACATGCTTCCAAGTCATCATTGCAACTAGGATGGGACAGGCATGTGGCAGCTCTGGTTAAAGCAGATTTCTTCACACTAAAAAACAAAAACAATTTCTGAAAAAGAAACTCAGCCCCCTCCCCCAACCACAAGAAACCAGTACGAATGCTAACTGCTTGCCTCATGCAACATTGCCCATTGTACTGAGGGGAAATAGAAAAACGAGTCTTAGGCCAAGTTCATAATCAGTCCTCTAGCACTGCCTTGTATTTTGAGCAAGCATTCCCCTCCCCCCTTCCCTGCATTGTCACCTCCCCAGCGAGCTGCTGCCACCTCTCCTAATTCTGCCCTTCTTGAGAATTACTGGTTTAGAATGTGTCAGGTCACACTGACCAGAGAAACCTTGGAAAGAAGCCATTTCTTTCTAAAATCAGTTTGATGTCAGCTCCATAAAAATGAAGGCACTCTATCAAACCAAAGAGGTGTAGCTCAGAAATAGCTAAGCATAAATGTTCCTCCCATGAAGTTTTATTTAGTGTAGACTGTTCAGTACCTATCAATTAAAGCTGGACTGAACAAATGCTAGGAGTGCCCAGAGCCAGTCTGCCCCAGTTCACACTGTTTATAACTGTGTGAACCTCCAGTCTCAGTTTCTTCACATGTAATAGATGATAATAAAATTTTTTTCTGGGGTTTTGAAAATTTCAAATGAGACAAACTATTCTGCATAGTGATAATTGCCACTTAATGGGAATTGTCATTATGCACATTGATTAACTGCTCAAACATTCTTATCATTCAGATATGTGTGCTTTTTCCAAAGGGGGAAAAAAATCTCTACCTTCCTCTCACAGAGAGGAAGCAGGTCTGTGCAACAGCTGTGGGAGGCAACATCCTACAGTCTCATTTTGGCTCTAATCATTGCAAACTATGGTTTGAGGGAGGTATTTTAACTTCACTGTTTCCATATTCACAGTGATAAAATGGGAACACCCATAGTATTTCCTTATACCTTGTTGAGAAAATTAAACAAATTAATGCATATAAACCATCAAAAGAATACTGGGCACAGGGTCTTCACTCTCTCACTGTCAGCTATTATTAGTTGTGTAAGAAAATTTTTATTATAGTATTTATTTAAAGCCAGGTGTCCAAGAAAACAATATCTAAATACTTCTGTTATGTAAATTTCGACAGCCCAAGGAATAAGGAAATGTTTTCTTTGAATTTAAAAACACAAAGTCTACAGCGCCCATGACTGAGGGCTAGGACTCAGGAGATCTGGGAGGGAACGAGGTATACGACCTTGGCAATTGGCCTTATTGATCTGGGTTTCAATGAAGTCAATGATAAAATGACTGAGCTATACGCATGGCCCTGAAATCCTATGAATGAATGTCTAACATTCATTTGTTGATACCCTCCAGCAGTTTCAAGGCATGTGCCGTGTATGTCCACAGAATCCACATGGAGTCCGTGTCCACTCCTTCTCTCTGCAGAGCCACCTATCAAGTGCACCATGGTCTATGCCATATATGTGCACTGAAGTTTCAGTGTAGTTTCAAACAGTGTGCTCTTGTCATTCTGGTAAAGGAATGAGGATGCACCAATTCACGGTTCAGGTGTTTGCACTGACATTGATTTGACGTGTGACTACAAGAAGATTATTTTAATTGGTGCCATCACCTCTCTCTTTCACAGGACATTACCATTTACGATGATGCTAATGAATTAGTTTATAATGTGCATGGAAAAAATCTGAATGAAGAGCTCCACCGAGGTGGAAAGGACCATCGATCCCATTCTGTAACAAATAATTCAGGACAACACAGGGACAGGAAGGCCAAAGAGTAGAAGCCGGTACAGAAAGTGTATGTCTAAGAGATTCTCCCTAGAGATGCTTCATAATGGAATGTTTTACCCACAGTGGATAGAGTAGGCTGTTGATAGATGCACGTAATTAACTAAAGGGCTTTTGCTTACTGTTATAGTAGTTCTATTGCTCTTTTCCCAGATGATGGTCAGCCACAGATAAGAAATTATGATAGAGGAAAAGGAGTAACAAATGCTTTAAATTCATAGAGACTTTCCTGGAATCAAGAGTAATTAAATTAAATTGTAGTACAATTTACACAGAGTGAAGCATGATTTGATTTAAAGTATACAATTGGATGGGTTTTATCACTATATCGCTGAGACTAGCACTTCTAACAGGATACAGAATATTTCTACTATCCCAGAAAGCTCGTTCAAGCCCCTTTCTGCCCAATACCCACACTTTGTATGTAATTCATATTCTGTTTATTTGTTTGTTTGTTTGTTTTTGGTACTGGGGATCAAACTCAGGATGCTGCACTTGCGAAGCAGGCAGTGGAACCACTGAGCCAAATCCCCGGCCCTGTAATTCATATTGTGATTCCTAACACAGGTTAGTTTTGCCTGTTTTTGAAATTTATAGAAATAAAATTATATAGTATGCATTCCCTTGTCTCCCCTCCTCAATAAGCCTGCTTTTTTGAGATGCATATATGTGGTTGCATTCATCCAGTTAATTATTTTTATTGAGTATTGGTGTTCCACTGTATGAATATACCATATTTTGTTTATTGATTTTTGCTTATCCATTCTTTTGTTCATGGACACCTGTCTTCTTTTCAGTTCAAGGCCAGTACAAATCCTTTTGGTAAATTGCTATCCTCGTTTCTTTCTCTTGGGTAAAGGCCCAAAAGCAAATTGCTGGGTTTTAGTTTAGGTGTGTTTCCCTTTATCGGAAGTTACAAAACAATTCTCCAAAGTAGTTCTACCATTTTACACTATCAAGCACAAAGTAGTTTTAAAGTTCAAAGACTTTTGTTGTTGTCAGTCATTCTAATTTTAGACATTATAGAGGATTTGAAATGATATCTCATAGTGATTTTAATATCTATTTTTCTTGACTACTAAAATCATGGAGTTTCTTTTTGTGATTCCATTAATCATTAACATACTTTCATTTATGAAGTGCTTCAGCCTGCTCATTTTCTATCATTTGTGTTTTTATTGTGGTATATCTTTATACATTCTAAACAGAAGTCCATTTTTAGAGATGTCTTGAAAATATTTCCTAATAGTCTGTGGCTTCTATTTTAGTTTTTGCAAAGATAACTTTTCATGAGCAGAAAATAATAATTTTGAGCAAACCTAATCTACCTACTGATATTTTCTTTTATGCTTAGTGGTTTTGTATTCTTTCTAAAAAATCAGTACTTATGCAAAGGTTGCAAAGGTATGTCCATACATTTTTAGAAGCCTTATAATTTTAGCTATTACATTTAGGTTTATGATTTATCTCAAATTAATTTTTCTCATAGCTATAACTCAAAACATTTAACTTTTGCCAGATCTGAACCATTTCAAAGTAATCTAGGAGAATAGCTCCATAGAAGCCGAAAGTAGGTGATGATGGTGATAATAGTGGACCTTTTGGTTTATATTTTATTTTGTCTTAGGAGGGAAACTCGATTGTTTTGCTTCCTATTCTCTAAATGAAAATGGATAAAATTCATATCCCCATAGTAGGAGTATTTAAGTGCCAGGAATTCTAAGTTTTATATGCAGTAACTCACTTCATCTTCAAAATCCAGAAAAATGAGGTACAGTGAGATTAAAGTAAATACACTATTTAAAAAGTGCTCACACTAGGCAGGAGGACTACATCTGATGATAACTATGTGCTTCTAGTTTTCAGAATTTCATATTTCACGGGCATAGAGGAAACTAGTTTTTCCCCAAACGAATTTGCGAGATTACTGCGCTTTCACGGAAATGTTGACAAGTACCATGTCCTGAGAAACAGCAGAGGTGGAGGAAGGAAACACAGGGAAAAAGAAAGCTCTGAAACACTAAAGAGTGCATGACCCACAATGTGGTAGAAAAAGGAAGACCATCAATATTGCCAGGGATGCTGTAAAAAATGGAAACACTTGGACCCATGGGTATAGCTCAGTGGTAGTGCATGTACTTAGCATGTGTGAGGCCCTCGGTTCCATCCTCAGCAGTACAAACAATAATAAATACATAAATAATAAACATAAACTCTCAGGCCCCTCCCAAGGCCAACTGGATCAGAAGCTGAGCAAGTTCCCTTGGTGATTTTGACTCATGAGCTTTGAGAAAATCTTGTTTAAAGATGCACATTAAGTGGTAGCTACGGGTATAAAAGATGAGAAAGGCACAGTCTTAGTCCATACATACTTCTTGTAGGAGGCCCATTTAAAGGTTTTTAAAAACCTTTAAGACCTTTATGACTCTGAGCATCCATAAACATCTGCTCCCTATGGATCTGTGAGCTGCAGAGCTCTTCTTAGTTGGGAGATGGCCCTGGATTATCAGGCCAGACAACAAAGAGGACATCCGTGGGCATCCTTTGTCCTGGGTGGTTTAGGGAAAGCCCCCGCCTGGGTCTCTGAGTCACGAGCAGTCACCGCAGCAGACCTCCTAGTCATTATGGTAGGGCTTGATTCATGGTGCTTGTGGGATGCAGGCTTATTCTTTACGGCCCCATCAAGCTGTCGTACCTCTGGCAAACAGGAAGGTGCAGTGCCTGGGATTAGGATTGGCCCCCTCTCTTTATGGCCTGTTCCTGGTCATAAATTTGGAGCAGGAGGCAGAGTGATTGCAGGTTGTTGGAGAGCTGAATGGAGAGCAGGAGGAGGTGAAGAAGAAGGGGTGTGGGAAACAGCAGGTAAAGTAAACACTGAGCTGATGCTCCCTCAAGGTCACTTTGCTTCTGCAGCATTTTTAAAAAGGGAGGGAATTTTCTCATCTATTTTTCTGGGCCTTTATAAACACGGATTTGATGAAGCTGAGGCCAGAAGAGCTGTCATTGTTTTGCTATCTTTTTAAAGATGCCGTGATGTTTACGATGTGGCCCAAGCAATGAAGCATAAAATCAAAAGCTACTATAGGATTTTCCTCATTGGTGTCCAGGCTGCAAATCAAGAAAATGTATTGCAGTTCATCTGAGGCTCTGGACGAAAAGAAGTGGAAGAAAAAGCTGGGAACAGTCACAGAAGAATCAGGAAAAACTGAAGGGCTGATCCAAATGGCCTGGATTTGTTCAAAGAAACCCTGCAGAATTGGAGAGCTCCTCGGGCCATATGGGCGGTGTGCATGAGAGACGGGGTCGGGGGAGAGGAGAGAGAGAGCGTGTGAGTAGATGGAATATCCAGAAGTCAAAAGTGTGAAAATATGTGATAAAGAAAAATTCAGCTCTGATTTAATGACAAATTAACTTTCAAAACCATTATCTTCAATAATTGCAGCAAACATTTCTTCAGCACACCACGTGTCAGTCATCGCACTCGGAGCTTCTGCTTCTCCGCCTGGTTTACTCAATCGCCATAACTGCAGGAAGGAGGTGCGGTGCTGCCCGCCCCACCGCCTGCAGGTGAAGAACAAGGAAACTGGGAGCTGCCCTGCCCTTTTCCCTCAGCCAAGGTTACATAGCAAATCTTTACCTCCAACTCAGAGGACTTCGGCTCAAAAATATGTGTATAGAATTGTTCCCTTCCTCAACTTCCTATTTCACATTTGAGGACCGCAAGCCATGAAAAGATTAAAATGTAATGTGTTTTCTCAAAAATAATCAGAGATTGATGTTGGAAGTCTGTTTTCAAGGCTTCACCTTGCTGAGGATCATTAGGGGGATGAAAAAAAATCAGCGGTCTTATTTCAAAGAGTACAACGCTAATGTCAGTGGCTCTCTGCTGTCATGGTTGTGCCCCACAGGAGACATATGATAAGGTCTGCAGATATTTTTAGTTATCACAAGTAGGAAAGGTGCTACCAGCATCTAGTGCATAGAGTACAGAGATGCTGCTGAGTATCCTACAATGCATAGAACAGCCCCCTACAACAAAGAAACATCCAGTCCAGATGCCAATGATGTTGAAGTGGAAAAATCCTGACCTCAGGGAGCCATGCTATATTCAGGAAAGACCCAAACCTGGCACCTTTAGTTATTTCTCAGGGATTCTCAGTATCTTTTTCAGCCATCTGCTCCTTCCCATGAGACCAAGAAGGCCATCTCACTGCTGATTTTCAGAAGCAGAACCTGATGAGGCAGCCCGTATCCACCACAAACACTTACTGTCCGCATTGTGACCCCTCTCAGAGGGCAGCCTGCTGTTCCTCTCCTGAACGAGCCCACCTCAGCCAAAGAGGGCAGACAGAGAGCTGTTCCAGAATCCTCCATATTCCAAGATGACAGGATCCAAGCGAACTGAATGAAGTCTTTTGCCATATCTCTTTGACTTAATAGTCTTCAGAAATAAAATATCTGGGGAAATTGGGGGAGTGTTGACTTTTGAGTCATCCAGTTTCTAGCAGGAATGGTCACCAGGCCTAATAAGGTGGAGGCTTCCAGTGCCAGCTGGCTTTAAGCAAGCAGGTAGTCGCCTCACAAAAACCTCAATCCCACTCCTCATCAACCCACACCCTCCTGGACTCATGACTCATGTCATAGGCTCACTTTGCTCTCAAATCTGTCCATCCCCTGTATGTAAAACAGATTTTCATCAAGAATTAGAAGCAAGCAGTGTTGATGGAAGCAAACTAATGAACCATAATGGTGCCAGTAAAAAGAAACCAGCGGATAATAAATTGTAGGTGCTTATTAACCAATTCACTCAGTAGGGTTTTTGACAGGGTTTAGTATTTGTAGGAGAATTACCATCATTTCATTTTCTTTAATTTCTATTTCATAACTGGTAGCTTGATTTAATACAGGATTATTATTATTTTATGTGAATCCTTGATTAACTTTTTTAGAGAGGTGCAAAAAAATGAAATGGCATTTATTTGTGCCACATGTTCTGAAGCCTCACTGAATAGAAATAAAAGATTGCTGACTTTGGCTAGTCATTGTACTGCAGTGACACAAGTAAGTAAAACCTTACCCCAAAAAAATCCCTCTGCTACATTTTGAATCCTTTTCCCTGCACCAGTTGCTCCCTTCCAAGACAGCAGGACAGACCATACCAATTTAGGAGAATCTGCAATAACCCAGATGGCAGAGCTGAACGGTTAAAGTGAGCAATTTCAGCTATACCAGCACAATGGCACACTTGCCATCCCTTCTCTTATTTGAATTTTCAAATCAACATTAAGAGGAAGAAAACATGAAAAGGAATCTTTCTCAGAATCTCATCTTATATTTTAAAATTACTCCTTAATAATAGAAAACTTCCAACCTGCTTATTATGTATGTATATGAATTGTTATAAAATAATTGCAGTAGAAAATGTGTTAGGAAATGGCTCTTTCAGGTCAGAGTAGTATGAGCTAAGAAATCAGAATGAAATTAAAATCCAGCTTCATCACACATAAGCCAGGTGAACCTGGATCAGGTGCTTCGCTAGTCTTAACCATAGTTTATTCATCTCCAAAATGGACCCATTAGGAAAAGCATGAGTTAAATGTTTACCCAGTAAGTGTTTCTTTGGGTGATGAAAGATTCTGGAACTTTGATGTTTCTCACTCCTTGCAAGATAATCTCCAGAATCTGGCACAAGCTCTCGTGTTACTTACTGCTTAATGGAGAGAGTCTATCAGCCAAGCTTTAGGATTTTGCAGGCATTGTTTGAGAGCCAATGGAATATTCAGGGATCCATCTCTACTTAAGGAAGATTGACAGGCCCCCAACACAATTATTTTCATTTCAATGAGATGGCCACATTGGAAAGTTTTGTTAGACAAAGGAGAAGCCTTACTTCCCACTTGCAACTACTTCCCCCAGACCACTTAACTTCCTCTTGCTCTGCTGAACTGCCTCTCCACTTTGTTTTTCTCCCCTCTTCACTGCCCTTTGCTTCCCCTTCCACATCATCTTTACCACTTTTCAGTTGCTCATCCTTCAAATGTCACCTCCTCTCTCACTCTTCTCCTTAAATATTATTTGGTAAGTGATATCACAATTCAGGGACAAGCCCTAGAACACTAGGTGGTCTGCCTAACCCCAGAATCATTATTCAATTTTAATTTATATAGATTTTTGTAATGGAATTGCAACTTGCAGGGGCACCTTTGCACTGCAAAAATGACTAAATGGCTCACTTTTCTTTTCACATTATTTCTATACTAATATTTCATATGGTAACTTTCTGCTTAAACTTAATGTTCCAGCGAGAAGCGATCTTCATTTTCCTGATTAAACCCCTCAAAAAGAGGGTAAGTTCACGTTTTAGTATCTTTATAATAGTAATAGTTTTAAAGATAAGGTTCAAGTGACAAGAAAAATTGAATTTTTAGTGTATTCCAGAACCTAAAGCTATGTTAAAACTAGAATTTATCTTCCCTAAGCTGAGGTCCAGCACTTCATGAATATGCTATATTTACTCATAGTGTAGTCTAATTTTTGCAAATGTGATTTTCCATTCTAAGTATGGTATTGTAATGGAATTGCTCCTTGAGTTTGAATAACCCATTTGCAAATTTAGCAGGTTAAACTCAGCTACAATCACATGAATGAAAGTAGCTGCTAAAGTCCAGATGCTCTAGAATATATTACTTCATAAAAAGCTTTGAATCATGAGTTACTATTTTCAGTTAGCAACCAAAGAAACAGAGTCAGGGAGAATTAATGGTCCTGATGTGCCTGTAATTTATAATGTATTAAAAAATACTTATGAAACACATAGTCCAAATCAAAAGCTACTAAAAAACAAAAGTCAGGACTTGAACTCCGGTCTTTTTACTGTGACATGATTGTGAGCCAACACATGTCTAACTGCACACGGGTTCATATTATTCTAGTTCTAGGTGTGATTTTTTCACACTAACTGTGTACGAAACCCTACCAACCCCCAGTCTTTCCTCCTGTGTGGCCTTCTCCCACAACGTTCTAATACCCTTTAGTGTTTCTTCATTCTTCATCATTCATCAGTTTCTGCGTAGCCATAGCACTGAGCTAAAATGTTTGTTAGACCATTTAGGCAACATTCCCTAGAATTAGAACTATGTTTTCTATTCTGTTTCTCCAGGAACATTTTTCACTCAGGTTTTCATTCAGTTGTGAAATAATTAATGGAGTCTTCTATGTACAGGGTATTGTTGAGCAGAGATATGAATAGCTGAGCCAGGATGCTCAGGGATCTTACATTTTGATTTTGGGGATAGGAAGATGAAGGGGGACAGATATTTAATAAGTCAATGAATGGCCAAAAATAATTATAAAACTAGGTCATTGCAACAAAGGAAAGTGGAGCAATAAGATGGACAGTAACTGTAATTAACAGAAGACTTCTTAGTAATAACATATAACTGAGAACTGAAGTAGAATGAAGATGTTATGAAAAGAATATGGAAAAGTACATTAAAGGCAACCTGCACGTATTCTAGATTAGGGCATACGGTCAGAGAGATGCGTGGAGCCAAGCGAAAGTAGCATGACCCAAAGCCAGAGAAGGAAGTGGACAGATGACTGTGTACCTAGCACAGAGCAACAGGAAAGTCATGTGGTCAAGGGATGTATTGTGTAGTAAAGGCCGAGGGGGTTGAAAGTCACTTTATTCCTTACAAGATCTATGACCTTGGGCATCTTTCTTATTCTCTCTGATTCCCGATACCCATGTATAAAGAAAAATAGAGATAAAGGAAGAACTCAGTATAAGTACTGAGTAAAAGCTTTTTTATTTGTCCTGTGTTGGAAGCTGATGAAACTATGAGGCTCATAAAACAGGGAGTCCATTAACATCAGAAAAGGGAAATTACCTAAAATGAGATCTGAGCAAATGGATTTTTTTCAGTAAGTGAGTATATTGTCTATAGATGAAAGGTGGATGAGCACAAGATATATGTTACCCTAAAGATCAAATCTAAGACAGGGACATCTCTGGATTCTATGATGACAATTTCAAGTCTTGTGATTATGCTGGTGCCTCTCCAAAGAATGTAGAATCAAGTTGTGGCATTGTTACTCTTTATTTAGCACACTGACAAATGAGCATAACACTCCCCAAATGCTGACTCTTGTAATTCTGCTTTTATTCGTTGTTTTGGTTTTTGCTTTTTATTTCTAAAACTAGAACACATTCAACAACAAATTTTACCATTTTCTAAACCCAATTTCCTATCCCCTTCACATCTATTAAAGTGGGAACTCTCGATCTCTCAGTCACTCACTGAAAGAAATAAATCAACACTTCATGTCGAATAAAGATGGATAACGTGCTTCAAGTTCAAGATAGAACCAGGCAGCAGATGATCAGACAGCCAGGAATTCTGCTCACCTCTAGTTCTGCTGACAAGTCAACATCCAGGGAGAACTGGGCTTGGAATGAATTTTGATATGAATAGGCTCCTTGCTACAAAGGAAAAGTATAAAGCTCTCATAAATAGTTGCTATTTTGTAACACTTTGGAAGATGAAGCCATTTATTGTTGCTCCAAAATAAAATGAAAGTATGCACAATCAACAGTAATTATCTAGAAGTAAGACCAAAAAGAAAGCAAGCTTATTTTGAGAAGTAAACTCAGAAATTAAGAGGCAACTTTAAATTCAAGAAGAAAAATCTAGTAGAATTTGGTCCTCAAAGAAATTGGAACTCTATTATTTTTAACAATCACATTAAAAAATAAGATAAAATTTTTCTTCATAACTGAAAAATTACTCAATTTGATCCCTGATTTAACAACCCAAACAAAATCCTGTCCTTACTTTTTATGTTGTCTACTAAACTTTACCAGGGCAGAGTAAACTTTCTATGTTCTCTGTCTCTTCATTGCAAAATTTTATGCTTTGCATCTGTTTGTTGACTCACAGGTGTGGAGGAAAAAATAATCTTAACAGTTTTTTTCCTAGATAAATACCCTATAAATTGCAAGCAGTATTTCTGTATTCAATGAAGATTCAATACATTACATGTAAGAACAAGTCTGAGTTTTACATGGCGGGATTCACTGACATTAGTAATTACATGGATTTACAAATATCCACACATATCGCCTTCACAGAATGCCTTCATTAACTTGTCCAGAGATGGAAACCTCACAGTCTATGCAGTCAGCAGGATCATTAAACCCAATCACATTTTGAGCCTAACCTGATATTTCACTAGAACCATTCAAATCAATTTCCCCAACAGAGACATTTGTCCCTGGCCTGTCACCACAGCCCGCACCAAGCGTCCTACACTTCTTTATCGTTTGGCAGGGCCATCATAAGCGAGCGACACGGAGGGTGATGTATGAGAACTCAAATAAGTCATAAATCCTGCAGCCCTTCATCTCCTGTCACACAGACTGAATTTACACCCACTGGCCTTGATAATGGCTCTTAGTTCGGCTCCGAGAAAGTCAACTTAAAATGACACGCTCTTTTAGGGGTGAATCTCCCCTCAAAGTGGCACCTGGGAGAGGGAGAATACAGAAGAGAAAGGGGAAGCAAAGATATCAGGATGCTTTATTCTGTCTCTCTCTCTCTCTCTCTCTCTCTCTCTCACACACACACACACACACACACACACACACACACCACAGGCAGAGGCCACTAACCCCTCTTAACTTTAGAATTAAAATAACTTTATAGGACAGTTCATTCTTTTTGTCTTGTTTTGTTTTTCACAACTTGAAGGAGAGGCTTATTTTGGCTCATCGTTTAATCCACAGTCAGCTGGCTCCAAGGCAGAAAGGGCAGGATGGAAGGGGACGAAGAAAAAACTGAAGCCAAGGCAATGGCAGCCAGGAATCCGAGAGAGGAGCAGGAGCTGGGAAGGAGATGCACCCTTGCAATTCACACCCCATGACCTGCCTCTTCCAGCCGGGCCCACCTCCTAACAACACATTCAGCTCTTCATCCACTGATGAACAGAGCGCCCCTGTCAGCCATTTACCTTCCAAACCGTGAAGCTTGTGGGGAACACTTTAGGTCTAAACAATGACAATTCCAAATATTTTCTAATCTCCATTGTAACATTTTTAGTACATTCACAGGTTAATGGTGTTTTATGTAAATTTCCACATGTATGAGGTTTTTTTAGTTACCCTTTCTATTTCTAATTCAAGTGAATTATAATTAAAGATTGTGGTTGGTAAGATATGAATCCTTTGAAATATTTACCAAAATCGGTATTTTAAAAATTTCCCACAGATAGTAATTTTAATAATTTCTCCTGTAGAACTATTAAGTCTTGACGTAAGAATATTTGATGTTCTGTAACATTCAAATAAAGAACTGTTATATACTGCTGGAAAACAGGACATTTTATTATGCATAAGTCATGATCTTTAGTTGCAGAAATGTTTCTGACCTTAAAGTTTATTTACTCTGATGTTAATATTACTATTTGATTTTTTTCCCTGAATTAGTATTTCTTAACATATTTATTTTATTCTTTGATTTTTAGTCTTCCTGTACCTTTTTCTTCCTGTTAAGTTTATTGGTACATTTAAAGCAAACAATACAGTTACATTCATCATTGGGATTCTGTACCTTTCCATGACAGGTCTTGGTTCTCATTTTTTCCCCATACCCCACCTTCCCTTCACCCCCTTCACCCTTCCCTATTTACAAAAGCTTTGTTTCCTTTTTTTACATTTTAAAATTTTTCCTTATTTCCTTTGCCCTCCCCTTCCCACTTTATCTTTAACCATTTTCTCCCCATTTCACACTATCAATTACACCATTTCAACCTTATTTACACTTTTAGTTTTTCACACCAGAGAAACTATTCAGTATTTACTCAAGTGTGTCCTGTTTATCTCACTTAAGAGTATATCCTCAATGTACATCCATTTAGCTACAAACATCTCTAGTTTCTCATTCTTTATGGCTGAGTAGTACTCCATTTTATAGAAAAACCACATCTTTACACAGTCTCCAGTTGATGGGCATTTGGGTTGTTTCCAAGTTTTAACTATTACAAACTGTGCCACTATAAATATGGGTGTGCATATATCACTGTGGTATGATTCTTTTAAGTTTTTTGGAAAGATATCCAGCAGAGGGATAACTGTCAAATCCTAGTTTTATGAGGTATCTCCATCTTGATTTTCACAATGGTTGCACTAGCCCACACTCCCACCAACAATGAAAATGATTTCTTTCTCCACACATCCCCAACAGCATTTGTTATTGGTTGATTTCATGATAGCAGCCATTCTTTCTGGGCTAAGGTGAAATCTCAGTGTTGTTTTCATCTGCATCTCTCAAATGACCAGTGATATTGAACATTTTTTCATATATTTATTCACTGCTTTTACTTGTTTGTCTGAGATATGTTTGTTCATTTCAGATGCCCAGTTTTGAATCAGGTCTTTGTATTTGAAAGGTCTGATTTTTTTTTTTTTAGTTCTTTATATATTCTAGATAGTAGTCCTTTGTCTGATGATTCGCTGGTAAAAATTTTACCCACATTGTAGGTTATCTCTTAGTTCTGCTAGTGGTTTCTCTTGCACTGCAAAACTTTTTAATACAATGAGATCCCAGTTGCTGATTCTTTTTTCAAGTTCTTGTACTGCTGAGGATTTGTTCATAAAGTCTTTTCCTATACCAATTTCTTAAAGAGTTCTATCTAATTTATTTTCCAGTAAGTTTAGTGTTTCTGTTTTGATATTTGAATAATCCACTAAACTTGATTTTAGTTTAGTGCATAGTGAAAGATACAGGTCTTTTTAATCTCTGTAAGTTTAGTGTTTCTGTTTTGATATTTGAATAATCCACTAAACTTGATTTTAGTTTAGTGCATAGTGAAAGATACAGGTCTAGTTTTAATCTCTGGCAAGTTGAAAGCCAGTTTTTCCAACACCATTTATGAAAAAGTCTATCTATTCTCCTGTAAGGATGGTTGGCTCCTTTGTCAAAGATGAGGTAGCTGAGTATGTCTGGTGTTGTTTTTGCATCTTCTAATATATTCCAGTAATCCCTGGGTCTGTTTCTTTGCTAGTACCATGCTGTTTTTATCACAGTAGCTTTGTAGTATAGTTTCAAGTTGGGAATTGCGATACCCCCTGCCATGTTTCTGTTGCCTAGAATGACTTTTGTTATTCTAGGTCTCTTCTGGTTTCAAATGACTTTTTTGACTGTTTTCTCAAGTTCTGTGAAATATACTGTTGGGATTTCAATTGGGATTGCATTGAATCTGTATAGCAGTTTTGGAAGTATGGCCATTTTCACTATGCTGATTCTTCCTACCCAGGAGTGAGGGACGTCTTTCCATTTTCTTATATCCTTTTCTATCTAAGAATCAATCTAATGAAGGAGACAAAAGACCTGTACACTGAAAATTATAGCACTCTGAAAAAGTTCATTTTTGCTTCACTCCAATTCTAATGTGACCATTCATTTTATTTTACTTCTAGCAAGTCTAAGTGGCATAGAATTAAGAAGGTAAGCAGTAGTGGTCACATGGCATGTGGCTTTCATATGCCACAATAACAGTTTCCTAAGCAACTCAGAGGCAGGAGCACTGAAGTGTTCTCTGAACAATGCAACAGTGCTTGTAGGGGTCAAAATAATCTGCCTGAATATGCATTATGCATACATGCATGCAAACATGTGCCTTCTATAGCAGTTTGAGGGGAAAGCAATACATTCAAGTGGTCAAATGATTCTCATCTTTAGGTGAAGCTTCCCTGGTAGTTTATGAGATCTTCTGGAAAGGAGTTTTACACATCTGTGTAATCTGACTCTGGATGAGGAAGCTAACACACTTCAGTTTTCTCCTCTTGGCCAGGGATTTGGCTCAGTGGTTCTATATATTCTTTTGTACTGGGGATTGAACTTGGGACCTAGCAATTGTGAGGCAGGCTGCACTAAAATCCCCGGCCCTCAAAAACATATTTTTAATCCAAGTAAATTGTAAACAAATGTTATGTCACTTAACAAGAAATTGGGAATTTGCAATAAATCAAAGGTATTAGAAGTTAAAGAAAAGTCGTTGAAAAAATGGCCAGAGATTGTTTGAGACACTTTTCAATATTCTTATTCCTTTAAGAGAAGTAGAAATCTTGTCATTCATAATGTGTATTAAAATTAACCGACATAACTTGACCTAGGTCTCTTCCTGCTTCCATTCTCTGTGATAGTCAACTATGCTGTAAAACAGTATCCGTACCTTTTCCCATACATCTCATTATATAACCTTCTTAGTATACATCTTGAACACTGCAATTTACTTCAATGTCACCAAGAAAGCCAAGTCCTTAGGGACCATCATTATAATAAACCACAATCTGCTGCCAATTTGTCTGTCCTTATCTGCTCCTTGTTGGAACTTCCTTTTAAAATAAAAGCTCAAAACCACACTACACAATAAAATGATGACAAAGCAACTTAAGTTTTAGTTTCTGTTCAGTGTGGTGACTTTCACTTTTGTTGTTCTGTCTTCCCATTATATTTACCCATCATTCATCAGGCCATACAACAAGGGATAAATGCAGAACAGAGGCCACCATCACCATTGGGAAGTATCTGCCATGACCTCCTTTTACTTGGAGAAATTTTCTTCTTTCCAGAGAAAATATCCAAACAAGATCATATTAAATTTAAAACAATCAATTGATCAAGGTATTTCTTTAAAGAAGAAAGAGTATCTGGTGTTTTGGAATTCTGCTATAAGAATTTGGAAGTAGAAAGAGTATTTCCTCAATATTACGTAAACAACCTTACTAATTTCTGAATTCAATAACTTCATAATCATATTTTTCATACATGTCCTAAAGCCGCTCATAGTGTGGAGTGAAATACAACTATCCTTTATTATGGAAAAACTAATGTGAAAATCCGCAACATGTTTCAGATTTCAAGAAGGAAATGATCACATTCAGAAGAACAAAATCATAAATAACATATTTGAGTAATTTTTCCCCTTGGAAAGATCTAAATTGAGACCAATAAGATTATGAACCAGATTCTAAAACTCCATTATTAAAATAAAATATACACACATACTTTATATTTCTTTATAAAGCTTCACAGTAACAATCACTTTCATTGCCAAAACACACATGTACACACCAGAAGAAGAAATTTTACTTTAAAAGTGGCAATATTTAGACATATAACTAGAGAGATAGAGAGGTATGGAAATTCCCCAGATTAATTTGGGGTGAATGTCTACCCTAGTTTGGTGATTTTATTTCATATATCTCTTTTCTCCTATAAAGATAAGGGGATTATAAAGTTTAGACTGAGTTAAATTCAGCATTTAAGACTCTTGACATAGAGAAAAAAAGGGAATAGAATTGTTTATCTAAATATTTTAGGTGTCTGAGATTAAGAGGCACAATAAGCATAAAGTATATTTTACTAATAAAAAGCTATGATTTCTATGAGTACTCACACGTAGGTGATGGGCAGAAATAGGACCTGTTCTTTTCACATGAATGAGTGTCAAAGAAGAGTATCGAATACATTTTCATGAAAAGGCCAAATATGGCATACTTTATATAATGAAAAGAATATATTAAGAACCTCATGAAAATGAAAAATGAGACAAGTCTGAAGAGCGAAGCCTATTAAAAGGACAGTCCTCACTTCAAATAATTTATCTCAATATCTTTGTTCTTAACCACTGTACGTGAATATAACTTTGACTTTACCTGTTCTCAAATTTATCTTCTCTGCTAGCTTTTCTCAATTTACCTTCCACAGAATGAATTTAACAAGTTAGCCTCCACTTCTTTAAAAAAGTTTATTCTATATTGATAAGAAGAAAGTCTTAAAAGTATAAAACAGCTAAAGTTAAATTTGATATTAGAGCTTGTGAATTTCACCCATTTAATGTGATTTCACCTAAATTTGAAGTGAAATTCTTAGACATGAGATGATTTGTTAAACCTGCTCTGAATGGCATCAGGAAAAGGGTCAATTTCACAAATGAATCTCCTATTCATTTTCCAGAGCATTTGCTTAGAATGTGAAATCATATAAAATAGTTTACAATAATGATTGCTAATACATACTTAGCTTTTGTTAGAGTCAAAATGAATGTTTTATAAAGTTCAGAATAATACAATCCCAAAGGTTCTGCTTACTTCAAACAATCATGTTTAATTTTCAATAAACCTGAAATGACTCTTTGTTCTAATGTCTTAGTTATCAAAATGTATTCTTCAACCCTATAGTGTAATCAATCCAAGTAGATTACTTGGAAAATGTTAGAATGTGTAGCTAGACTATCATATAATCAAATTTGTACATAGACATCATAATGGCTTATTTTTCACAGTACATTATACCACACACTTGCTTTTCTGCATCACATGACTCCCCCTGTCCTATGGGCAGAGAACAGGAAGGTGCCACTATTTCTGCCCCACAGACTGTATGATGGGCTCAGAAAGCTGGGCACCTTGCCTCCAAACTATTCTTCTCATAAAATAAAACATTTTGGTCTTTTAAACTTTTAAGTATATTTTCTTAATATCAATATTCCATACGTGTCATGTGTGTGTGTATCTTGTATATAAAAAGGACCTCAATGACAATGATAGTGCTACATATATACGACAGTTTACGACTTAACCAAAGTGAGCGTGTTCTATGGTTTGTGTGAGTGTTCTCAAAAGGTGTATAGGATAGAGCACTGGTGCCCAGGGTGTTGTTGGGAAGTATTGAAAGTATTAAGAGTTGGCACCTAGTGGAATATCACTGAATGGCCTCAAATTACCCATTAAAAGTTTCAGCTGAAAGGAGTCTCTACCCAGAGATGAAGGCCTCACTGGGTTCTGACAACCCCTTAGAATGATCTTAGGTTGAGGAAGAAAAAGCAGAAGACTTGGTTACAGAAGCTTTTATTAGGTTGGGCTAGTGTTTCCCATACTCTGCAATGTGGGTCAGTACATTTGGGTTTCTCAATAAATTAGTAAAGGGAGGTTGTATAATCTGAACTCTTTGGAGGATTCTAGATTGTATTTACATGTCTACCACAGTTAAAAGTTGTAATCAAAAACAGAGCTCTTGAAGGGAGACATATCCCCAACTCCCTGTATTTCCTCATCCTCACTGTTTCAGATAAACTTATGAACATATAGAAGACACCAGTGTTCCATGGAGACACCTGCCTACTCATTAACACATAGGGCTTCAACATTCAAATTTTGGGAGATGTAACCTGCATCAGGCTGTTCCTGTAAGTACATTCTTACTCGTGTTTACCTGCTCAGTGGACACAGACATTTTCTGAACACCTCTGAGCCAGGTACAGTCAGGGGGACAGATCTAAGAAGAAAACCCATCCTCAATAGTGGGCAGAGTTTCTGCCCTCACTATTTTTGCATATGAAAGAAGAGAGAAATCAACATACAAATACAACATGTGACATGTTATAATAGAGTTTGAACCAACATATAAACCTCAGTGCAGAGAAGGTGGTTAAAAGAGATTCTTGGCAGAGGAAGGTCAAGTATGAGTAAGGGAGACAAAGGTAACAATAGGTGCAGGTACTTAGAAAAGCAAACAAGTCTTAGAGAAAGGCAAAGGAAGGGATGTTTTTCTGGAGCTGGCAACAGTTGTAGTTAACAACACAGATCAACTTACAGACATTCACAGGTCTTCACAAATTCCACCCTTCTGAAGCAGGTGATAGAATTATTCCCTTCTCACAGATAAAACAACTTGCTCACCGAGCCATTCATATTATTTGCTCAAAGGCATGGAAGAGACCACAGGATTTGAACCCCAGTCCAAGTGTTTAATTCCCTACCACCACATAGCATTTTTCTTCCGGTGGTATCATGCAGAAAAAAAAATCAAATGTCATCAAGAAGCATCAAACAAGATACTAAAGACATTTATCCTGAACTAGAGAGAAGGGAAATACTTTCACTCATGGTTTAATGTTTTTTATTTCCCCCTCAAGTTTTGTTTAGGATTTTTTTGAGGGGAGCAATGCTCCAACGCTTCAATAACAGGCCCTCTTCACGTTGTTTTACAGACTCAACAGCCATTACTTTTCCCTTTACCAAAATTAAACAATAAAAATTTCAGGCATAATTTGATTTATTTACATATGGTTCAATTAAGAGGCATGTTTTTTAATATGTTCCTACTATAAAATAAAATTTACTCGCATTTCAATTCCGTCTTGTGTTGGTGAGCCAAAGTGATTATAAATTGTAATTGATTAACTCTTAATACTGAATTTGATTTTGGGTACACAATATAAACAATCATTAAAAGAGGATTAATTTGGCTACAACAGATGGATTCCAATCTGTTTTGCAAGTTTATTACAATTCTCATTTTCTTACAAAATTGAGAAGATAGAATAGTTCTCATTGTCCCTGTGAACCGTGTAATGTCCTTGTTGTTGGTTTAGGCATTTTCAGGAAACAAAGGACAAGGTAAGTACTTTATAAAAAATCATCAACTACTACTCTTATTTCTTATTCTTGAACTTCACATTAAATATCTTGTGCATAAACCCTTGGTTTTGTTTGAAGAGCATTAGAAAAAGAGTTGATTTTATGAGTATATTACTTATGACTTTTCTAAGATGCTTATCATCTGTAATCATTTTAATTTCTGTCATACTGACTTTATGAAATGTTAAATATTAAGCTTTCCAGATTTAGAACTAGATGTGTGTTTTCTTTAAGATGTCCATTCTGTGAAATAAAACAAATACAAAATTGCCTTTTCTCACTTAATGAAAAGGGCCATTTCTTATCTTCCCCTCTAGGATTACCATTCAACAGAAATAAAAGGTTTTCATTACGTGCCTGATGAACATCCTATCCAGAGAAAGAGATCCTGTTAGGAGCAGAGTACAGATGGGCTATTTCCAAAAGAAAGGCTGAAATGGAAAGTTGTCAATAGAGAAAAAAGAAAGTCACAAACAGAAATACCAGGAAAACATTTCACCATCTTCCCAAAATGGGAGGGAGTCCTAGAAAGCAACAGAATAGATACGAATAAAAAAGCCAGAATAAAAAAGACACACACACACACACACACACACACACACTCCAGTCAAGAAAGGAACCAGAAACTCAGTCTTTATAAGAATAGTAGGAATTGGGGATATATACACTGAAAGGTTAAAACATAAAATTAAATACAGGTATAGGTAAAAAGATACTGATTTAAATAAAGTCAGGCTCCACATCAAAACAGGATTTAAAAGACACAGAGAAATACAAAACACAATAAATATGAAAATAAAAAAAATAAGTGAGAAACTCTACATGAGATAGGTTTTAAAAGCTAACAGAGACAAATAGACAGACATAACCCAGGTACCTGTCCAGTGGGAGGCACGGGAAATTAATAAGTGTTTTGAATTCAAAAATGTTCGAAGATATAAAGATGAAGGACTGCACTGTGAAAGTTACAGGTCTCTGGAAAGAAGCTGTAGATAAATGTGCCCTTGCCCTTGAGGAAGATGGAGGAGCTGGGAGCAGTTGTTCAAGGGTCCACAGGATGCCTGGCTGCCAAGGGGGGAAGGCCTTCCCCTGGGACTCAGAATCAATGGGGAAACAGCAGTGGTTGGTCCATAGCAGGGATTCTCAGTGGAGCAGGACTCTGGTCCCCTCCAGGGTACATTTGGCAATGTCTGGAGATCTTTTCACTGTGACAATTAGTGTTGGGGGGCTTACCACTGATCTCTAGTGTGTAAACGCTGGGGAGGCTGCTAAACACCCTGTAATGCGCAGCACTATTCTCTCAACAAAAAGATTCATCCAGTCCGAAATGTCAGCAACAGAAATACTGTCCTACAGTCTATTTTCACGAGGAGAAAATCTTTTCCATCCACGTGGCAACTGGAACTTGCCACCCCTGGAACAAAACCAAGAATCCAGATGTCAAACTTCAAAATCATCCTCTTCTAGCCTCATGGTGTTTGAGTTTGGAACAGGCAGCTAGAGAGATCTGGGGCAGCCTGCTAGGAGACTTGAATTCATTAATTAGCTGAGCAGTTTTGGAAACAAACTATCCCTGTTGGATTTCCTTTTGCTGCCAATAAAGTGGAGGGTTACAATAGAAAAGCTGTCCCCAACCTTTTGAGTCAATAGTCCCTTTCTAAGAATTGAGAGAGAGAGAGAGAGAAAGAGAGAGAGAGAGAGAGGGAGAGAGAGAGAGAGACAGGGAGAAACAAGCTCTTGAAAGCAGTTGTACTTTTAGAGTCTGATACTGGAGAAAATACTTATTTTATTTATTATGATTTGCAATTATTTTAACTTTGCAAGAATAATATCCATCTCTATTTATGTAAATCATATTGAATGGATTTACAAATAATACTTGGGCCCAATATGGGTTTAGACGTTGCTTGCAATAGTCCTGAGATCCCTGACCCTTGACTCTGAGGCATCTGCCTTCACGATCTTTCACAGAATGCACAGCGAGGAGCAGGTGGGGAGTGCGAATGCCTCGCGGCCACCCACGTAGTGGAGGTGGAGGTGAGTTCAGGTTGTAACAGTGAAGAACTGAAAAGCCCCCTTCCTCCAGAAAAAGAGCAATTGCTACCCAGGTCCAAAAACTTCCTCTATGAGGGTGCCTCTTCTTTGCCCCAAATCACATAATTTCTCAAAAGAATTCAGACATCTAGATTTTTAAACTCTGACTGGAAAATGTAAAACATTTTGAGCCAAGCACAGTATATTTTTAGACTATATGTGATCCAAACAGGGTCATTCTGCGACCTTTGGATATTTATAATTTATATAATTTAAAATTTGATTTAATCCCATTTATAATTTAATCTGATTGGCTCAGAAGAAAAGGCCATCAAATAACTAATAGAGGATTGAGCACAAAAGTTAAAATACAAATTTTTTAAAAATATAAGGACATACAAACTTAGTTTCTCTCTTTCTCCACATCCAGTCCACAAGCAAATTCTACCAGATTGACATTGAAAATATATCCTAAATCTAGAACTACCATCTCTGTCCAGGTTGCCAGCATCACCAGCTTGGCCACACTGTGACACTCCTACCTGGTCTTTCTGTTTCCATTCTGGCCCCTTTTCCCACCAAATATTTCCAATACATCAGCCAGAGTTATAATGTAATATAATATCACATCATTTTACTGCTTTCAAAACACTTCAACTTGCTACCCTAACATGCCCTGCTCCTCTTCACTTAGCCCCTGTCTTTCTCTGCCCTCCTTTCCTAATCTCTGATTTGCTCTCCTCTCTCTACACATGCTGGGCTCCTGACATCCCTCCACCACACTCTGACCTCAGGACCCTTGCATTTGCTCTATTAAAATGGAATGCTTCTCCCCAGATAACTACATAAATTGCTTGTTCCTTTTATTCAGTACTTCCCAAACACTTGCCTAAACATCTCCTAGAAAGCAGCAGACACACTTTTCTCACCCTACCCCTCTCCGTGTCTGTCCCCGAGGTCGCTGCCTTCGCACCATCCATTCGATATATACATAATTTGGTGTGGTATCCGATACACTGTATGTTGTTTCCAGTTTGTATACTTCCACGAAGGCAGGTATTTCTGTCTGTTCATTAGCTTATCCCCAGCAGGTAGAACTGTCACAAAATAGACCCTCAGTTAAAATTTGCTGGAGAAGTGGTGAATGCAGAATCATAAACCTCTAAGAAAGGAAATACAAGATACAATGTTGATATGTTTGCAAACAATGGATCTAGAGCCTGTCTTATAGTCTCACAACCATTACTATTATTGGGAACTAAGTACAAATGCTAGCTGATTTGGCTTTGTCTTAACTGAAGGCCTCTTAGTCTCCGGGGCAAGTTGGCAAATTGGACCATCGCAAATTCTCTCCGCTCAGATACCAAGGTTTCAGGTTAACTAATAGGCTGGATTTCAGGTTAACTAATAGACTGGATTCCCGCTGCCAGTCTCCCTCCCTTTGTCCTTTCCTTTTCCCCTTTCCTTTCCACCTCTTTATTTCTGTCTTTCCCCTTTCTCTCTCTTTTTCTTTCTTTCTCTCTCTCTTGCTTGCTTGCCTGCTATCTCTTGTTTCTCTCATGCCTCCTGTCATCTCTCCCTGGGAATCTCCGAGCTTGGCTGAGCGTGTCTCCAGGCCTACCCTCCATGAACCCCTGGGCAGTGCCTCTGGCTGCTCCTGGATCAGTGGCTAATTGAAAGGCCCTTTGTATGCTCTTTTTAAGACCCCAAAACTCCCACTCGTGATTGCCACCAACTCTGCCAACATCACACCCCCTCTGACTTTCCTCCGCTGTAGAAACTTGGAAATCATTTAGGTCTTTTCTTGTGTTCTTTCTCATTTGTCACCTCCCAAACACCAGTCATTTATACTGCAGTAAACAGTACATTAGGCACCAGACAGGTCCTAATCTGTCATCCCTTTCGTCTGATCCACTCTGTCTATTCAAGGAAGGAGCAGCTTGGAGACTTCCACTTGCTAATGAGGAGTCAGCTGGCTCACCCTGCTCACAGTTTGTTCTGGGCAGAGTAGGTGGAGCGTGCTGGAAAGCTAAGATCTGACCTCCTGGCTCTTTGGGATTTCCTGTTCCGGATTCCAGTTTAGAGAAGACATTTAAGGAATGCTGGAAGCAAACTCCAAAACGCATAAATAGCCCTTATGCCCCTGCAATGGAGAACTAATCATTTTATCTTTTACTTTCTTTTTAAAATTAAAAAAAAATAATTTTTTGGAGGCAGGGTCTTTCTATGGAGTTCAGGTTGGCCTCGAACTCACTGGGTAGCCCAGGCTGGTCTCAAACTCACACTGATCCTCCTGCCTCAGCCTCCAGAGTGCTGGGATTACAGACTTGCCCCATAAAGCCTGGCTGATCTCAATATCTTATGTTACCTGCCGAAATACAAGGGGTATAATAAAAAAGAAGAAAGAGACCCTTATATGTTCCAATAGCCAGAGAAGTGAATTAGGGATTAGGGGCAAGTGCTGTTTCTGCCATCAACTTTGAGCATAACTCAACTGTAACAGTGAGAGCTAACATTAACTGGACACTTAATATATATTATAGTGAAAATATACATTATCTCAACTTGTCCTTATGAAATATTATGGGGTAGATAATATTATCATCCTTGTCATACAAATCACAAAAATAAGTCTTCCAAAGGTTATCTCATTTACACAGCTGGTAAGGGATAAACCACAAATCTGTATTCTTCTCTGTGCAGCTCCAAACATAAGGTCTAAAGTAGGTGCTACACTTGTATTTTTCTTTGTGGTGGTGGGAGCTGTGAGAGGACTGGGTGCCTTACAGTGCTTTTTGGTCTTGGGAAAAGCTATGCCTTCTTTTCCTCAGCATGTAGCACAGGCAAAGAAAGAACACATCCCTCAGAGTTCCCAGCCCTGGTCTCTGCAGTGACACCCTTTCTCCAGGTGAAGTCCTCTGACCCCGTGGATCTTTTGCCTGACCCCTTGCATACACAGCTAATCTGGTGGCTTGGCCCCTGACTAAGGAGGACATCACACTCTAGAACCTAAATTTAGGCTGCCCTATATATGCTACAGTCATATTTCAGGCAAGTGACAGCTAACTGCTACCACACAGCAGCAACCTGCGGTTCATATTAACCTGTACTGGCATTAGAACCGGCAACTGGGGCTAACAGTCTATTCTGAATCCAATTCTGCATTCCCCGGCCATCCAGTCTCCCAGCTGTTTCACTTTCACTTTTGCTTTGTTTCATAAAGATAGTCACTTAACTTCCCATCCTCTTCAGCTCCTAATTGCCACAGCCAGATGGGATAACTCACTGCTGGCTGAATCGGAGACTATTTCATTCTGTGACATTGACCGAGAGCATCCACGTGCCCACAAGAGAATTCGGACTGAATCGCTTGGTTACTATTCCTCCCAACATCTGGCAAGGTTTTGCTTTTCATTTTTATTTTAAAAAAAGAATGTATGCTTTTTATTACACGTATGTATGCAAAGTTTCTAATTAAAAAATCCACAGATAGAGGGTTCTGTGCCAATTTTTTTTTCTTTTAAAAGTTTGAATAAAGTACATGGAAAATTGGATTCAACCTTTAAAGGGAATGGGAGGTGCGTGGGATAAGACCATATTCCAAAAAAAAAAAACATATATATATATATACACACATATATATATATAGTATAAGCATATGTATATAATATATACATATATATAGTATAAGCATATGTATGTAAATATATATTGTATTGTATCTATATGAATTACAAGATTCTTGCACATCTTTCTAATTGGATAGCGCTCTATCATCCCTCCCCTACTAGGTGCCACTTCTCAGAAGCAGGGCTCCGGTGTGTGACTGGAGGTAGTAGGATCCCAAGGCTGACAGCCCACAAATTGTTATTGATCCTCATTAAACACCTGAGACACGTGAGTTATTTTTGCAAAGCTCCATATCCATGGCTCAACACTTTGACAAACACTCAGAGGTTTCTTTTCTGGTCTTAATTACAGGATAAATAAATCTCAAACACGTCTGTAGTTCTCTTACAGGGGTCATATTTTTCCCTATTGAAAAGAGTTTACGGGATGACCTGGTAGGAAGTATTGAATCCTCTGAATCAATTCTTCTTCTTTTTTTTTTTTAATGTCTTCTGTATTTTCTCTACACAGAGGGGAAGAAGGAAAAACCAATACGTACTGAGCACCTATTTGCCACATAATAAGCTGCGAGTTTCACCTCTTTTAATTATTACAATTACTCTGAGAGGCAGTGATATTTTTCAGCCAAATGTTTCAACAAGGAAATTCATCTTGGAAATACAAGTTACATATTCAAGACCAAGTGGCCATAAGGACACAGTGCCCCAATTCAGTAATAAGCCAATGTGACTCCAATATTTGCATTTTCCCCACTTAAACATTTCTCTGTACAGAGAAGGAATCACCGCATGAATGTGAGGATTGATTCATTAAGCTTTATTGTGACTGATGCTGTAAACTGGTTCAGTTAAGATCATTTTTTTGCCCACATTTCATCAGTCCTGCTTTCCCTGGAAAGGCTTAAAAGCTCAGACGTAATTTCCTAGTTTTTCACGAAGCTAAGGATGGCATCTTACATGATTCTGAACAAGGCCAACCAAGGAAAAATACTTGGAATGCTACTCTCCCATTTCTATGGTCTGGGGATACAGGGAGTATATGGTGAGTTCCAGGCAATAAACAGGGAGGTGAGAGCCCTTGCACACATGTGCTGAAGTCAAACCATACAGAGCAGGGCCTTTAAAAGGTATAATAGAGCAGCTGTGCACCCTGGACCTCACACTTCTAGGCTTCTTTTTATCTCCACTATCAACTTCCAGCTGGTTAAGCCAGCATTAGTTAGCTATGGTTTCTGTTCACTGCTGCTGCTGCTGTTGCTGTTGCTGAGCAGAGTCACCCATCACTGAAGAAAATAATCCAGCCTCTAAGTGGCATTTTCTTTAAGATAAACTGCTTCTATTGAAGGACTATATAAAAAGGAGCATTTTATAGAACTTTAGAGTTTAGAGAAAATGTTCAAAAAAGAGAGATCAATACGCCAGAAGAAGGAAGGATAAATTTCATAGAAGTGGGAGAAATTGATCTGAATCTTTCAGAAAGGATAAGGAGGAGAAGCCCTTTCTATGGGCGCTTATAGGTTGAGACTAAGTGTTCAGAGAATACACTTTGCATCCTTCAGGGATGCAAATGTAGCCACACAGCTTGAAAGAGGTTGGATAACTGAGGAGGTATCAATGGCACTGGGCTGTAAAGGCGAACTATTCAGAGCCTATTATGCTGGAACAGTCTGTACAATATGATGGCAGCAATGTACCAAGGTGATGTGTAAAACAGTGAATCTGAGAGCTGGGCATGAGACTGGTCAATGGGGGAACAGCTGGAGGCTGGAAGACCGGAAAAAAAGCACAGGAGTGGAGAGGTAAAGACACTGCGTGAGAGGAGAGTGTTGGACACTGAAGAATAGATTACAAAATCTTTGTCAAGAAGGAGCACGCAGGACTTCAAGGGAAAAGGAATGGATAAAATATAGCACGTGGCTAACTCTCCAAGGGAGGAGAATGGTGGAACATTTTGAGAGTGTCAGAGTTGGGAGGAAAATTGGCTTTACAGTCAGTCAGGTTTGGGGTCACACAGCTTTTTGTCCAACAGTATCGCTTTGTGTCTCAACGGCTTCATCTACGGAAGAGAGGGGGCTTTGGCTGATCTTGATCTGCTGTGTTAGAGATAACAATACTTAACAGTCACTCGATAGATACTTTCTATGAGTGCTATTATTTTTTTTCAGCTTTAACTGAGTTTATTGGTACATTTTAGGGATACAGTACAGTTACATTCATTGTTGGGATCTTGTAACCTCTACATGACAAGTCTTGGTTCTCATTTTTTCCCCTTGTCCCTGCCCCTTATTATTGCCAAACAGAGACAATTAAAAAGTTACCTGGGCTATAGGAACCAGATTGCACCAATGCATGCAAGTCTTCAATATTTTTGACAGACTGACAGAATATTGGTATCAGAACTCCAAATATTATCAGTACAGCATTGGAGATAATTACAGCTGTATACAAATTAGCACATGCTACTGATCCCTGAAAAGGCACTGCTACCATGTGCACCCCTCAGATCACTAGTGAGAATGTCCAGCACCTTTGTAGCCAAATGACACTCTATACTGCCAGCTGCTACGTAGTCTCAGTTGCCCACAATACTCTCCTCTCTGTAGCCTCACCTCACTCCAATGCAGTAACTCCCTGACTTACAAACATTCAAGTTGTGAACTTTCACTAGTATACTGTGTGAGATTCACAAGTATACTGTGTAAGACTCGCATGTCTGGATTACAAATGAATCCCACTTACGAATATTCTCTCAGAAGGAAGCTCCTGCTTAAACTGGGGACTTAGAGTACCCGATTGAAATGAGTACTGCTGATCTGTGTGAGAGTGTGTAAGGACTGTGACACAGCACCCGGGGTGTGATATCACATTACCACAGTTATCAGCCACGCGCTGTGATCTATGGGCTATCTCTCATTTCCTTAAACTCTTGACATCCTGGCGTTTTGGGAGACAAGTGAGAGGAAAGCAGAGGCTGGGGAGCGGGCAGAAAAGAGAAAGTCTTTCGGTGGCTTTCTGACAGCTACAGGATGTGGTGTGTGAACAGTCAGAATAATAACCCTGTGGGTATAGGAATGAATCCTCAGTCATTGCCTTCAGCTGCAAATGGAGAAGCAGCAGCTCACATCATTCTGAAAACCAACAGTGTGCCTGACACTGTTCTAGTGATTTACCAACTCCAGCTCATTTAACACTACTTGTACATACTCACTGAATGATTCCTGTTAGAAGCTAAAATATAAATAAAATGGAAGGAACATAGGCTGTTTGAGGTATGAATTTTGCAGTTGGCTATCCCTCTGCCTGGAAGGCCATTCTCATGACCACTACACCCCTCACTTCATTGAATACCTGCTCAGATATCTCTATCCTAGAAGCCTTCTTTGACCAACCTTTGCTTCCCATTTTCTCTTCTTACCATTTTGGTTTTCCAGACAGTGTTTTCAACCATCACATGGTAAAGGTGCAGTTGTTTATTCTGTCTCTGCCACGCAAGGTGAGTTGCATGAACTCAGAGCTTATGTTTTTGTGTTTGTCTCTGGGTCTCCAGGACTCTTAATATTACTGGGCACAGAGTAAGTTCTAGATAACCATTTAAAGAAATTCATCCAACTTGCCAAGACACTAAGAATACATCTTCCATCTTCAGAAAAGCACATTTCCCGGTTTCAATCCCAAGGGTCAAACAATGTTATTTAAGAAACAAAGAAATGGCGAAAGAGCATCACTGAGTGTCTGTCCTGCCTCAGAGCTCCCCGCTGCTCTCCATCATCTAGAGTGCTTAGCAGGTGCCAAGACCACAGGCCACTTTAATTCTTTCCCTGTGGATTCCTGCCAACTGGGACCCCATGCCTTTCCCTTTCCAAATGGATTTTATGTAGTGGACCCATGCTCAGAAGGCCTCTACCCTCCAAATTACCGATTACCTAATCTGAAGAAATGTGGGCTCTGTTTAAGGCTAATGAAGACATGGTGGCCAAAACCCTGTTTGTAAAGCACAGTACCATTAGGGAAGATTAATCACCCTTTAAACCAGCTCTTCTGTATTTTGGCTCCAAACACCCGGAGAGGAGAGGGGAGCATCCATCACTTCATCCAAGCAACACCAAATGCCGCTGTGGCCATCCATCAGGGAAGCACTGACCTGCTGCAGCAGGGGGAGCAGTGAAGAAAAGCACAAGGGTGTTCGAATAAATATGGAGACAAACATCCAGTGGTAGTGGAGAGTGGGCCCGAGTGTTATAAAGTTCTGGAATGGTACATGGGTCCTGTGGTTAATTGTATGTTCCCAATAACAACGGTGCAAGAAATCTTGCTTTCCCCCTAACAGCACACCACTTCCCCATCTTGTCTGCTTAGACATAAATTCTTAGACCACAGAACCCATGTGTATTTTGGAAATGACAATAATACAATCTAACACATGCAAGAGACACACGCGGGAGTATTAAGTTCCTATTTGCAAACGGTGCATTGCATTAGCTTGTGTTCTTTAGTTCAGATTGCTTTCTCCCAAACTCTTGTAGCAAACCTAAAAATAAATTGCATGATGGTATCTCTTGCCCTACTTTTGAATCCCAAGAAAACGCTTATGCATCCAGACTATATAGGGCCTGACCTATTCTGGGTTCATAGTATTTCTGGAGTTCAGATTCTTGAACTCCAATAAAATGTCCTAAAATATAAAAACCAACAATTTTATATGGCATACATTTTTGCACAATTGGAGTTTGGCATCTTGAAGAACCTGCCGGTGCTCAAATACACAAAGAACCAAGAATAGCCTCAGGTCAGTTACCCCAGTGGAAAGGTTGAGACCAAGCTTCCTCACTTGTAAGTTTGAATAACCCTTGTGTGGGACAAAGTGGGCTGACATCGCTCATCACTGTAGCCTGGCAGATGACCTCCTCACCATCGATACATCCTTTACTCACTGCATGGCATAGATTCAAACAGACAAAAGATCTCGCGTTTAAAATGCAGACCCTTTGAAGAGTCCTATTGTGTGACGCTTCCGGTGTTTAGGCGCTACTGGGCCAATTTTCTAATTATTCACATAACCTTGCATTTCTGTATTAAGAGCCCATTGTTTATGCTACTTCTCATGGTGCTTATCACATCCAATCTGGTATTAGAACAAATTGCATACTCATCCTCTCCACTAGATTGTAAGCTCTTGAAGCTTGGGCTGGAAATCACACTCATCTATAGATCCCCTGAAGTGCAGGGCACTTTTCAAGTGAATAGAGGCACTTAATAAACATCAGTAGAATTAGATTTTTTGAAGAGACCATACATCAAAAGAAGTACAATGAAATTAATTTATTTGAAGCTTATTAAAATGCACTTTCAACTCTCCCTCCAGTGCACAGGAAATTCAAGCCAGCATGAGCTGAACAGCATCTTCAGTATCAAAATTGAAGACTACTGATCTTCATCCTCTTGCTGCAACGAGGTTCCAGGGCGTGCACAAGACAAAGAAGTCCCACATTTACAACCTCACAGCTCCTCTTAACAAAGCTCACCGAGCCTGAGCAAATTCATGAATACTTCTGTACCTCAGTTTCCCTATCTGTCAATTTAAGGAATGCGTGTAAGGGTCTTCTATGGGCTAACATATATATCAAGCGTCCAGCATGGTCCAAGGTCCATTGATCACAATGGGCATGCCTATAAAAGTTAAAACCACTTCCTGTGGCAAGACTGAAACTTCTCAATCTGAACTTCCTAAATAGTACTGTGTAAAGATTACATACATAAATTCAAG
>NW_022900933.1:20584107-20646802 GCF_012274545.1 Fukomys damarensis | reverse complement strand
TTTTTTTAAATACTCAGACTCCAGAGTGCCATGGAAGTTAGAGCACCCAGCACAGTATTCAGATTGGCTGTGAGCTGACACAGATGTAGAGCGGCGAGTGTGCTCACGCATATGTGCAATGCAGGGTGCATAGGCAGAGTGCACTTTTTCAGCAGACCTTGGTCCACTGATATGTCCTCTCAGGAATGCCTCCCGTACGGACTGTGGGGTTTGGGTTGTTTCTGTGAAGATGCCCTTCCCTGTCATATGGCTTACTTTACCCAAGGTCAAAGCTAACAAACTTGGTTTTTAAAGGTCCTTTGATGGCTTCCTCTCTGATGTTGCTCAGCTTCTCCCCTGCTAGGAAACTCTGGCTCACCACCCTGCACCCTCATCCTCGGCAGAAAGCCAGGCCACACTTTCAGGAGGAGCCCTGAGACCGTGCCCAGCCTTACTCTTACTGCCCCTGCCTTGGCTCTCATTTGCCTCTTCCTTCCTCATCATGCCCCATCACTTCTGTCTCTCCTGAGTGCTCAAGTCCTCCCTTTCCCTATTCCTACACGGATGGTTGAATCTCACAGATTCATCTCCATATCTACCGGCTCCATCCTCTGGCTGAGGCCTGGGCCTGTGTCCCCTCACCACTTGCTCAGAACATCTGGAATCTCCGCCCTTTCCACTCAACACTGGCGCCATCTCTCAGAGGATTCATGGTTGTTCTCCCAGAAATCTCTGCTCTTTGTAAAACTGCACTCCACACCTATCTATGTCCCTGAGCTGCTCCGAATCTTTCACGCCTTTCTAAGATTCCTTCCATGTGTCCACCACTTTGTTTAAAGTCTTGCCAGACTCTCAGCCTCATAGACATTTACCTCATTCACTTCATCCTGCTCCATTCAGTCACTCCTTCCTCTTCATATCACGTAATCACTATTCCATTACACAATATATGTTCATTTGTTTAGCTGTTATCTCTCTCCCTGTAAAAGCTACTAAATTAGATGTGAAGTTATTTGAAAAGACTCCCGATCCTTGGATTTACAATATAGACAGTGAGACTGGAAGTATGCAAATAGCAGCAGCAGTCGTGGGTGAACCCATCAGCAAGTGCCAGATGCTGGAACAAGCATCTTACACACACATCCTCAAGCCACGCTCTTCACCAGACATCCCATCACCAGGGTTTTATGATCACCCCGAGTGAGCTCAGGGTCACAGTGTTAACTGACCTTCACTGCCTAGCAAAGGCAGGACCTGACCCAGAGCCGCTCATTCCAAAGTGCCTCTCTCTACCTGATCTGTTACTGAATGTTTGTTACTAGCGATTCGTTGTAACAGGCATCCAAAAAGAAAATCTTTTTTCCTGGCTCTGGTAATCAGCACAGAAAGACTTCACTAAGTGAGAAGGTAAAAATTAAACTAGTCTTGAAGGATGAATAGGATTATGATAAGTGGAGAAAAGATGAGCAAACAGATGTTTGATTAGTAGCTATAGTTTCTCAGAGCCAGTGTAGGAATGCTCAGTAGCCAGAAGCACCTGGGTATTTTCACACCTTCAATTTAGAGAAGGATAATTTTTATTCTTAAAAAGACAATTTATTCTCTTGAAGGCTAATGTGGAGACAGCAGAAGTAGGTCTATTGCACTATTTTTTAAAAACTAAGACAAAGATGAGAATCAGAAGACTGGCTAGGTTTGCTTACTACATATTCATTATTGATTCATTTATTCATTCTACATGCATTTATTTGGGGCCTACTCTGTGAAAGAGTAAGAAAAGGAGTACGACATTGTCTGCAGGAGTCCGTAATCCTGTAGCAATGGGATAACATGGTGTAAAAAGACGATAGTGGTGAAATTATTATCAGAGAGCTAAAAATGAAGCCCCCTAGGATCCCAGAAACTCGAGAAATCATCTCTGATGCACGGAACTGGGAAGGTAATGCAGGAATAAGGGAAAGGGGTAGCATGGAGAAAAACTCAGTTCTCCCACTAAACCTTCCTTGTGTTTTATATTTTTAAATTAATTCATTCACTCACTCACTCACCCACTCATTCATTCAGAAAAGGGTCACACTACGTAGCCCACTGCAGCTCAGAATCACTATGTAGCACAGACTAGCCAGGAAATTGCAATCCTTTCCCAGGTTGCTGAGTCCTGGGATTACAGGCATACAAAATAGTGTCCAGCTGTTCTTTTTATTTTTTTGCTAAGTGTCTGACTTTACCAAACCTGTCACTACAAGATAGTGTCACCCTAATATAGGGTGATCAAGGAGTTCCCTTTGCTGGTAAGGACTGCTGATCGTTTTCATACTTATTTTCCAAAGAAGTTAATTCGCAGTGTATAGTGCCCAACTAGTATCAGTGGATGCAAAGAGGAAATGCTCATAGATACAATTTCAAAGGCTTCTGTGGAGGGAAGTTTTTATTCCTCATATCCTTTCCTCACAGCCCACCATTCAATCCTCAAAAGTTTTTGCCTGGCATCTACAGAGAACTGTATCTTCCCTATCTTTTGCCTTATGCAGAATACTCACAATGCTCTAATTACTGTGAAAATCTGCTTCAGTCACCCTAGATAAATCAGATAATTTCTCATTGAGAGTGACTCTTCCCATCCCCCCTCCATGCCACCCGCAAAATGTCACTAGCTCCAGAGCCTTCAGGTAGGACTAGCAGAGCCTGAAGGCCATGATGGGATCCAAAACAGAATGTCGATGGGGTGAGAGATAACAGGAAAAACAAAGGAGAGTGGGAGAGGCAGGACAAAATTCACAACGGCAAAACTCTCTAAGTGGATAGTGCAGTCTCATGGTCAGCTGAAGTCCAACATCATCATGAACAGGACGGTTTACCTGGCAGATAGAGGAGCTCTTTAGAAGGGTGGGAGAGCACACACCTGGTGGTCCATGGGGTGAATCGCTCTAGGGATGCACCGGTTATCTGATCCACCCAATTCACATTTCAGGATATAATCCCCACATTCCCAAGCGGGTTCAACCCCAATCTTAGGGTCAGGCATGCGTGGACAGATAATAACGGGTCAGCATTCCATTCCCTTATGAATATTTGAGGGTGAGTTCTATCGAAGACAGATGGGGCATCTATCATGAAGTTTTCTGGCTGCCTGCAAGACGTCTCTGCATCTTCAACTTCCAATTATCTGATACTCTTTAGTCCTTTCCATATCCCTCTTGTCACTGGTAGCATGTGTTGGCTGTTTACAGTCAGGCTCACTGCTCTTGACAGCATTCTCCTTTGTCCTTCTGGATCATAAACCCAGAAGCTTTGACTGGACAGGGACGGAAGGTAAAAAGAAACTCTATTAACTATAGAAAAGTTAAACTGTTTGCTCAGAGTCATTCAGTCAGATAATGGTAGAGTTCAACAAATCTCAAATAATGCAGATTAGGTTAAATTCTTTTACTGAATGTGCCTAGAGCACCTTCAACCTCTTCTTTGGAATATTCATCACCCGTGTACTTGTTTATTTAATGCCTGTGGGCTCTACCAGACTGGGAACTACTAAATTTGATGAGATGTCTATCATATTCGCTGTGCTAGCCCTTGCATCTAGCATAGTCTTAGAGTAAGGTAGGTAGACATAATTTTTGTTGAATTCAGTGAAAATTCTTAGGAATCCTTAAAGTGATCCTTTAAGTGATCTTAATCCTTTAAGTGATCTTCAAAGTCTAAAACTATTCTTTGAGGCTAGAGATCAGGCATTACTAAAAAGAAAAAAAAAAAAAGCTTAAGAGCCAAGGCAGATTATCCTAGGGGTGTAATAAAGAAGTGAACCATCGTGGACGCAGAGATTCTGGATGTGTGTTGCAGAAAGATTTCCTCCCACTGTACTAAGCTACTTGTGTTCAGAACCTCGCAACTCCCAGCAAGCTGTGTTAGCCTGTGGCCGCTGCATCTGACAGAAAGAGCAAAGTAAGAGCCCAAGCAAACACGAGTAAAGTAAAAAGGGAAACTCAATTTAAAAAATCATTTACTGCCAAGGAGGCCACCCTTTCAGGCTTGGCTCGAACGCAAAAGAGTGGCTTGAGAGCACCTTTTAAGAGGATGGAGTAGAGAGTCAAAGAGATTTTTGAGGACAGAGCAGCTATCTACACTGCAGAGGTTAGAAATCCTGAGGTTGAAAAGAGTTTACATCATGTCCATAGAGCCATAGTGATGCTACTCCCTGCTGAAGAGTAACATTTACCAGTCAGCTTTGGAGCACTGGGCTTCAGTGGCACACATCACAGGACAAGGGCACCTCCTTCCTTTAGGTAGAAGAAAGGCACCTGGATGTTATGATTCCAGGTCTTCTTGGGAATGTGCAAGATTTGCAATAGAAACTGAAGTCTAGAGAGGTGGGCCTTGGTATAGAGAGATGGAAGTACTTCCCCAGGGTATTCTACTTATGCTTCAGGAGCTTAAGACAAAGCTAACCTGACCCATGGAGAAAGCTCTGTACAAAAACACAGGGTAGAAGACAAGGCCCATCGACTGTTCTCTGAGCCAGCACAGCCAGTATCAGTGTTGCTCCCTACTGTGACTGTGATCCATGAGAGAAGTCCAACGTGGCTGCTTGATTCTGGTATGGTTTGCAGAAGAGGGGGACAGGTCTATCACCCATAACTGGGACAGGAAGCAGGCAGGAAAGCATGTTTCTCACAGCTGGGGCCATGCAGGCAATGGAAGGGCTCTCGGGAGGAGAGAGCCAACAGCCCTTTCTAAAGGCAGACACTCACTTCTCAACCACTTTGAAGAATGATGAGGACCACCCTTGATTCTGACTACATGGGTTTTCATTCACTGTCTTGGACAGAACTTTTTGCTTCAATGACCTGTGAGAAATAAAAGTGTTATAAATTTCACGAAGGCAAAGATGTTTTCCTTCTGTCCTATTTCTACCTCCAATGCCAAATATAGCAACTGCTACACAGTAGGAATTTTATAAGTATTTGACGAACAAATTAACAGATGGACTTTATATTTTGCTTTTGTGCATCAGTAAATAACAGCTAAGAATGAATGTATTAAAACCAGCATTCAGCCAGGTGTGGTAGCACATGCCTGTAATCCCAGCACTCAGGAGGCTGAGGCAGGAGGATTGCTGTGAGTTCGAGACCAGCCTGGGCTACATAGTGAGTTCCAGGTCAGTCTCAACTACATAGTGAGACCCTGTCTCAAAAGCAAACAAAACAAAACAAACAAATAAAACCAGCATTCATATTTCAAATATATTAGTCATAAAAGATATTTGTTTACAGATTATCATGGGTTTGATGGTCAATAAATTTTTGTTTTGAAAAGTTTTTGTAAGTATTGAATTATTAAGGGAAAACAGGTGCATTTAATGAAGTCTCTGATTTGGCATTTTGTAATCAAAAAGGCAGTTGGCAAAATCTAATGTGAATAGAAATGCATTCAGCATTTCAAAGACAAAGGCTTCTTTGGAAGAAGTTAATAATCCCTTTGAGAGCATTTCCTACCCACAGAAAGTGAAGTGGGCTTTTACTAGGATTTTGTTTTTGTTTTAGCAAGTACTTAATACCAACACTGTGTAAGTAGCCTTGGTATGCAGAGAGTCAGGCACACAACCGCTGTTTCAAATCCTGCCTCTCAACAAAGCACAAGAAACCAGAGATAGATACACCAAGAACAGAATAAATTCACTATAGTCACAATCTAAGGAGTTTCAGTAGACCATTATACTCTCATGCAATAAAGATATTTCTGACCTCCTTTAAGTCATATTTTCAACTGGGGAAGAAGTCACAAACACTAATAGGCTTTAAAACAAACCAGGAACCATTTCTGATTTGTTTCTTGATTTTAAATTTCTTGAAGAAATTTGTACATTTTCTCATTAAGCGAATTTTATACAAGCAAAGCTGAAAGGTCCTGAAGCTATATCTGTACCACCTTCCATATCCACACACAAACACACTGTATCTCCCTTCTATCTTCAAATACAGTGAGATGGGCAGACAATGCAGGATTCAAAATCAGTGTCAAAAACATCCCTGTGAGTTTCTTCGTGAAAAAAATGCCGAGGAAAGTATGCTCAGCTGAGCAAAGGTTAAATGAGTATGATCATAGCCAAACCCTTACCAAGCTTCTCTGTTTCTAATCTGAGTAAAATAGCCTGCAATTCTTAAGTAATTAAGTTAATGATCTCATCTGTTCTTGAAAAACCAATTCTTCTGTGGCTTGGAAAGTTCAAGGAGGACAGCCAAGCTTTAGCATTTCCCAGAGAGGGGAAGACCATGATTAATGGCAAGCCCATCTGACTTAGGGCGACACATCTTTTCTCTGGGATCCTCTAATACCTTCTGTAAAGTGGGGATAAATGGGAGAATCGTTTCACAAGATGCTGTGGGGAACAAGTAAGTTAAGTGCCTACTTCAAAGTGTCTCCCATATCTTTTACAAAGTGACTCATGTCTCTAAACAATCTCTATGGCCACGGCCCATACCTATTTCCTAAGTTTCTGATTCCCTCCCATATAAATATTATCTTTCATACCACAGAATTCAGGCAACCCTTTACACACATTCTACTCCCTCTAACTATTTTCTTGTCTAGTTCCCCTTCAAGAGACGGCATGCCTGTAAGTTACTGGCTGCCCCATCTTACTTAAATGCTTGTACAGTACTCTCCGAAGTCATATCATTTCCTTTGGCGGTCTGTGCATATTAAAAAAGGTCTGTCCATGGTACATACTGTCTTTCCAACTAGACCTTGAGCTCCTTGGGGGATTGAGTATATATTTCATCTCAGCGTTTCTGGTGCCTAGCACCCTGCTCAGCACACGGCTGATGTTCATAAATAGATAAACATTAGTTCACAACCAAGCCATTTGTGGAACTCCTGTGTCTGTATCACCCACTACCTCACGTTACATGCATAGCTCAAAAGCTTACTCCTCGTTGCAGGGACTTGCCAACAAATAGTCCTTGCACACTGATGGGAATGCAAAGAATTCAGTATTTGTAAATAGCACAAACAGTAAGTTTTACTGAATCTTGACCAATGATATCAATTCTCCCATCCTACTGCTTGCGGCAGATCCCAGTTCTCCATCATGTCAAAGGGATTTAAATCATCGCTCCCTCCCGCTTCCATCTCCACTGCTATTAAAATGTAAAGGAGAAGAAAATAAGGTCGCATGTTGGCCCGCGTGTATGTTCTAGCCACGTCAGCAGCCGGTGTGCCTACCGTGGATACCCAACTGGCATACCCAGCTGAGTGGGGGTCTGGTCACTTCCTGTCACTTGTCCCACTCTGTAGGAAAGAAATTTTACAGCAAGTGCAGCCTGTTGAGATCACACACGGATGAGATAGCTGGTTCCAAGTGTTGATGCTCTTTTCTGATAGGAGTGAATACAAATTATGGCAAGAAAGTTGAAAAAAGAATGTCCAAAAATTTCAAATGCATTTAATTATCTTGATTATAAAGAAGGATAATGATAGAGAAAACCCAAACCGAACAGACCCACCTGGCACACTCCTGTTAATCAGCCTTGAATTGGGCTTTTTTCTGGACCAACATCCAAGCGGGGGTGGGGGTGGGGGGAGAAATCCAGCCCATTAAAATTTACCTGTAAAACCAAAGCACCACCTAGTGGTCAAAACGGAAAACAATGATTTTTATATGGACTCTTCTCAATCCAACAAGTATTTTTCTTGGATTATCAGTCTCTCGATGTCTAGTGAGTTACACATTCCCTTTTTAAATGTATGCTAAAATTAACTGCAGACTTTTACTAAGAAAGAACAAACAACAACTCTTTTATTATCGCCCAAACCTGTTAACACAAACACTTGGGGCCTCCACGTAAATAGAGATGTGTGGGCTGCCTACCATCTGTGCTCGTGGTTGTTTGCCAAGTATCCAGCAGCCAGACTTTCCATGGCCAGAGGTCCAGGCCATCTAGGCTTTTTCTGTATGCTGATCCCTCTCTGGGCAGGTGGTAAGGGTTCAATTCTATTTTGCACCACAACATATGGAAAGAAGATACACGAGAGAGGGTAGCAAGAGGATTGGTTCGTAATCCGTGAACCTGGACTAGAATCCCAGTTTCCTATCTCTGAGCTTTGTGGTTCTTGGGCCAGGCTTCTCAATTATTATATCTCAGTTTTCTTCTCTGACATAAATAATGGAAACAATAATATCTACCTGGGGTGATAATAGCCAACTGAAACATGATTACGAAAATCAGTAAGAGAATAACCTATCGTTGTACATAAAATTAGGAAACTTTGCACACATATTTCGTATCATTTCATTGTTATTAGCTTACTCTCATTAATTCCTATCGAACTGTTTCATAATCTAGATCAACATCCACGAAATGGAATTCTACTAAGGTAGATACAGCCTTCTCTTCTTGATTACATAATTATTTTAATTTTTCTTTTATTGATTTATGTTTGCAATACATAGTATTTACACTCATAATGGCAAATTGGTAGGTAATTCTTCAGTCATCTATTATATTTCAACAAACAACTTTGAAATTGTTATCAGTCTAGAAATGAGTTAGACTCCCACTGGCGCTACACAGACTCCTGTAACAAAATCGACTGCGAAGTACAGATGTAACCCAAATGGTGACGAGGTGGACAGGTGGGTCATTTTGTGGCACAAAATTCATCCATGAACTAACATCAGAAGAGAGGACAACAGTATACCAAAGTCACCATGCCCAGAACTATGGCTGCGATGCTTCCTTAATTTTGTCTTTTTTTTTTTCTAATTGAATTAGGAGACCACCTCGAAACAATGAAGCAATCTATTACAACATAGGCTGAAAACAAAACATCTAAACGGATCCAACAAAATGAAGTATTGAAGAAGCTGATATTAACAGTTACAGAGACTTCTTGTTTTCCAAATCGCTCAACACTGAGATTTCTTCTTTTGTTTCAATGGTAGGCATGTGTCAGAGCCCTTAAGAAATCTATATAGTTGAACTGGATGAAGAAAGATTTCTCTCAAAAGAAGAATCTCCTTAAAAGAAAAGATAACAATGGGAACATCTGACGGCCTCTGCCTTGTAGTACACCTTGGCTTCTCTCATTTTCCTGCCAAAGAGGCTGTCATTTCCCTTTAGGCAGAAGGGAGTGGACCTACCCCAGATATGCATAATAAAGAGACAGATGGTCGAACAGTCACCTGTCTGCAGAAATTATTCACAGAGGAGAAAATGAAAAAAAAAAAAAGAGACTGAATAATTCGTATGTGTTTTGCTTTAATAACCTGAAAACATCCTTTCTTGCTTACATGATGAATTTCAATCATAGCAGAAAAATGGGAGAAAAGGCAGTTTATTTACTGTCATTCTCGCTAGAGACAGATTATACGAAATACTCTTATTTGATTATGATGGATGATCCTTGCTCTGTACTTTGAAAACTATCAACCTCCATCAGAAAGTGCCCCCCTGTGTCCCTGTGGACTTCCCGAGCGAAAGGCTCTCTCCTGTCCAAGCCTGACAACTGGATTTAATCGTGCATGGAAGTAACAAGTCCCCGTGGTTTAACATCACACTGACTGAACCGCCAGCGCCAGTAGCAGATGATCTCTGCTTGGCCCCTGACTTGCAGTAAACACTAACAAGAAGGAAATTAGCTTCTTGCTGAACACTCACTGGGTCATATTTGCAATTTAGATCTATGGGCAAGATTGTCATTTCTTCTGACTGGCACGGATTTCTCTGCCTACGTGCTCTCAGATCCAGTGTGGTACTCTTCTACATTCTTCCAAGAAGGGTGCTCTTCTAGACACTGATAATTTTCCCTGGGCCTTGTAAGGACGATGAACCAACTGTTGATAAGCTTTCTAAACATGCATACAGGATATGTATTTAAATCACGTATGGGGAAGAGTGGCCTTCCCAGGAATTAGCTGGAGAGTCTGAGCAGGTAACCACAGGAGGCCTCACCAGGTGAAGGCTGTCTCCTGGGTAGGCCCTCAAAGCTCTTTCTAGTGAAGTCATCACTCGGGCACCTACTGACCTGCACCAGGAAAATTTTCAGACTTGCTGCAGTCATCTGAATGTAAACTCCAGAGCTCCCTTTTGTACATCACTGCTCTTTAATGAGAGGGGACAAAGGGAGACTTGAGCTGGCAAGCTCACAGCAACTGTAATTTAAAAAGGAAAGAACTCCGAAGCTGAGGGGTGTGCTTCAGGGGTACAGTGTGTACCAGGCACCTTGTGGGAGGCTCTGGGCTTAACACCCAGCACCAAAAAAAAGAAAATAAGTTATAATTCTTAAAATTCTTAAGTTCAGTGGAAAGTGCACAAATGTTCATTTCATTCTTTATACAAATTAACATAGTAGAAATATTATTTGCATTTTTAATAATTAATAGAAGCTTTTAAAAGGGATGGAAAAATAGAGTATTCAGAAAATGTAGCAAAATGTTTACACTTAATAAAGATACAGGTTATTTAACAATTTCTATACAGTATTTTCTGTATTCTTGAAATTTCTCATAATTGTAAAGTTAAATTGAGCTTTTAAAAAATAATATGCTGGCATTTTTTTTTCATTCTAAATTGATTTTACAAACATTGACTAGCCCTTTCTTATGTGGATATCTGAACAGTTTAAAAACAATGGGAGAGTTCCCTTCCCAAGTGCTAAAACAAAATCACAGATAATCAGAATAAACGTTAGTTGTCCCACCGTAGCCTGACAGATCCTAAACTTGCTAAGCCAAAGAACCAGAGAGTCATAGAAGTAAGAAAAAAGGTAAATAGGAACTGACTTTCTGCCTACCTTCTCAGGGGTGGTATTTGACCAGGCCTCACAAGTTTCCCCCATCTCATCCTGTTGGGGATGCATTTTGTTTTCTGTTGTCCTTTACTAAAAAATATTCAAGACTTTCTTTGAAGAGATAATTCCAGGCAGGTAAGATGAATGAACTGTACTCAACAACACCATACGCGGATACTTCTCTTTAACACGAAGCGTTGACAGAAAGACAATTTGAGTCAACTAGGAGCAAACATACAGTGAGGAAATAAGGTTTCATTCAGTGTGCACGCTTTTGTCAAAAACTGTCAGAATATGATAGACGTGTGTTTGTGTCTTATAGATGCCTGGGTAATTCTCACACCAAAAGATGCAAAAGCGGGGAGGGGAAGCGGGGAGAGGGAGACACAAAGGAGAAAGAGGAGAAAGACCAGAAGAGGAGGAGGAGAGAAAAACTAAAGTATTTGATGTACCTCACATAATGAACTGTTTTGACCAAAATTCTGAAATGTAAAAAAAAAAAAAAAAAAAAATCAAAAGATTCTTTTATTAGAGAAAAGGTTATCACATACTACAAATATTTAGAATCTGTTCCTTTAAAAAGAAACAATTCACATATTTCAAACTAAGGCATGAAATAACTGATTTGAACGTCTCAAGCATTCAGGTTAGCATAGAGAATTTGAGGTTTCTGAAGAAGAGTCAAACCTCTCAGGTTCTTCTTTTGCTTAAGATTGGAAAAACGCCAGGGATTTAGCTCAGTGGTTCCGCCACCTGCCTTGCAAGCACAAGGATTCAAGTTCGATCCCTGGACAAAAAAAAAAAAAAAAAAAAAAAAAAATCTGGGAAAAGCAGCAGAACTGAGCTGAATGAATTTTGTTTGTATCAGGAGAAAAGTAGAATTGGGGTGAAGTTGTTCTCAGCCATACACAACCAAGGGTATTAAAATGATAATTCAATCAGAGAGACCATAACAGTTCACTCCTTTGGAAATGATACAGGGAGTGCGATCTGATACTTCTTTCAAGCAATGCATGGCTGAAATACTGTGCCCTGTTTGAGTAATAGAAAAAAGTTTTTAATATATAAATGGATTTTTTTACTTTTAAAAAGAATCTTTAACTTTAAAAACCCAAGAAAACATTGAAGCTAAAAGGCAATCATAATCAAAGTTACCAATGGAGTAGATTTCCTAATGTTTGTCTCTTTAACTATTTGAGTATCATGATCAGCTACTTGCCTACCTAGATATTTTCCAAAGTGACTCTAGCACCAAGTTGCTCAGCACTACCTCTAGTTCACACTCTCCCCACCACTCATTCTAGCAATTGTAAGAGTCTCTGATAACTTTCTTGCGCTCACTCACTCTTCCCTGAACATTCTTTGAACCTTCACTGACTCACAGACGTTGTCCCAAGGTTTGATAATTCAGCCCAGAACCAAGAAATGTGGTGCCTGCTCTCAACCAGCGTACAGACTTCTCTCGACCCGCCCCTCATACATGGAGTTCTCTCGTTGAAAGCTTTATTCATTTTATACACTGCAGCAACATTTTCCATTTCTTCACTTCCTCCCAAACCTCTCCCTATGCTGAACATGGAGGTGCGCTCCTAGCATCCCAGTACTCTGGGAGGCTGAGGCAGGATGCACTCAATTTCTATCATAGCCTTGGCAGCTTAGCAAAATATTCCCAGTCCAGACTCTTATGACCATGTTGTCATTTAGGATACTCCTTACCACCACACACTCTCCCTGTACTACAAGCAAGTGTTCTATTGCACAGACCACCCTGCCAGTTGGGCCGCTCTTTCTACGTAATGTGGAGCTGAGGCACAACAGGTTACACATTACAACAAAACACAAAATGGGTATATTGTGTCCTATTTTGCTAAAAAAAAAAAAAAGGAAATATAGATACATGGTAGGATATCTTGGTGAGGGCTTAGTTTTAGTGAAGTTAAAAATAAAAACCAGATTAGAGGAAAAATTTTAATTGAAGATGACCTATAAAAACAAAATGACTTCCTTCCAAGGGCCTATGAGTGCCTTAAGCACACAGAATCAGTTGTTCACACATTTTAGGATATGCCACAGTAATTTTTACAATAGGTTCATGTATTTCCTTCCGCAAGTAATCAGAGATCCCTCTCACATTCCCCTCCTTGTGGTAGGGGGACCCACTACCTCTCACGGCCCTCTTTCTTCTGTCCCGGTCAATATGTACACAGGAGAATGAGATCTAGTGGGACATAATGCCACACACAACTACTCAGAAAATATTCACGTAGGGTCATCACATGAGGAACCTCAGAGAGGACAGTGCTTTGGGTACAGCCTTATTTTTCCATGTAAAATGTGAGATAAATGAGATATTTATATATTCAGTTTAAGAAGTTATTTAAAAATTACTAATAATGAACAAACATAATAAATGAGTGGTTATGTGTCTTTTGTGATGCATCACAATAGTTTATTTCACACTCCGGACACACGCCAAGTAAGCTTTGGTTTTTCATCCTGGCTGTGGAAGTTGAATGTCCTCCAAAGGCACATGTGCTAAAGGCTTGGTCCCCGGCCTGTGGTATCTTAGGGCTATGAGATCTTCATAGGAGCAGCTTGCAGGAAAGAAGACAGATCACTGAGGGAATGCCCCGATGCTCGGAAGGGGACCCTGACACCTAAGCCCTCCTCTTTCTCACTCTACGCTTTCAAGCTGCACAAGTTTCCTTTGCCACACTTTCCCACCATGATGTACTGCACCATCAGAGGCGTAAGGCCACAGGATGAAGCAGCCATGGATAAAGCCCCCTGCAACCATAAGCCAAAATTAATTTTTCCTGTTTTAAATCTGATGATTTAGCTGGTTGTCTGGCTAGCTCAGTTGGTAGAGCATGCAATTCTTAAATCTGATTATTTAAGAGATTTGTTATAGAGATTCAAAGGGAATGAACCCAATCATCACCTTCAACTACTACATGTTGAAGGTAATAATCATTTTATATTTTCTCAAAAACATTTTATATATTCCTGTCAAATGTATTGGACATCCACAATACTCCAGGTTCTATATAAAATACTGGAAACATAAAGATAAATAAGTCATGATGTCTATCGTAAAGAATTCACCATCAATAGCCAGTACTTAACTAATTATTCTAATAACAAATTAACAAATATCTGTATGATAGGCATCATAATGAGGAAATATTTAGTGCAAAGAAAGGAAGCCACTCCTTTGATGGTTAACACTGCGCTAAGCCATGTGCAAAGAAAATAATAACACATCCTGATCCAAACTAGAAAAAAAATCACACGTCATTAAACATGTTATATAAAGATGTAAACTCCATATAAATATTTATTCAATACCAAGTCCCACTGAACATGTATGGATGATCAAAGAAAAGAGGATGGGAAAACAGCAAAGCAAATTTTGAGGGACATGTGGAGAAAAAAGTATTCTTAGAAACACTCAAATTTATGAAGGTAAGTCCAAGGAGATTTAATGAAACACTATATTTGGAGAAAAGTCCTCAAAAGTCTTCATTATGGTGCTATTGAGATTTGATGTGTTTAAACATAGAGATGAATTTTGGCTTTAGAAAATATGAAGAAAAGCTCGCATTAGGTAACAACTCTAGGTAAGTGGTAAGCAGACAATACCAGGGGAGGAAAAAGGATATCACTGAAGAGGAAAAATACATGAACAGAGTGAGGGACAAAGGTTTGATGCTGCAGTTTTTTTCCTATAAAAAAGGAATGAATGGGGCATTGTTAAAAGATGAGGATAAGGGATTACACTGTGGTCAACTGACATTTGCAAGATGTTCCTAGCTACCCAGTAGGAGCCAAGAAACCAAGCAGAGGGATTTACTTGGAGTTCAGGTACTGTGTAGAAGGTCAGGATATCATGGCTTTACAGTGTTATGGAAATGCCATTCTCATTACTTACCAGGAACTTTAGATGGTGTAGGGGGTCAAGTGAATTCCTCAAGATCCTTAGAAGTAGAAGGAAGAGTCAGGAGACATTAAGTACAAGAGAAGTAAAAACTTAGGAAGTGGAAACAGCAAGAGAAATTATCTTTGCTATGTGGGCAGGCATCTGAGGAATTCAAGTTATTGGGGCAAAACAGTAACATGAAGTCATCAAAGATGATACAAAGGACGGACCGAGAAGAAGGCTTTGAGATAGAAAGTCAATATAGAATATTTTTCACATCCTAGAAGTCAGCAGGTGCCGACAAAGAAGGTGGAAGGAAACACCATAAAAGACACAGACCTTTAAAGAAGTTTCACTGACCTAGGGCTGTAGAACTAAGATCTAACTCCAGGAATAAAGGGATTAAAAAAATACTTCTTCACAGAAGAATTCAAGAGATGTTGTATCAGGGTGGCATGTCCAAGTTTTACTTAAAATGTAGACGTTGAAGCTACATGGAACTTTGTTCATGCTAGGAAAATGTATATCATGAAGAAACAGTGCTCATAGAATGGTAATCACTTGATTACGTGCAGCCTGCTTCTTAGCTGGCATCAAATATTTGTCATCATAAAGAGAGACTATATAAACATGTCTACTAATACAAAGGCTCAGAGGTAAATAAGCCACACTTGCCTCTAATAAACAGACTATGAAGAGAATGATCATCCTATGTGAGGACATTTTATGGTGAATTTAAATCTTCATTATCTAAACATTCTAAATAAATTATTAAGTTCTCAGGAAAAACCACAGTGTAGAAGTACAAGTGGCCTGCAGAATTTATCTTCAGAAGCACCAGTTCATAAGATGGCTGGGATTTCTTCTTATGCTGTATTCCTCTTTGCCAATTCCTTCCGCACCCATTAAGCAATCATACTCGTCATAACTTTTTCCTCAAACACTATCAGATTCATAGGTTCCAAAGAGCTAGCAGCATTCTGCTAGTTGGAACTGATTATCAAAATCACCATGATTAAGATCTGTGCCCAATCCCCCCAGTGTTCACAGCTGAGCCCATGATGAGAACTCTGGTTGCCGGGGAGGGAATAATGATCCTGGAATGGGCCTTCTTCCTCAGTCACTCTCCAGTGGAGTTGAATATGCAGCCATCTCCCCGTGGCAGGCAATAATCAGCACATTAGACCACTCAAATAATAAACCAGAAACCCCATAGTTCTATTTCTTGTTTGTTTGTTTGTTTTTTTTCCTCTGAAGAATTTTACTATGACTAGGAAATAAGCAGTTCACTCTGAACTTTCAACTCCCCGGTTTCACACTCAAAGTTAAAGCAGAGATATGTTCCAAACTTGGCCTGGCCTTAGACCCTGAAGATAGCTGGTTATACGTTATCATGTGTAAATAATCCATTCTGAAAGCTAAATGAAGTGATATTTACTGTTTCAAATGAGTCAATTTAAAAATAACAATATATAGAGAGTTAAGATTGTATATTAAGATCTCTGGTAATATCAGAGGCCACAAAAGTTGTGGTTTTGCTCTCTCAGTCCTACTAATAATAATAGCCAAAGATTCACTGGTCAGTAATTCTTCTGTATTCCAACTAAAGACCAAAATTAAAATCTGGGATAACCAAAGATACCACAATCTCCAAGAATGTTTTGGGAGGCCTGTGAAAAAAACTATACCAGGTTTTTGGGCTTTGATTTTGATTTTTTGGATTTTTAAAATCATAACATTTACAGGAAAGGTAGTATGGCCTCCAAAGCTTACTTAGGATTTGGCTGAATTACACTGACCTATAATTAGGAATATGTTTAAATTTAAAATTAAATATAGAGAACATCTGTGCTATTGGGAAAATCTAATTGCAGGAACCCTGCCACCCATGCCCACCCTCACATACGAATTAACCTCAACACTAGAGGAAACCAGAGTCAGCACGATGTATGAAAATTGGGTCTCCAGGGAATACCGTGTGTGTACAACACCAGTGGTAATTAATCTACTCAAACTTGTACTTGTTATTTATTGGCGATATTTTCTTTAATGGATGTTTTATATTTGTTACATAAACTGCAACCTGAGAGTTTACAAAACCTCCTTCCCAGGTCCATGACTCTGCTTTGCATCCATTATTTCTCGGGCTATTCACAATGATGCGACTCTTACAAGCTTATATTACTGCGAGGCTGCATTCTGCTCATATCCAAAGGTCTTAGGGCGGAAAGGAGTCAGGATTGAAACCCACCTTCTATTTCCCTACTCGCGCTAATCTCCTCAGGATGCTGAGTCAGGTTGACTCCGACTTCTAAATATAGATCCAGCAGGATTTGGGAGAAGAGCCACTATGGATCTAAAAGGTCAGAGAGGACTCCAGGGAGCAGATGACTCTGCAGAGCCCTGGAGGTCAGGAGGGAGCAAAGAAGGGTGGAAGAGCGGCAGCAGCAAGGGTTTGGATCAAAATGACCACAGAGTGCACTGGTGACAGTGGGAGGACTGGCTTTATCAGAGGACACAGTGAGCCATGAATATTAAAGGAGACAGAATCGAATGTCAGGTTTTCAAAAGCAGATTGCAGAAGACCTTGAAAATCAAGTGCAAGGTTTGTACTACATTGAGAGGTGGCTGCTGCCAGTTCATGACCGGAGAAGTAAAAAGCCAAAACAGGTATTTGGGGAAGATTAATCTGAAACTGGGAAACATGAGAGATTTCAGAAACACAAGCATGGAGCCCAACAGTGGAGAGCTCAAAGACCGCCAAGGCGAGCAGTGGGGAGGATTCTGGAGACACCCTGTGTTCCCCCTTGACTTTCAGTACCACAGCTTCAGTAAGGCTCCAAAACAACTTACTCCCTCTTGCCTTGCTGTAGGACTGAAGAATCTGTCACCAAAACACTCCATGTGACATGAGACGCAGAGTTCGGAAATACAGTTATAATCACATATCACCTAGGAAACCACATATAAATAAATGCAAAATGTTACCCCACACTGAGAAATAGCTGTGAAATTTGGTTTTAGCTGTGTTTATTGTCCATTAAGCTTTATACAGTCAGGAAATATGCTAAATTAATCCAAATGCAAATTAAATAAGTTAAATGTTAGAAATACATGTGGTTGTCTTACGGGGACTGGAATAAAGCCTCTAACAACACCAAACTCACTTGTTTTATTGTATCTTTTTAGTTTATTCTAATTTTAGGATTTTGCATGAGTCAGGGACAAAAGACACATGTGCATGATATATGATGCATGTATTGTGGTTCAAGGCTTTTTCCAAAGCCCCATCTCTAGTTTTCCTCTACTGGGGTACTCATGTGGGTTGTAACTGGATGATCTACTTATGCATCAGTGTAAGGACGCCATACAGGAATTTTAGGTAGGGACAGGCCAGTGAGCTTGCCCTTAAGGAGAGGTAACTCCCAGGTGATACCTCCTGGCCTGAATCCTTTTTCAGAGATAAAATGATTCCCTACCTACTGATAATTCAGATGGGCTGAAGGGATTTCTGCCAAATACCCACAAAGGCAGGGAGATACCTGGTCTGTGTCCCAGGCATGTACATTACCTCTACAATTGCAGGAACACATGACTTCTCAGTTGCCTGAGATGCAATTAAATGTTCTTGTATGTTTCTGCAAGTCACAGCTACAAAGGTACTTGAATAGAAAAAAAAAAAATCTCACAGCAATCCCAAAGGAAAGTTATATTTATTTATAGTATGTCTATATCATGTTCACTTATTTTATTTATATAAACATTGGTTTTACTCAAGGAACGTTACCTAGGTAAACTGCAATTTTAGATTTATTTGAGGACTGAGTTCAAAAAGCATACATTGAATTTACTGGGAAATGATGCCCTAGAGTCTGATGGTATCGTTTATTACTAATAAACAGAATTATTACAAAGAGTTTAATAGGTTTGCCTGAACTCTCCTGCAGAGATATAAAAATTTTTCAACCCAGGTTATGTAAAAATCAGAAAGAGAATCTTTCTGTTTTATATTTTTCAGACTAGACTGCATCTCTCACTTCTTCAATTTTATAGTAGTATTTTGATCAACATAAAACTTAGAGGACACTAATGAGTGATGGTCATGTAGAAGACATCCACTACCTCAGTAGATTTCTAGAGCAGTAGACCACTGCAAGTAATCTCATGATGTGAAACAAGCCACAATGCCTCTTTGGAAGTGAGTGTCACAGAAAAAACTGGTACCAGGATGCTCCTTCACCATACGCATTATAAGGGACTTTTCTCTCCAATCACAATCCAATATAAAGCCATTTCACTAGTGTGTAAGTGTATGCATGTATAACTGATCAGAAGCTGCAAGCTTTGCTGTGAGAAGGAAGAAGGGCAAGGGATAGAGAGAGAAAAAAAGTGAAGACATCTTGACATTTCCACGTTTCATCTGCAGAAGAATATTACATACGGGAAGGCTCATTATAAGTTTTGTATGCCTAAGTTTATTCCTTCTGGCAAGCAAACACCTAGCCCTGGTAGAAATACTATTTGTTTCATGAAAAGAACAATAGGACCTTCATCAATTCAGACTTTGAAAATATGCAAGGTTCAGTCATTCATCTAATAATGTCTATTATGTGCTTGACACTATGCATACTCCAAAAAAGGTCATATTAGTAACTGGTCAAATTATGTTTTTAAAATATTTCTTGTTCTTTTACATATTTTTCGACATTCAACATGGGATTGTTTAATTCTATTATTAAAAAAGACCTGGCAGTACTAAAAAGCATTAACAATTTAAAGTTGCTTCTCTTCTTTTGTAGAGGCGCAGCAAAATAATGTCTGTATGCCAGCACCTGGAGATCAAAATAAGGAGAATCTGTAGCCAAAATACTACCTGGCTTAGAAACATCTCCACTTTCCAGAGGTCCCCAAATTCCTTGTTTGAAAACATTTTCTACTTAAACTTGGCAAAGCGATAAGAACCAGGCAGCAAAGAGTCGCAGGATCAAGGTAGATGAGAAAAAAAACTATAATTCTAAGTAAATGAAATAATAAGAATGACCATCTATCTACAGGAGCCAAACCTATCTTTGCACCCACTGAGTTTAATCAAGTATTGTCAGAGAACTGCAGGGAAAAAGCAATGGGGACCTCATAACAGAAACTCAAATTAAAAAGTGCTTGATGGAGACACATACGCAAGTATTTATCTGGTTTTGCACAACTTCGTATACTTTCTTTGGCTGCAGAAAGTTCTCTATGCAAAAGGGCTGTAACCAGAATTGGAAGTATTTACCAACAAATAAGTAAATCGGAGCTCAGAGTATTACATGCTGCCAGGACCATTCCAGAACTATTGTAAAGCCTCGCATCATTCTCTTGAAGCACAGCACAATACGTGTTATACCCCCACATCTTTGCTGTAATCTCACAGCCTAAATGCAGAGTGATGTAGAAAGAAATGAGTTGATGATCCACTTGTAACCTGAATGCATAAACAGATCAACTGACACAACTGAGAAAAGAGTAACATGAAACAAATGATTTGAAGAGACTGGACATTGGGCAAAGGCGGTGGTTGCTGAAAGGTATCTAAACAAGGTGGGAGGTTGAGTCAGGAGGATTCCAGTTCAAGCCTAGACTCTGCTTCAAAATAAAAATATTAGAAAGGGCTGGCCAGGCATGGTGGCGCACGCCTGTAATCCCAGCACTTGGGAGGCTGAGGCTGGAGGATCACTGTGAGTTCGAGACCAGCCTGTGCTACAAAGTGAGTTCCAGATCAGTCTCAACTACCTAGTGAGATCCTGTCTCAAAACACTAAAATTAAACAAAAAATTAAAAAAAAATTAAAAAAAAATTAAAAAAAAATTAAAAAAAAATTAAAAAAAAATTAAAAAAAAATTAAAAAAAAAAAAAAGAAAGAAAGGGCTGGGGCTGTAACTTATTTTGAAGAGGGTTCAATTCCCAGTACTAAACAAACGAGGAGGAGGAGGAGGAGGAGGAGGAGCAGGAATTATTTAAGCCCTATGATTGCATCAGCTTACTGCCTTACCATGTGACTCTACTTTTTCATATTCAGCAAACACTGAAAATAATACATGCTGATAAAATTTAAAACAGTGGTGGCCTTAGAGGGGAAAGGAACTAAATAACTGGAAAGGGCACAGGGGAAGTTTCTGAAAAGCTGAAACCGTCTTCTATCTTTAGTGGGTACAGTTACAGGGGTATAAACCTTTGTTATGACACATGTAAGATTTGTGAAAATTTTATCACAATCAAAACATATTCTGCCCCACCAAAAAAATTCAAGGAGACAAATGAGGAAAGGGAACCAAATATATTTATTAGCTCCTCTATTTTACGAGGCAAGATAAAGTAGTTTACGTCTTTTTAGCCTTTAAATGTGAAAATAAATATAAGAAAAGATGAGTATATATTGAAAAATATATTAAAATTGTACCTGTATGTGACTAACAAGGTCATATAAAATTATCTTCTCTGAGCCAACAGACTCTCAGAATGTTATTGTCATCACTATCAATAAGTAACTAACCAAGTACACCAGAAATAAATGGTCTATAATTAAACATAAGCAATAAAAAAGGTAAACCAATACAGCATGCTGAAAGAAGACCGAGATAAAATTAGTGAGGCCACAAATTTCAACAGCTCATAATAATCCCTGACAAAACTGTAAGACCTTGAATTGTGGAGACCATTTCTCCTTAAACCATAGGCCCAAGTGTCAACCAAGGTCTGCCTCACCTCTGAGTCGCAGCTCATTTTCATGGAGCATTATGCAAAGCTAAAGCTGCATGCAACCCTGGTTCCTGCTGAATCTGTTAGCTGTTGCATGCAGATTAATATCAGCCGTGGGAATAGTCTGAGGATACCCCATATCCACTGCATCAGGGGAACTATGAGCAAGTACGACTCTTAGACAACAAGGTGAGACCTGAGGATGTATCTGAGAATGTCTGGACCTTCATTCGTGCTCATAGAAGACCTTTTATTGAATTTCCATCCTTTGACCTTCCTTTGTCTACCTTGATTATTTCTGGGGCCAGAAAAATAAAAACAGATGCAAAGAAATGATACTGGGCATTACCATTAGAGCTGCTACTCATGAATGCTTCTCATGCATCTCACCTTCCAGATCTTGCCAGTCCCAGTTTTGCACAGTTCTCCTCTGCCTTTCTGACTGCATTTAGCCCTCTGCCTGCCTAGATGAACCAAACTAGCTAAAAAAATCCCTGTTTAATGAGACTTCTGGTCTTGTTACCTGAGCAGATCAGTCCCACTGATGCCACTGTTTAAAATGAATAGAGTAAAAATGGAAAAATACAGTACCTCCTCAAATAACAATACAAATGCTAAAAGTTACACTGATTACACTGCTATCAAAAGTAGGTAAGTTCTGTAGCTCATGTGACTCTGAATCCCTGTGCATGAAGACCTCATCAAGAAGCTCCAGAGGCATCCAGAAGACCTTGGCAGTCCAAAGGCCCCACGTGCAGCCAGGAAAACACAACTGAGTCTTTGCTAATAGCTTTATACCTTGAGCAAACCCAATCCTCCTTTCTTCTATGAAACTGGGATCACAACTGGTTTTCTAGAGTTGTCGTGAGGTTTAAATAACAGTGAATTCAGCCCAGTGATTCGCATACAGTTAAACAGTTAAAAAGTGAAATGTAGAGAGGTATTTAAGGTGAAAAAAGATTAAAATTACTCAAAAGCCAGGAAAAGGGTGAGAAAGAAATAACCACATGCCTTTTCAATGTCACATAATGATTCTGTTTAATAGGTTCACTTGAGAAATATTTAATTCCATTTTTTGGATGTACCAGTTTGATACAGATACTTACTATTTATTGGGACCCAGAACTCTGTGAAATAACATGTAGATTTTTTTTTTCAGTAGAGATATGTATGTTCAGTACAAAAACATAACACCAGGGATATTTGCCCAATGGAATATGGGCTAGTTTTTTTTAACCTAACCTAAAATTTGCATTCTAATAATTTACAAATGACTATAAATAATTGAGTTCATCTAGTATTCATTTGCATCTTGTTTCCACTTTTGCCATCTTGTTGCTTCCCATGTTAAGGAGTTAAATAAATTTGACATGCATTCTTTCTATATTTTCATGACTGTTGGTTTTAACTTTATGAAAATTGTTTTTGTACAAGTCATGCTTTGAACTTTTTGAATACTGATTGAATAATAAGTAGCCAACAATCCTGACGGGGCTTTAAAGCACCATGTCCTAAATGTCTTAGTGGTAGTAGATTAAACTTATCTTTACAACACTCCATCAAGATAAGACCCATGGATATCTTAATTTTGAAAGAATAGATGAATTAATTTGTTCAAGGTAATACAGATGTCAAGTGACAAAGACAAGATTTGAACGTGGGTCTTTCCATTCTACATCAAAGATCTCCTCCACTATGCTAGAGGACATACATTAGAACTGAAGTAAAGTAAGGATATGGGAAACAGATGGTCTAGGCAGGTTCACAGAGAATGACAATAAACTGGGAATAAAAAAATATCCTAATTCTATAACCACTGAAGTTTTTCTAATTCTAAATGGCCTAACCTAAGTAACAAGACAAAAGCCCTTAAGGTATTCAGAATTCCAAGAGATGGTAAAGTAATAAAGAACAAATGCTATAACTTACATAATTCGGTTGGTTATGAATCCTTGTTCTCCTGGGATTCTGTACTTAGTCTAACAATTAATACATATATTAAATAATATTATCCTAATAATGACTAGGTAATAGCGAAGCAAATAAGAATGTAAAATTACATATAAGTCAGACCTGGATTCAAATTCTAACTTGGTTACTTCCTAACTGTGATCTAAGTTTTCTCTTTTAAAGTCAGGACCATATTTGGGTCAATTTTCTGAAAAATCTGGGGATGATTAATGGTACTAAGATATCTTCACAAAAGTCCTAGCATATTTTACAGAACATGATAAGGACTTGCTGAATGTCAAATATTATTGTTGTTAATAATAAAAATCAACCTCACTTTTAATTAAGTATCTTTGACCTCCCTTGTGTTATACCAAAGTTTCCAGAAGCTAAAGTGAGTAAATTCAATTTCACAGTGTTAGAATCAGGACTGGCATTTAAACCAGTTTTATTCTAATGCCAATTAAATTCACAACTATGCTATGGTATCTTTTATAATTTATAAGTTATACACTACCAATCAACCATTTAAAATAAATTTTCAAGATCAATATTCACTAACGATTCAATGACATTTATCAAGATTTGTGTCCTATTAGGCCTACAAATATAGATTTAATGTGGGAAGAGGGTATCCCTCCCCAACAAGTAAGTGCTATAATGTACATTCTACTAAAGGAGACTAGGAAATTGAATAATGTTTCTTATATCTTCAAAAAAAGATAGCCTGCAATGTTAATCCAAGTAAAGCAAAGAACAGATTTTGAAGATGTATAATTATAATGGTATAAACTCTTGAAAGACTAGAAGGAAAGCATCAGAATGGTAACTGTGGCTGGAACATCCTTTCCTCTGCTTGCTTTCTGGAAGGCCATCTTTCCTTCTCCACCCTCTTTATAGCACTTTTTTCTTGGGAGGTAGTTATACAATCGTCAAGGCTCACCATTCTTCAAAAGAATCTCTGCTAAGAGCGACTAAGCTTTTTCATGGCATTTAAACCCCAGGGACAGTGGCCATTACTCCACTTTATGACTTCTTACTGTATGGCATTCATATTTCTACTGAAACACCTTCATATGTGTCTTCTCCCATTAGACTCAAATGTTTCTGAGAACAGACCTTATCTTATTCATGATCATCTCTGCAAATAAGAAATGTCTCATGAGTGAATAAAAATACACCAAGACCTAACCAGCAAAATATCTGGAAAGTACACTAAAACAGGGTCTGTTTGCTGGAAAGACAGAACCTGAAAACAGAAGCAAGGTATAAACATATAACTAAAGCATGAAATGGCTTTGTGCATATTTGGAACCTAGAGACAGAGTTAGTATATGCACAGCTGTCCCCTTGGTTGTACACTAAGTAACACATATATTGCTTATTTTTTTCTGAAGCCTGAATTAGGAAATGTTTTTTTAACAGATTTAATCAATACACCAACCTACATTACAAAATAAATAAACCCACACAATAAATAAAAACCAAAAGGCCAATCAATAGCTAACAGTGCAGCTTAACAGCCACTCCAGCAGAAAAGTGTCTGAAAAGGCGCTTCTCACCCCACTATCTGCACGATCCACAGCTGCTCACTATTGATTTGCTGCAAGCAAAGAACACCTATTATCACATGCCAGTGTGAACCTAACAATTTCTCCAACAAGTAGCCTGCAGGGTACAGCCAGAAATGTAGCACAGGACAGATATCTGGTGAGAGTGGGTTGAGGACCCACATTCATTCTACCCTCCTTATCCCACAAAGCCAGTGTAAACACTTGAATCCTAAACCCAGGCACTTGATATGCATTAAGAACTCATGTGCCATGGGATGTCCCACATCTGCTTTCCCAGGAGTGGGAAATCTCCAAACTGTTAGCCACTCTAACCAATTGCATGAAGAGAAAAGGAGGAAATAGTGTCGTTAAGGACAGACGTGAAATGTTTAAAAGGACTATTTTCATGAAGCCCCTAAAGATGACAACCCTTTCATATATGTCTGTCTGGGTGAGCATGTGTGTGTGTGTGTGTGTGTGTGTGTGTGTGTGCGCGCAGGAGAGATGAATTCGGTGAATTTTTTCAATACCAAGAAGGAGAATGGAACTTAAGCCAGGGCTCCAAGGGGAGTGACACCGTGACTCTGGATTTGTCTGAAGGTGTAACAGCTTTGAATAGCTTGAATTTCCCGCTTCTCAGTCTGCTTTAAAATACCATTCAGAATCCAATATTCAAAAACAATGACCATACAGGAACCTTTGTAAGGTTTAATTTTTCTGGTGTTCTCAAGCAAGGCATAAACATATAACCAAAATACAAAGTATGTGCATTGGCTCTCAGGTAGAAATCATCCACTGGGAAGTCAACCTCATTTCTTTTGACCTACTGAAGAACCAAAGCTTCTCTCTGAAGAAGATCACCTCTGTGTCCTTCCATAGATCTCATTGGATCCTACATTAACTCAAAATTGCTCCTGCATAACATTCTCCACACTCTTATCCTATAGAAAATCGTGAGAAGTCCTATTTAAACTATTTAGAAATCAAATGTACCTACTTTCTAGTCAAATCATTTTTTCAAAGTTTAATCCTGTGTAAGAGATTCACTTTTACACAAGGCAACCGTCACCCAATATGTGCCACACCTTCGCAATCATATCTTCTTCAGCGTGAGCCAGAAATGCACCCCACTGCACCCATTTGGCCACAGTGCTCATGCAAAACTGACGGAGTAAAGGGAAAACTGCCCAACTTTGGTCAACTCATGTTTAACAAGACGAACTTTTTAAATGGACACTGAACTCCTGGGGACAACACCTATGAAACAGCACCTTAGAACCGTCAATCAAGCAACATACTTGGTAAAAGGCAAGGAAAACAATCGAAAGTCATGAGTGACAGAAACAGTGCTAGAAGAAGTGAAGAAGATCCTAAACTACACATACTTCTTTTGAAGCTTACCAGTCATGGCCAAATACAATGAACTTTTTTACACACAACAGATTAAAGACATATTTTGAAAAATACAAAACCTCGCCATTTCCCTGTTGAAGAGGTTTCTATTTTTGTATGTGCAGTAATAAATTGCCAGGTTTCCACTTGCATTAGCTGAGTATCAGGCTGTTTCTCCGAGAAACAGATCATAGAAAAAAAGAGATTCAAAATTCTGCCCCCATTCCAAAACACCTTTTGCCATTAGATTTCATCTCTAACCAATTTACACAGTCTTATGAAAATATCTTAAGAAAAATAAACTTAGATATATACAGCTCTCTACAGAATTTTTTTTTTTTTTTTGTTGGGGTTTTTATCTTAAGAAAAATAAACTTAGATATATACAGCTTTCTACAGAATTTTTTTTTTTTTTTGGTACCGGGGATTGAACTCGGGTCCTTGCAGGTCCTTGCGCTTGCAAGGCAGGCCACCAAACCACTGAGCTAAATCCCCGGCCCTCTACAGAATGTTTTTGTTCCAAGAATTTGATAAATGATACATGCCACTGAAGGCACTTATAATATGGAGTCATATTCGTGTTGTTTCAACTAAATACAGGCTAAGCATATGCTAGTGACACAAAAAATTAACACTCAGCTTCTTGTATAGACAAAGCTCCCAAGAATTTATTAACGGAGGTAAAAGCATAAGACTATCATCATATAGGTAACTTTGCTTTTAAAATGTCTGTAAAATGAAATAGATTACAAATCTAAGAGTCATTGTCAATATAAAAAATAATGGTCTGTGATGTAAAGCAGTGAGGCTGATTTGCTAGGTGAGACAAACTGACTGATGCTAGTTTCAAAAAAGATCTCCCAAATGCCTTAGATGCTAATGTTTGGATACAGGTTCATGCATTGTAACAATTTTAAGTAACCTGTTATTTTAATCTATCTGGCTGGGTTTCATTAAAACTTTATATCAGGGGTCAGGGATTTAGCTCAGTGGATCAGCCGCCTGCTTCGCAAGCGTAAGGACCCGAGTTCAATCCCTGGTACAAAAAAAAAAAAATTATATGTGAATATTATAATCACATCCTGTATTTTTATTTCTATGCATTTGTCACATCCTGCAATTAAAATGGACTTGTATCCTTCCTGTGTTGTTATCCAATAGGTACACCCTCCAGGAGAGGACCAGGAAAGCAGGCTCTATCAGCAATTTTTGTTGCTAGGTCTTCTAAAATAAAATCTCAACTATAGTGTTTACGGAACAAAATCCAAAGTACATTACCCTAAGCCTGGATTTCATAGAAATGGTTCTGAGGCATGAGAACTTATTCCCATCTGGGGGGTGACATTTTCTGAAACCAAGCTTTAGTTCATTATACACTAGCAAATTGCTCAAGTGTGATAGTTCACATCCCCGACTTACACAATCCGCTCTTGACAAAATAACAAAAACAACTGTGGAAGACTGGAAAGAATCATGGTTGAGCATTACCAGAAAACACCTGGCCCTGAGTGACAGAAAGGAACTTGTCAATGTCAAGAAAATACATACATACCTTGTAAAGATCATGCACATTCACTGCAGTAAGAGAAACTTACCTTTCTGTCTTTTTGGTGTACAGAATCTCTTCCTGACCATTTTATACTTACAATGAGATGCATGTGTGATAAGGAATAAACTTGTGAGGATAAAGAAGCATTATGCCACCAGTTAGAGAGAAAAATGCCTTCCTAGTGAGTGCTATGCAGACAAGTTTAAGGGAAAAGAAATAGCATACAGCACAATTCCCCAGGTGCCCCGGATTGGACCATAACATAACTGCCTGTTTCCGAATACAACAGTGTTTCCAAGTCATAAATATGGAAAGAGGATTTTCAATAACAATAAAATACTTGACATAAGCAATCTGATTCCAAACCCTTTGCAGACATTGTAACATTTGCATGACAGAGAGAGACATATACTTATATTTAGATGAAAGGGTATCACATCATTTTCTCTCTAGATTGTTATATTCACCATTTCCCCTTAATGTATCTTAAAAGAATGACACAGCATATGGAACAAAATGCTATTTTGAAATATGAAAATGGGAACTAAAGAGGTACCCACACATATGAAAAATAGCTGGGAAATAAGGTTTTCAATAAAAACCAAATAGGCAAGAGAACATAGCATTGTAATGGATACCTGCTTGTATGTGGTCAAACTATAATATGCAAATACGTTTATATTTTAAAACAAATTTCTACCTTGATGGTTGCATTTAGCAAATCAGCAACTAGCACAAAGTCAAGACTTTTCAGCAAATCTCAGTTGTTCGCTTGTCTTTAAAATGGCCGTGTTAGAAAAATACCATGAGAAAAAAGGTGGAGACACAAATTATAGATGCTTTTAACATTGTCATCTCTCTACCACTGGTATTAAAATAATTTATATGAAATCAGTCCTCTAAGTCAGCAGAAATGATAACCACAAGCTGTCTTCCACTAGAAGCCAAATTTCCAGATTTTTGCATGTGAGATACTCACAAAATACAGGTGTATATACAAACAGAATAACTATGCATGCATAAGCCAAATAGATACAGTCCATTTAGGCAGTGTGACCTAAATTGTTTAGTTGTTTTTCAGGCACAGGTATTCTAATTTAAAGATAATCATGGAGGGTAAGAAAATGGGAGAATATTTAATATTATTGAACAAAAGATGTATTTGTGCTTTTCCTGTAAGAACACTAGTCACTTATTTTCCAAATTTCTGGAGGACAGAATTATTTATCAATCTCTTAAAAAGGCCATCTTTTTACATATGGCCCCTTAAAGTTTCTCTAAACCTCTTGACAAAAAGCCCAGTATGGAAAGATTGTACTCACGATCATTGCACTGGTTTCCAGAATAAGACGTCATGGAGCAGTCACAGGTGAATCCTTCCCACTGTTGCATGCAGACTCCCTGGTTGCCACAAGAGTCTTCTTGGCAGGTGGTACTGGGTCCTAGTAATTCACAAGAAGAAAGAGAAAAGAGAAGGACAGGGGAAACATTAAAATGTAGTCAAATTCAAAGAAATCACCTGCATTTACCGTTCTCATGCCTCCAAACATTCAAAAACACAACCACCAAACGTGTCAACTTGATCACATGCAATGAGAACTGAGTATACACAACAGATGACAGAAATGTACACAGCCACAAACGGTCAAAAATTACACACAAAAGGGAGAGGGCTGAACACACTGTTCCTGTTTAGGTGGACTTTGCAGAAGAGCTTCATCTCAACTACTCAGCTAGACAGATAATCTCACCAGGAGCATGTTTTTTTCCTCATGTATAATGCTCAAGTAGAAAAAAATGCATTCTCATGATGTAATGAAATAAGGCAAAATGCTGAATCCTGAAGCTAAATGTTCCTAATACTAATTTGTGACATGAAAAAGATGTTTTTTGACAACGATAAGGGGAGGAAGAGCAAGAGAAAGCACTCAAATTGTGCTGCTATTTTGCGGGTGGTAAGTACTGAATACTAAGCAATTTATCTGTATTACCTCATTCAGCTGTCCAGAAACTCTAAGGGGGAAGTAATTTTGATTTCCTTCACTTAATAGATTTAAAAACCTGAGCTCAGAGAGGTAAAACATTTTGTCAAGAATGCTCATGTCCACCTTCGGGAGACTAACTTTAAGAATCTGCTTTTACCTACACCAGTGGTTCTCAAAGTGTAGTCCTTAGACCAGCAAAAAATGAAAATTTGTCAGAATACAAAGCTTTGCTCCCATTCCTGACATAAATTAGAAATTTTGGGAAAAGACAGAAGTCTGTTTCATAAGTTTGCAGAAAATTCTGATGTACCTGAAGTTTGACAACCATTTCACTATACCATACTGCTTTTCAGGTATTTTAGAAGTGAATCCTCTTAAATGAAGCCTATTTATTCCAAACAGGAATTCCAAACAGGATTCCAAACAGGAAGAAAATATTAGATAGTTGCTACTTTTTATCACCTTCTTTGTTATTTTTATTTTTGTGTGTCGTATGGTAATAATACATAAGAATGATGGTACATGTACATAATTTATAAGAAAAAAGTGCACCTAATTTGGAAGCATTCTCAGAATCTTTTACTAAGAGTAGAAAAGTCAAAAAAGTGTTTGGCTATCTGTACCTTACAGATTGTCATTAAAATCTCTCTGTAAGTCATCCTGGCACTTCTCTTAAACCATTCTCTTTTTTTATTTCATATTTCTGCCTTAATCTTGGGCTTCCAAATAAACCCATACCTTTTGGAATGTCTGAGCTAACATAAAATATCTTAATATTCAGGATAACTCCATGGATTTCCCAAAAAGCCTCAGCAAAAGACAAGAGGTCTTTGCCTCGTCGAATGTGTCAGGAACTAATGCACAAAAGCACTTGGGTTAATTAAAAAAAAACACACATAACAATCACCGCATATATTGCAATTTACAAGCTATGCCTCACCCAGGCACAGAATATGAAATGCAAGCATGCAGCATCCGAAGGATTCAGGGTCAAAAGAGCTACAGGACTACAAAGGGTTCACCTTCTGGACAGTAAGACATTCTGTGTTTATTGATGAAAGACGGAAGCAGTAAAGCTAACACTCATAAGACAAAGCCACACGGATAGGATGTAAGAACGTTCACGGCCATTACTGACACTGGGGGACAGCACGGCTGCTGTGCTTCTGCAGCTCCTATTTGCCATCTGGTTCCCCCATGTAGAGATGAAAGGAAATACACGGTCACGTTCTCAGTGGGTCCTAAACTTCAGCATTGTGTCATACAAGTTTCATTAAAAATGGCAAATCAGGACAGCTTCTTTCAAAGGATAAAAGCTTTTGAGAAGTCCACAGGGCTTCCTGACCAAATACCTCTCACCAGACAATGGACTAGTAATTCAACTGTATTCAAGAATCAGAAATGCGTGGAAAGCTTTCCCCTGAAAAGCAGCAGAAGAGGAAAAACTTGGGGAAAAAACAATAATTCTTTGCATGTTGATTGAATCTGAAGACAAAACCTTTTCCGTGCCCTTTTCCTCTCCTCTAACTCCACATTTTAACCATTTCCAAAAGACCAGCCTGAATGCTTCACTCAGATGAAATACTTTCTGGTAACTAAATAATTCTCCCTTATCTTAGTGGCCACGGAACTTAATATATGCATTAAACTTTCCAAATGATAACATTGAACTTAGCACTTTATCACACACTGTACCATCCTCTGCTTATGTAATTTTCTAATTGTTTCAAGTTTTTACTATTTATCACCCAAAGATCAAATGCTACTTGCCGGAAGAAATCATGTAACATGCTAGGTCTTTTCTGCACTCAATCTGTGGTGTAGATCAGAGAAAGTGTTTCAGTAAATTTGACCTAATTTGAGTTGTATTTGTCCCTGATTTGCTTTTTGTCTCGTGCATTTTGCAAAATGGTTTGGGGTAGTGGTGTCCAACCCCGAGTGTGGGAGCACGGTTTTGCTTGGCCAAATAAGAAGTAAATCTTGCTCACTTGTCAAAGCATGGTCAGAAATAAAATACAGAGGAGATTATAGGTTATTTCTGAATTTCTCTGAGTTTGATCTTTATGTGCACTAAGGAGTAAACACTGTGTGGAACCAGATGATCCAGGACAACTTCCTATTTCATAGCCATCCAAGAACCTTTCACTGTGGAGCAGCAGAACATTCACCGGCTTCTCATCAGTCTGGGACTGAATGCGCATCTCCTCTCAAGGCTTCAGTTGCTAGACTCCTGCTTCCTTCTCCAGCCTTCTTTCTCTACCTGCCCCGGGCTTGGAGGGCACCAGCCACCCCTTTTCCTTTTCAGTTCCTCTCTGGCACAAAAACACTCAGCGTGTTCTCCCCAAATCAGCAGCAACTGGATCTCCTGAGAACTTGTAAAAAAGCTCATTTCAGGCTCCACCCAGACATAGCCTCTAGTGCCAGGACAAGAGATCTCAGTTGGAAGGGGCTTCCAGGTGATCCTGGCAGCCGTGCCCAGTTCAGGACCATGGCCCCACCCCTCAGGCCCATCCCTGTCTTCAGATCCATTTGCTCTCACTGGACTCACAGCCTCTCTGTCTCTCACCTATATTTTCAAATGACTCATTCACTCTTATCCCTAAGAAGTTACTTCAAGAATTTACCCACATCAGCTCCCAAAAATAATTTTTTTTACTTGAAGCCATCTATTTTTTCAAAAATGGGTTGGGTGGTGTCCGACCATGTTTCTTCCTTGGCTTTGATGATGAGCCACATGTCCTTTCACCAGATATTGAGAAAAGAACTCTCTTGTGTCCCCAAGCCTAGGTACAGTTTGTGTTGAATAGGAGCCTTGGTTAGACTTCAGAATATTTTGCAGATGACAATTTTACTTCAGATAGTTGCAGTACATTATTTTTGAACAGAGTGCATTTCATGTCAGTGCACTAAAAGTATATATTTCACATAGATATCAATGTCTCAAGGAAAAAAAGAGATAGAAATATGTTCTGTTGGGAGAAGTTTCAAGAATATTTCTCATTACAAATCTATTGATGTAAGGTTATCTTGTACAAATCATAATGCAAATATAACAACTGATGTGATTTATATAGCACTTATTATGTGCCATACACTGCATTAAATATTTTAAAGTTTCAAAGAACTAAAGCGTTTTTTTTTTTACAAAGGAAATAAATGTTCAAGTATCATTTCAATTCAAAGTCAAAATCAAAATAAACAGGAAGGTCTAGTTTTGTCCAATTGAACAAAATCTTTATGAAATGCATGTACATATAATCACATTTTAAAGAATAGTCAAATTTTTTTTCTAAAAGACTCTCTTCCAAGTCAAATACCAGATATTCTATGATAACACAAGCCTTTGGAATGGTATACATACACAATCCTCTGTTCTCATTATTAGTATTCATAGCTTAAAATGCATAGAGGCCTTACGAAAGCCCTGTATAAGGATGGTGAGTAGCATTTTTGTGTCTGATATGTAACCCATGCTCACAGTTACTTTTGTTTTTAAGAAAAGATGGGGACTTCTCTTTGTCTACTGGAGAAAGTGTCCAGGCAACTGAAATGTGTCTGAAAATAATAATGAATAAGTTATTAATAATGTTAGTACTTTGGTTTCAAACACCCAGTTCTGTTTTTTGTTTATGTTTGTTTGTTTGTTGGTACCGGGGATTGAACTCAGGACCTTGTACTTGTGAGGGAGGCACTGTAACCACTGAGCTATATCCCTGGCCCACCCAGTTCTGTTTTTACTTCACTGAAAAACAAAATTGTGTCTTTTTTTTTCTTGTGGGGAATCTTTTGTTTAGGGCTTTTTTTTTAAATGATGATAATATGATGGCTGTGACCAGTTTCCTATCATTCTTGAATCTGAGGCTGATTTTCTCTTTAAGAACTGTCCCACACTGTCATTTCATGGCTGATACTGCTCAAATCCACCTCAGCACCACAGGAAGCCTGATTTAGTCAATGCCTCTTCAAGTTCTAGAAAATCAAAAGATGGCAGACAGAGTGTCTCTCACATGAACTTCCTTGAAATGGAAGCTCTACATGAAGCACAGCACACTGGTATCAAAAAGTATGTTCCCAGAACCACACACATGCCTCAAATGCCCCAATTTAATTAAAGGGTAAAGATTACTAAACCAGCACCAGCTTTGCATCTTGAAGGCGGAGGCTATGCCTTTCACTGATTAGCAAGGCACTGAACAGGCTCTTATCAAGCTTGCTTAGTTGCTCATGGCTTCCTCTTCACCAAGGGGAGTTTAAAAGCTCCCACAATCAGGGTGCTGAATGAAGACAATAAGGTCTCACATTAGTGGCCATTTCAATAAAACCTTAACTCTCCTCAATCACACTAGGTACAAAATAGGTATGAAATGATCACAGGAACTGGTTAAATCGAAGATGCCTTCATGAGTCTCAGTCTCCAATAGTCTTTGCTCAGTGGTTTATGCTTCATAACTAGCACTCCATGAAGAAAAACTGATTTGCAACATGCTGGTTTTAGTAGTGTACAATGTTCCCACCATTGCCAACTTGGAGCAGTAACATGTTACAGCATGTCACCCAGCTTGCTGAGTTCTTGAAAATCCCAGTGCTGGTACCAGCACTGCACTGTCCTTAATGGCTAATGAACTGGAAAGCATAATTACACCTTCAGAGGGAAGTGATTTACCCAGGGGACATCTCCTTGACAATGGAGAGGCAGAAGTTGATAAATGGCCCAGTCAGGGTGTTTGTTAGGGTGAGAGGACGGCTGGTATCAGAAAGTTTTCTTGCTCTCTCTACTCTCTCTTTTCAGGAGTGCCTGGGTCACAAAGGCCCAATAAAGAGATCAAACTTTGCTTATAAAAACCATGCACAAGCCTTCCTAAGTCATTAGGCCTCTCCACCAGCCTTTTCTTTTTCAGCACTGATGTCATGGTCCTTGGGGCAATAGAGGGTATGTTAATGGAGGCGGGAAGGGCTCAAAGGCCATGCTTAACAAAAAGAAGGAAATTTAAAACACTTTAATTAGTATTCTGAAAATATCATCTGGAAATTATTAAAACACTGTTGATAAGAAAACTGCCATCTATAAAGTCAGAATTGAAGACACTCAGATATTCTTTGTTTCCTGCTTTGAGAATAGGGACATTATAAGATGGAGCAGGGGAAAACATTAGGGGCTTTACAATCCAGGATTATCTTTTCCTAGCAATGTGACTTTGGCCTATGTAAACTCTGGACCTCAGTTCCTCCATCTTCATAATGGTAATGGAAATCATTGCAACTGTTCCTAGCCACTTAGACTCATACACTCATGTTTGTCTGCTAACCACTGAGCAAATCAAAGAATGCCATGTATCTGAGTTAAAAGGGGGTCATTTATTTAAAGCTAGCTTGAGGAGACAGAGACGGCCAATTGCCTCAAGTCATTATCTTGTCCTTTACTTACATGTGGGCAAGGGACAGAGGAGAAGGGGAGAGCAAGAGACCGTGCAGATCTTGACAATTCAGATCATCTTCCTCTTTCAGGTGAAAAACAAAACAGGCTGCTGGCCTTCTGAGGCTGGCATCTGCATATTATCTCACTTTGAGGGGATTGGTGCTAAAGAGAAGAGCCTTGCTCAACAGGAGAAGTTTAGAGTTTATAGTGCTAGTTATACTATCTCACAGGTATGAGGTTTAAATGAGATAATAAGTGCAAAGGTTATAAAGTCACCCCTGAAACATGATGGTATCTACCGATACAACGTGTCACCTAACTGCATCATCATGTCAAGTCAAGGTCATAATGGAGACATAATATGCCGAGTACTAAGCATGTGCTTATACCAAGCAGTCTCTCAGTAAGCAGTCTTACTAGTCCTGTTGGGAAAAAAAGGTGTTCTCTTCCTGTTCTGGTTGGGTGTTTAGTTAGTGAGGCATCCCAAAATAAGACAAATTAAGATAGTGCAGAGATTAGGGTGCTTTGGAACTAGAGTGTTTGACTTTGGAATCTACCTGGGGAATTGGTGGAACACACTCCTGGGTGAGCCTCAGGGTCTGTGTCTGGTTCTTTGACCCTTCCTCTCTGGCACTGTAATCTTTTTCCGCTTCCCAGCTGCCATTACCTAAGCAGCTTTGCTTTGGCATGCACCTTGTTTCTACACAGAGGCCAGCAGAACATGGACTGAATTCCTTTAAAACATGAAACATATTAAGCCTCTCATTTTGAAATTTATGGATGTTGGGTTTTGTGTAACAGCAATGGGAAAGCTGACTAATACAGGCAGTAAGCCATATTTACATAGTTCTCTGGAGATAAACCTTGCTCATGCAATGTTGAAAAAGGTTGGAACCCCTGTGGGATGGTCACATCAATTCCTCTCCCCTTTTATTATTTCCCACATGGCAAATCATTCTGGAAGAACCAATTTCTATTATGTCAGGTATTACATTACATTACATAAAATACAGTGAAAAATGTGATTTAGCTTTTGGCTTTGGAGAAAATGAAATGGAAAACTATACTCCTCACAATAAAGGAAGTTGGAGAATTAAACTTTCATCTGTCTGCTAAAGGCAGACAACAACACTCAACTAAAATGCCTTAAAAGAACCTTGAGAGTTTTAGGACACTCAAACTCAATACATTGAGTTTCTCAAAACAACTATCATTCAGGTCCAGAGTTTATCAATGCAAGTGCCTCACCTGTCTGTCCACCATTTGGGTACTTGGTCAACATCCATTTCTAGAAAAGTGAGGAGAAATTATTCTCATTAACCACCTAACTGAGGAAGCACCTGTGTTCCTCAGCGTGCCTGGCACCTACCTCACTTCTCACAGGGGAAAATGCCTGCTTTCTTGGTAGTTCTCTAGCTCCTTCTTACCCAGAAAGGTTTTATTCAGTATTTGCCTTTCCAGTGATATACCTCCTTCACACTGCAAATCAGAAAACCCTTTTTAAAGCTTATGTCAAAACTGTCATTCTGTGCAGGGGACACTGATACAGTCTGCACCTCAATGCCACACAGGAGGGCACGCCTGCCACTGCCTCAGGAGCACACCATACATAGCTCTGCTCACATGACCTCTCTGAGCTGGGAGAGGTGCAGTCTGACCTGAAATCGAGACTGTCCATGAGGTTCTTCCAGGAGTCTCTCATATAATGCGCGAGTAGATATGCTTTTAACTAGAATGCAGTACAGCAGGGGAGGGTAGGTCAAACAGGAGAAAGAGCTCGTTTTATCCCCAGGTCCTTGAGGCTTCATCTGACAGGAAAACATCTTCCCCTCCTTGGGAACGTAAAGTACCAGGCCTTAGGGGTCATCTCTTCTCTCTGTCTTAACTATACTGCCTCCCTGCTAACACTGGTCTCCACTCTCAGGTCCTGTCCATTTCGTCCAGTCTCTACCCAGGAGGCAGTAGTGGGTGACACAATTAAAATCTAACTCAAATCACTTTTCCCCTTATAGCATCCACAGGATGAGCCCAACCCCTTCCAGGACAAGCCTTCCATCACCTATCTCCGTATGACTTCCCGGTTTCATCCTCTATCCCATCTTCACGCACACATTACTTCCGCACAACTGGTCTTCTTCGAGTTCCCTAAGCCTGTCAAGCTCTTACATGTGCTTCCTCCACGCATCCATCTGAAATACACTCGTCCTTCACTCAGACACAAACTCTGCCTGAGAAGACTTTGCATGAGCATCCACCTTAACCACCCTCTGCTCACAGTGTCCAGCTGGCCTCCTCCATGCTCATATGGAAAAATACATAATCTGCAATGTAACTGTTGGCTGATCTACTGGCTTCTTTGAGGTTAATGACTGCACCTCCTCAGAGACCAAAGTCACTTAGATCCCTATTACCTAGCTTAGTGTCTGTTGCTCTGTATTGACTACTGAATAGCTGACATTTGGTTCCTGCTAAAGTGCAAAATATAATGAAGGGTGAAATTGAAAAAATTAAAGCACCACTACTCCACAACACAACAATAGGAGGATTCAAGCTATTGATCTATCAGGACTTCACATGTGGCTTCTTTAGCTTACTGTGGGATTTCCTTCTGAATATGTTAGCCCCTGCATTTCTGTCTGCCTCATTTCATTGTCTATGTTTTATTGCCTTTCTCACTGAATGGTAATTAATACTCTCTATGCCAACAGGTTACAGAGGAAAAAGCCAGCATATGAGTGATGGCCTGTATCCCAGTGTCAGAAAAATAAAAATTGAAAGCATTTGCATAGCAAAGCTCATTTGCCATAATACAGGGAAAGAGCAAGGTGAACCAAAATAATTACAAAGAATAGCAGCTCCTGTCACAAGCAAAGAGATTGTCAAGTCATTCCAAGAACTGAAGAAAGTCTGTGTTAACAGAGTAATAACTTAAAATTTATGCTGATGATTAGACTCCTTCTCTAAAAAGAAAAGGGATACTCAAAACTCTCCTGTTCCCAAGTCTGTGCTTATATTTTGATAAACAATTTAGTTTTTTTTTTTTAACCAGAGGATAACAGTTGTAGAGACCTGTTGGTTTTATTTGGTAAACAATTAGTAACAGTTGTGGAGCTCAATCGCTTCTCAGTATGACAGTCACAAACCATTTTCCCTTGAGATGGGACTTGAAGATTATTTTGTGTATGACGTTTGTATGTGAGAGGTCCTGTGTTAGGGTGTAGAAATTCAAAATCCATGTAGTTGTCACCCTGAAGAACAGCAAAGCTTAGGAAGATATGCAGCTAGCTGTACAGTTTGAGCTACTAAACCTGGTCCCAAGGATCTTCAACAATCTGGGATCGTCTTGCACTATAGACCAAATCCTGCCTCCTTACCCATTCTTCCATTTACATAGTACTATAATATTATCAAGAGCAACTTACATGCTTTGAATATTATTGGAAAGTTTTCTTAGACCTCAAAGTATTAGCCAGTGTATGTTCTTTTCTTTTCATGAATTTTAGTATAGCTCAAAATTTCCTCAGAGCAGGTAAAGAGAAATGAGGTACAGATAGTCAGATGATTAGAGAGGGTCCTTATTAGTTGATGTCCTCCTGAGACAGGTGCTTGCACTGGTTACTTACATGGCATAAGACTAATAAGTCAGAGCAAAGTAAACGATCTTTTAGATGACAAGTCACTCTTTTATGGGGTTTTTGCCTTAACCACTTCAATATTTGCTGTTGCAAATTTTGAAGGGGCTGTCTGAAGCTCAGTTCCCTGCCTGACAATAAGTGAGAAGATACCTAATGTGCCTGTTTCTCCCTTGCCATTCTGAGTCAAACAGCCCCGGGCCAACAGGACCACTAAAGACTTTACAAGGTGCCTCTCTGTGAGTTAGAAGAGGAAGTTTCTTTTTTTTTTTTTTCTTCCCAGTATCGGGGATCAAACTCAGGACCTTACACTTATGAGGCAGGTGTGGTACCACTGAGCAAAATCCCCAGCCCCAGAAGAGGCAGTTTCTGTAATAAATATTCACTGATATCTTACATATGGGCATTTTATAGGGTGTTTTGAATAAAACTGAAAGACTTTCTTCCCCAAGAGTGCTTTTTTCCTTAAATCGCAAAACAGGAAACTAAAGTGCTCAACAAGAATCCCCGATAAGAAATATAAATCACTGGAATGTTTTAATGACATTAATATCCCCCAAATACCTAAAATATTTCTTTAGAATGAGTTAAGAGAAAATGATATTCTCTTTTACAAGGCCCAAGCACTTAAGTGCCCTGCTCTAGAAAATGACCTGTCCAACCTAGAAAATAATAAATTAAGAACTTAAGTACCCCCTTCTGTTTTTTTTTTTATTCTTATTCTTCTTCAAAGTCCTGCCTTCTGTCTATAGTGAATAAATCAGAAGGAGCCAGACCCTTCATGGCAACCACTTGAAGAGGTTTTAATCATTTCCAGAATAGAATGCTGTGTTTGTGAGTAGTCACAGTATAGTATGCTATCAAACTTCTTTGGTTCCCCCCAAAATGGAATCGTGTTCTTAATCCCCATGGAATTTCCTCTGTATAGTTATTTTTCATGCATTGACATGAGCTGTCTTTCACTCTTTCAGAAGAACACTGGTTTCAGCCCCCTCCCCATAATGGCTGCTGTCTCAGAGGCGTGACAGCTTGAAGCCATCTGAAGCGAAGATATCAAGGGTTACACAGGGAATCTTTCAGTCCAGAGTGGTAATGGGGACAAGAGCCTTCTCTACCTTGCAGGTCAGCTTTGGTCAACGCAACTTTGTTAGCAAAAGAACAGAAAAAGCGAAAACAATAACCAGAGGTTAGTATGAGGTAGAATAAACCAGGGTAACATCAGAAAAATAAAAATGCACGCTGCATAACCAACATCACTCAAACAGACAAATGAGTGCTCTACTGGTTCACCAGAGACAGCACAGACAAGGAAACACAGGGACACACAGACCAGGGGCACAGCAGGTCTCCCCAGAGCCAAGTCAGCAGAGCAGGGACAGGGAAACAGTGGACTTGACAAAGCACAAGCAACGAGTGACAAGAGCCTTCCCACGTCAGCCAACCCCACACAGCCAAACTCAAGGCAGATGGTCCAGCAATAAGGGTAGTGCATGGCCAGACTGAAAGACATGTGTGTACAATCAGACAGAGCCCACAAAAATAATTCAGAGCATTTTGGAGCCGGGCATGGAAGAGTCCCCTGGGAATACCCCCCCTCCACATGAACCCCACTGCTGATGCCACAGAGAAACATGGCACCAGGCTAGGGTTAGCTCAGTCAGTAGAGCATGAGATTCTCAAAATGAGTGACTTATTTGAAAACACCAAAGAGCTCAGTTTATTAAATTTATAAGACTACAGCCAAACTCAAATATTTGTGGGCAAAAAGGCACCAAACCATTGTCCTTTTTATTCATTCATGCCAGTCTCAAAATGAAACACATGTGTCTCTCTCAGATGTTTACCATCTGTGGTGAGGGAATAGCATTTTTAGAGAATAATGCCTTAGCCTCTGAAACAAAGGGGCCTCAGGAGAGGAAGAGATATTGGCCAGCCAAGCACTAAATCGGGTATTATTTTAAGTTATCCTAGCTCAAACAGAGAAGTCAAAAGTCACAGGCAGATGTTGGCTGGGAAATTCACTTAACTTCTAAATTTTACATTCTGCAATATATTAGAGACATAAAATCAAAACCTATTTGAAGATATGTTTGGCCTCAAAAAAAAAAAAAAGAGAGAGAGAGAGAGCCAAAGAAGAGTGGATTAGTAAGTTTTTAAAATAAATTTGAGCTCTTTTGCCTTTTATGTGCTGCCATGGCCAGATATAGTAGAGAAAATTATACATCCAGCCACTACTTAAGGATCTTAAAATGTCATTTTTCAATGACTTTAACAAGAATACATGTGATGTCTGATCAGTGTACCCTAAATATGTGAGAATGAAGCACATTTACCATTTAAAGAGAACCAGGTCCTTACTTCTTGGTAATGAAATCTCATCCCATACCTATTCACTATTCTACATATAGAAATAATAAGCCAAGAAATAGCCTAAGGTTCTCACACTGTCTAATACCCACAGGCTCTCTTGGAAGCCACATGCTGTGTGCCAGAGGTTGGAGTGAGAATGACATCTCTCTGCAGCAGCCTTTTCGGGGTTCAGGGCCCTTCACTTCCCTCCCCGTTATCTTCCAGTGCTTCATTTCCACAGAACCCTACAAAGCTCCTGGGCTCTTTGAGAAGGGCTTATTCACAATGGTGCAAACTTCCAGTGACAGTAATTTATACCTTAACCCACTTTTTGGCCATTTTTCCTGGCTACTTAGGGTAATTATCGAAGTCATTTGTGTACAATAAACAAGGACCTTCTTCCCCGGAGGCTCATCCTCCACTTCATCCCACCCAGTAGGGCAGTGATAATGCTCGGCCATAATTATCTCCATGGCAATAGAGTGCAGTGTTATTAGGCCCATAGGATTTGCTACGAATCTGGATGGGAAAGCCATCAAGTCACAATATCTGGCTTTGACAATCACTCGTACTGAGAGGAAGGTCGGGACCCACCATAATGCATGTGATGAGTCATGACGAACAGCACACAGGGCTGCAGCATCTCCCCCAATTTGGTGGGCAATTTCCTTCTGCTAATGTTCTCACTGCTGCTCTCTAAGCTATCTTAGATAAAGTCCATTTCCCACTTTATACTATACATTTTATGGAAGTTAATTTAGATCTCCTTCTAATCCAAAACTATACTTGCATTTCCTTTTACCCCAACTTTAATACCCTATACAGCTGTACTTTCAGTACAGTGGCCACAAGCACCTATGGCCACAGAGCACTTTCAATGCATGTTGCTTGAATTGAGGTGGCTGCAAGTATAAAAGGCACAATCAATTCTGAAGGCCTAACGTGACCAAAGGAACGTAATAGATTTATCGATAATTTTGCAACAATCACATGTCCCGACCACAATATGTGGTGGTATATTTTGGGTTAGGTAAAATAAAATATAAAAGCAAAATTAATTTTACCTGTTACATTATATCATTCAAAATAAAGCTAGTAGGAAATTTAAAGTTAGTTTATATGATTTATATTTCATTTCTCTTGGGCAATGTTACTTTACAGCTGAATGAATGACTCTTCACTTTTCCATGTGAAAAACTGATGGCATGATAAAAAATTTTAGCATTTGAATAGCGCCTTATTTAAATATGTGATTTATATTCTGACTTAACTTGATATGTTAATTATCAAGGATAACTAGAACTGCCATCATTCTGTAATCTTCTAAACTTGGATGGACCACTTAATTGCAAATGCTGCATCTATCCCAACACTGCCTTTTAGCTTCTGAAAGAACTAAGAACAGGCCAATAAGACAAATTTCCTTTTTCAGTTGAATGAAACTGTGCATTTCTAGAACACAAGTGGCTGCTTTTCCTGATTCCCAGCGCTGTTTTCTCTACACACACAGACCACATTTGGTCAACAGAAGGTAAGAAGCATTTCTGGCTAAAGGAAGAACGGCGTAGGTGGTAGAAGAGAGCAATCTTATGCTAATATAGTAGAGGCAGCTGATGCCTAGGGAGAGGGAAACAGTTATCCTAACTACAAGTCAGTCTATGAAGCTGAGAAGTTTTCACTAAAATGTGCAGCAAGGTAGTCAGAGAACACAGATGGAGGTTGGTGAAAAACAGGAATGGTCCATGAGGTGGAACACAGGAGACGAATGAACTCATAGATGCAGTAAATTAACAAGGAACAAAAGACAACACAACACATTGCACAAACAAAGGACCAAGAGACTCAACCAGAGGAACGAATACCTAGATTCTAGTGACTCATGGGCAACCTCCTCTCAGCCTTTCAATTAAGTAGAGTCACCCATTCAGCCATACGGAGGACACCAGGGAACACAGACTGTGGTCACTGATGCTCTCTGTTGGCAAAACTAGATTTTTTTTTTTTTTACTGTTAGGAATCATTTTTATCATTCACTTGTAAAATTTAGCTAATATCTCAAAGAAGAGCGGAACATCTACAGAAACAGGCTGAGCATGGTTTGCTGTGCTGTATGGGTAGGCATGCAATGTTTTCAGATGTCTCATATGATATAATATTTGTAAACAATAAAATTTTCCAGGACCTACTATGTACCAGGCATTATATCTGATTCATTTATATTATCTTTCAAGGTAAATCACATTGTCTCATTTTAGAGGAAAAAAAAAGGAAGATGTAGCTCAGAGAGGTTAAGCAACCTTCCAAATAGCACACCTAGCTATTACCTAGACCTGAATATAGGTCTTTCTAACATCAACATCAACTAAACCATAAAAAGGAACTGCTTAATAATGCCTAATACCTAGTAGGCACTTAATAAAAATCAGGTTATTTCCATCATCATGGCATTCTGACATCATTCCCCTATCTCTCCCTAGATTTGCATTAAATAATACAGTTGCATTTAGCCAAAATAAAAAGCATTCTATTAAGGGTGAAACATACATAAAGTCCGTGGTTTCTCACTCACCTTCTATTAAAATATAAATAAAAGACTCTGAAGCCTTTCAGCCATTCTAGAAGCAAAGGCCCAGATTGGGAGAACTCCGATGTCAATGCCAAGGAAGGTTCTCTATTAGCAAGTATGTGATCCTGGGAAAACATCTGCCAACATACACTCCTAGAGCCCGTGGCACATGTCCTGACATACTCGACCAGTGACAAGAAGACACAGGTGACAATGCCTTGCTGGGTGGCAAAGGACAATGAGGGAGGATGGGTAGACTGAGGAGAGGGGCACTGGCAGAGGCAGCAAAGAGGCTCGATGCTTGCTTGCAACAAGGCTGTAGCTCAACAAGAAAAAAGTTCTACCTTCGCAGCCACGTTCAATCTGCCCGCTCCGATGGAGGGCATCATTGATGAGGTCAGGAAGGCGCCCGTTCAAGTCCACGGAGGCCAGGCAGCCCTGGAAGCCATCGCGGGAGGCCACAAGCTTCGGGAGGTTGCCGTACATGCCTTGGGCCAGGCCGGCCATGTACAGGTCACCTAGGAAGGAAAGCAAATAGCCAGGAGGCCAAGTGAGTAAAAGCCAGTGCACTTCAGCTTTGCATTAGGTAACAGAGGGGGCGGCTCAGCAAAGTCAGCCTCAGAGTTTCTAAACTGTAGCAAGGAAAAGCCAGCACTTCTTATGTGTCATTCATCAGATACAGCATCTCACAAGTTTAAGTCACCCTATCAACTCTAGAAAGTAGATATGGTCCCCGTGGTGTGATGAAGTAAAGTTTAACAGCATTGGGCCAGGGATTTAGCTCAGTGGTTCGGTGGCCTGCCTTCAATCCCCGGTAAAAAAAAAAAAAAAAAATTAACAGCATTTTCAACAACACAACCGTTTACTGAGTACTTTTCATGTGCTTATTACAAATAATATGTTGAGGATTTTACAGACATGCTATCAAAATTCCCTAATGACTCATAAACAGAGTAAGAATCATTACCCTTGTTTTTTGGGGGTGAAAAACCCTATAAATAAGCTGAATGAGGCTGAGAATTTTTTACCTATGTTGCCAAAGCAATAGATGACTCAGCTGAAATTCCAGATTATAGTCCTTCCTCTTTATGATGAATGCTACCCCCATTTTGACAATTATCACCTCCTTACTCAGTCACCAAGACATTCTTAGGGTTATCAGAGAAAGTGAACTATTACCCTATGTAAAACCTGAAAAAGTTGCATTATATTATAATTCCATACATTAAAATAGGATACACAGAATATTCCAACAACCAATACAGGGCACTCCTAACTGTGGTTTGCCTCTGTAAACGATCTTTCCATTGTAAGAAATACTCTGAGAAGGACAAACTTCTTCACAAGATTTACCTTTCAAATCCAGATTCTTGGCCCCATTGATAACCTGAGTGACCACCTTGGTGTCCACTTTCAGGCTGTGCGTGTTGCTGTTGTCCCGAGTGATGACGACATTGTGCCACTGGTTGTCATTCAGGGGACGATCACTGTTGCCTTTGATCACGTTGGGACCATTCCCAAGGTCAAACACGTAGTGTATGAACCTAGGAAGCACAGAAGACACTCGATGGCACGCAGCTCCCTCAAGTGGGTCAGTGGCAGGATGCGTGAAGCTGACACTGAGGGCTTCACAGCTCCCGTGCTAACCTGCTCTATCACAACAGTCATTACAGCCTGCCTTGGAGTTAGAAGAACAGTCCTTAGCTATTATACCATTCTTCATTTTAATTTCATTTTCACAGAGTCTACTTCTTCAGCACTGCTGCTGCCTGAATACTACCCAGAGCCGAGAAGCAGCACAGGTGGTACACTGAGAAAAACTACCAGGCAGTATTCAAATCCAGTCAGTCATGGACCTGGTTTTGTTTTGGTTCTGACTATTTTCCCATATGTAGTATTAAAATGCCTTGAAGAAAGGAAAGTGATGAAAACTTTGGACATGTCAGCTAATGGTGGGGATGAAAATATCTGTATGTATTTCATTTCTTTGCATAAATTTGATAGTGGCACTTAGTATTACTCAAGACATGGATGTTAGCCACGCCACGGTTTCCTTTTGCAAAACACCCAAGTATTTAAAAACCATCCTATGGTTTTAAAGTAGTATATTCCCTGGTAAAAGCCTGATAATGTTGACTTAGAGGAAGATCTTTAAATAAAGTTATGTTGATCTCCTTTCCAATCCTAATAATTTGTGGATCTTTATAACCAATGAGGATGCCAGCAGGATTAGACAGGTGGAGCAAGAATTGACAAGTTTTATCATGTCTATGTTTTATGAAGGGCTTGAAGGAAAACATCCAGCCTACGTTCTGTGGTCCCTTGCACTTACCCCTTCACCAGTTCCACCGCAATGAAGTCATTGCCGTCCCCACTATTGAAGAGAATGAAGCCATCAGCTGAGGTGGTCTTGAACTGGAAAAAGAGGTGCATGGAAGTGTAGGCCTGGAGGGTGGCGAGGCTCAGGTAGCTGCTCTTGGTCTTGAAGGTGACAGGGTCAGCGATGATATTCCTCAGACCAAAGCGAGCCTTCAGCTCACAGTAATCAATGTCACCGTTTTTGCACAAGTCAATATAGAGCAAGCCATTGAACATGAGGCTCTGCAGATGGCCAATGAAACTGGAAGGGACAACGGAGATGTAACGTTTCTCGGTCATGATACCGGTTTCGATATTGTGGAACTCCAAGCGGGTATGATCTCCCACCATTGTGCCTATGCAAACCAGAGAGGAGGCGGAGATAGAAAAGGTTACCATGTTTTGTGAGAGCACTCTTACCAGGTCTTGGAGGTAAAACTTGTTTCCACTCAAACTATTTAGTTTTCTTGATTTGGTTCCAGAAAACAAAATACCCGTGATAGTATACACGTGACAGTGCTTCAGTCAGGGTGCTGAGTACCGCCCCAGCCCATGCCATGCACCGACATTCATGTTCTCAGGCAACTGCTTAGCATGTCTCATCATGCGAAAGAGAACATGGGATTGTGGATAACCCAAGTTAAAAGATAAAACTTCATTTTTTTTCTATCCAGGAAAACATCCGAGTCCAAATATGCACTGCATGATTAAAGTCTTTGATACCATAAGCCTTCTGATGATACAGTGAGTAAGCGCAGGTATTCACTACCAAGTATTTTCTGCTGTAATACCTCACCACCTAGTACTTGTGAAAAAGTTACTTTTATAGAAATTGCACTGATTTTCATGCCTACCTGGAAGCTGTTATTTTTCAACTAGTAGCAACAGAATTTACCTCTGGGAAGCCTCCCTTCATATTTGAGGCATGTGAAATATAAGAAGCTGTCCCTAACCGAGACTGATTCCAAAGTCTAGGACGTGGCCTGAGAATTTGCACTTCTAATAGTTCCAAGACAATATTTATGTGGCTGATGTCAGAACCAATCATAGGGACACTAGATTAACAGCAACCCGATCCAACACAATTAGATTCATCTCCAGTGTTTCTGCTGGCACACTGATGAAAGGGGTGTGTTGTGTAAGCCAGACTTGCTTGCAGTGTATGAAGACCACCAACCCAAAAGACAATCACAATGTAGAGAAAAAAATCTCTCCATGCTGATAGCATTTGAAGGTCTGGATCCAGCCAGAAAAATCTGGCCATTTTTTAAGTCTCTGACCACAAAATCCCCTTGACATTCAAACATTTGAGTTGGGTTTCTTCTATTTGCAGTTGAAAGAGCTCTAACTAATAAAATGAACTCTTAGATCTGTTGTTACCTATTCTGTATGGAAATACTAAGTGATTAGGACAGACAAAGTAAAACAGCTTGGCTGGAAATTTTAATAACAGAGAAAATACATTGTTCATATGCCCAGGGTAGAAGTTGGATACCTGAAGATTCCTCAAAAAACTAAAAATAGAAACTGCATTCAACACATGTATTACCTTTATGGGTATCTTTCCAAAAGAGTTAAACACATCATGTTACAGTGATACATGCACAACCATGTTTATATATTCACAATTCAGAATAGCTAAGTCTTGGAAGCAGCCTATATGTCTGTCAACAGATTAAGGGATAAAGAAAGTGTAGTATTTATGCATGATCAAGTGCTATTCTGCCATGAAGAAGGATAAATGAGTCATTGATAAGAAAATGGATGCACCTTGAAATCATAATGTTAAGTGAAATAAACCAGATGCGCAAGCTTAAATATCTCAGTTTCTCTTATATGAGAAACCCAAACTACAAATAAAGAGCAAAATAAAAGACAATAGAAATTAGGGAGATAGATCTTTCTCAAATAAGAAAGAAATCAAGATATGGAAGGAGGGCCAGGGATTTAGCTCAATGGTTCTGCTGCCTGCCTAGCAAGCACAAGGACCCGAGTTTGATTCCCTGGTACCAAAACAAAACAAAACAAAAAAGATATGGAGGGAATGGGGAGGGAAAGGAGATGAAAAAAGAACTGATATGTGTTATGCACACACACCAACTCTACACAAAGGATGTAATCACTAGGTACCACAAATAAAAATTTCCAAATAAAATACAGTGTAACAGACTATATTCTCCTGCCTTATGGTATTGGAGAGAGAAGAAAGGGAATTCCTTTTCCCTCCTATCTTTTGTAGTCAACTTCTCCGTTGACGAAACCCCATTAGCAAGACATGTTAGAATCCCTTTACTTTCTCTTTTACAACTTTGTAGGAGAGGAGTGACTTAGTAGGGAATATCCACAGTGCGCTGCAAAGAGATGCACAGCTCTGCTGTACAGGTACAGTCCACCCCTTAAGCTTCCCGTTTTCTTTGCCTGAGCAAGGCATCATCCATCAGAAACACCCATTCCACTCCATCCAGTACCGCGTTGCACCTGCAGTGGGGGTGGAGCCCTTGCTTCTTGCTTCCTGCTTCCCTGGAGGTTGCCCTCCTATCCTCAGTCAGGTTCCAGGGAGCTCCTGCATCCGTCTCTGAGGTGTAGTAGATGTAGATGTAGGCCATGTTTTAATGACAGCATAGTCACTAATAAAATGGTGCATGATTTGTGTCTCTTTCCTCTTTGTTGTATCTCTTTATTTTTGAACTTTTTTTGACAAAAATAAAAAGGAATGTATTTTCTCTGGCACCTTGAACTTCAATCTGGGAGATTCGACCACATTATACCCTGGGCTGCCCATTCAAATTTCATCTCTCCAGGAGCAAACTCAGACATGCAAAGAGTTGATCCTGAGCACCAGAGTCACACTTCCATCTTATGGGCATTCTGACGGCTAGTACCACATCATTCTCATGTTGTTTCCATTAAGTTAATTGGTACATTTTAGGTATACAGTAGTTAGATTCATCACTGAGATCTTGTACTTTTACATGATGTATCTTGGTTCTTATTTTTCCCATTCCCCTACCCTACCTTCAGCCCCCACCTTCCCTATTTACAAAGACAGTTTCCATTTTTTCCTTTTCTTATATTTTTTCTTTTCCCTTCTTTCCTTTTCCCCACCCCTCACACTTCCCCTACTCCTTTAGATTTATTTTTCTATTTCATGTTATCTATTATACCTTTCAACCCTTATTTACACTTTAGTTTTTCATACCAGAGAAACTATTTGGTATTTACACGTGTGTCCTATTTATTTCACTTAAGATTATGGCCTCAGTGTGCATCCATTTGGCTAAAAATGTCTCTAGTTTCTCATTTTTTATGGCTGATTAGTACTCCATTTCATTAAACACACACACACTCACACACACACACACATGCACACACACACGCACACAAACATACAAACACCTTCTTCATCCAGTCTCTACTTGATTGGCAATTGGGCTGTTTCCAAATTTTAGCTATTACAAACTGTGCCACTATAAACATGGGTGTGCATATAACGCTGTGGTGTGATTCCTTTAATTCTTTTGGGAAGATACCCAGCAGAAGAATAGCTCACATCATTCTCTTATTATACACAAAAATAAAGTAAGGATGTTAACAAATACAATTTTGTAGATCAAAAATCAACATGCGAGTTCAATCCCCAGTACAAAAAAAAAAAAAAAAAAAAAAAAAATCAACATGCAAGCCAAATCGGTTGATAACTAAATAGTAAAAAGAATGATTGCGTAAAATGACTTAGCATTGAAATTTGCTCTGGTCATAAAAATCCAAAGCAAAAAACAACAACAAAAAAAACCTGAACCTACCTATTTCAAAACAATGAAATGACAAAAATAAACACTCAACTGGCATTTATTTATAGCTGTTAATACCAGAACGAGGAGGAAATGAGTCAGAGCCAATCTGCATGGGGTCAGATGAACTAAAATATGATGATGTTTATATTCATGTCCATTTGTGTTTTACCAAAAAGTCTACAATGAGAACCATGGCAATTCAAAATGATGGATGCTTGTGTAAGAAAAGGAATCTAAATAAATAATGTTAAAGTCAATTGGGAGCTTTTAGACATTCTAGTGAACCCAACCTTTGGAACTGAGGGATTATGCAATTCTGCTCCCTAGGAAATCAATCTGATAAAACAAGAAAAAATCGTAAGGTGTTGATTGAGATAGAAGGGAAACTGAGGGAGGACTTGGCTAACCATAGGGACAGTTAGGGTTTAGGCGGACTCAAAGAGAAGGTTCGATTAAGTCTGGGAGGGTAGAAGAGAAGGCAGTGTGGGGCCAATTGAAAAAAGAATTGAGTTCACTACTGGCTCAATCCCCTGGAAATGAATATGTGTATATCCCTACTGTTTGGGGAAAAGATTGAGGTCCTCATAGCAACTGCTTTGGAATTTCAGAGGAAAGAGAAACAACATGAGGGAAAGATAACAAAGAAACCTCAGGACTACTGACTATTCCTATGGTCCAGGCCCTGTGTTGAGCCTGCCTCACCTATGCCCTATCACAATAAAATCATAGATAGGCATCACTATCCCACTTTATAGGTGAGAGCCCTGAGCTTGCAGAGATTAAGAAATCTGATCAGGGTTTAAACAAGTAAATAGTAGAACCTCAAATTGAACCTAATAATATAAATTCCACAGCCCATATCTTTACCTGCGCTTGATACTGTCTTTGAAGAAAAATGTGACTCATTCCCTACATCAGCATCCAAGCGAAACAGTAGGCAGAGTTTAACTCTTGAAATTTCTATGCAGAACCCGTCACAATGAGTCCACACTTCTTCCCTATAGTTAAGTATCATGATGCCATTCCACCTAGCTCCAGGGTAGTATACCATGTGCCTTGCAGCCCTGGATCCTGTTCACATATTCACTCCGATGTAGCCCTGACAGCCAGTAAGCCACCACTGGACCAACTCCCAGAGTGATAAAGAATAAACCTATGGAAAATTTGGGCCAGATTCTAGCTGCAGCTTCCCAGGAAGACACGGCAGAGAGTGGATATGCATAGAATCCCTGGATCTGCTCCCTTCGTGTGGACCCCAACTCTCACAACTTCTTACCTGGGTTTCCCTGGGGGAGTTCCTTAACATTTTCCTGCCTCAGTTTCTCATGTGTGAAAAAAGTATGAAGTTAACAGGGCCAAATGTGTCAAAACACGTAAAGTACTTAGAACAATGCCTGGGAATTAAATTGTTTGCTATTAGTAATTCTACAGCCATCAATTTTTCCCTTTCTCTGAAATATTTTCATTAGGATTCAAGCCACTTTTTTGGAGGGTACTGGAAATCGAACTCGGGACCTTGTGCTTGCGAGGCAGGCAGTGGCACTGCTGAGCCAAATCCCCAGCCCTCAAGCCACTTTTAAAGTAGGGTCTACTTTTAGGGTCCTCTGTATGTCCCTTAGTGTACAGGACAGGGGACAGAGGACAGCAAGCATCTGCATCAGTGGAAGGGACTATCAGAGACACTGGCTTGAGTCAGGAATCAGACCATTTCTGCACAGGAGGCTCCTGGCCAATAATGCAAGTTTAGCAAATAAACGAATAATGGATAGCAGGCTGAGAGGAAGTAATCTGACCTCTTTTGTCTTCCAGTACAGGGAGAGAAGTTAAGAAAATATAGGCAAAGTCTCAGTAAAGAATTCTCACATTTTGCCTACAATTTTCCAGCTGCATTGGTATCAAATCTCTTTTTCCATGATATCCAATATTTTAAAAATGTGTGTTATAAAATGCTTTATTCAAAAAAAGCTTCTCAAGCCAAATACATTTGGGAAATATTGCGTATTTAATTATTAATGATTATCAGTGTACATTAGCTTATTACATGATACAAATAAGTCCTGCAATAAATAACTTCATATTTGACCTAATAATTCTAAGTTCTATTTTTTATCAAACTTTTTATTAACAGGAGGAACAAGATTTTAATCAAAACTTTGGAAAATGACTTTTGCACAGCATGGAAGAGAGAGGAGGAAGTCAAATTGGACCAGACCAGTGAAAAGAGGGGTGCATTTTCATAGGTGTAAGAAGTTCTGGGTGGAGTGAGTGCTTCATGCATCATTAGACCCCTATTAGGAGAAGAGAATAATCCAAGTGAAACACTTTTAATCTATTCATAATAATAGAAATCCAGCCCAATCAATCAATCAATCCTTATTAACTGTCAACTGAATTTAATGTTTCCAAGAATACAATTACACTATAATAAATGAAAAATACTGGGTTGAGGAATATTTCTTTCTTTGCTTTTGATTTCCTGTGAGTCTGACCTATTCTTTGCATCATTTCTACACACCAGCTGAAAATTTGGCTCATGGGGGAACCTTAAGCAGCATGAATGGAAATTACTAAGTAAGTCAGTAAGATGCTACTTAATAACCTGGGGATTGTGTGGTATTTTAGTTTCATTCCTTGATTTTATGACTTTTGTGAACTAAAATTAAAATTTTCAAACCTCTTATCATGGTAAAAAGCAACCCAAGGTTATAGCTCATAAGCAAAATAGCTCTTTTCCTCTCCCAAATTTCTTTATCCTCGTGGCTGCTTTCTTCCATCAGTAGTGAAGTAGGGGGTCAGACTGAAATGAAAGAACTTCATTAATTTAAAATATCAAAGAACTGGGTGACTTTGGCATTCTGTGGTTTAGCCCTGCTTTCTAATTATTAGTGGTAACAGAAAGCACAATGTATAATTACCTTTATTCCAAAGGTTCTATAAAAGAATAATGATATTGAGCGGGAACTACAATACCCTCAGTTTGCAGTTCTTTAGGAATGTACTTGCAAGGCATGTATTTTTCAAGGAAAATGGAACGAACGCACCGCAGGGAGAGACTGTGGGGATGGTGCCATCTAGTGGCTCCTATTGAAAATACGCCGTGATTCCATCACCCTGGTGGTCACCCTACCAAATCAGAGGAGTTAAGCAAGTAGCCTCTGCATAATTCCGTCTGAACTAACAGCTCATGGGGAGTTCTTGAATAATTAATGCAGGTTGACTATGAGTTTTGAGCATTTTGCATCTCATTGTGAGTACTCATTTTTATGACGCTAAGTTACCCTGCAGGCATGAAGACTAGAAACCATACCTCCTACCACTGTTACTCTGTGTGTACTGGCAGCGTGTAGTAGTATATTTGATGGGTTCATTTTAGGAGGGAGAGAAGGAGTGTTGTAGTTGCACTCTTGAATGCAATTCCCACTTCTTCCTAATCCATCTTACTGTATTTTTCATTTTCATATGATGGATTATGAAGCAAAGCAAGGAGGTTGATTTTATGCAATCACACAGACATAAATTTGAAGCTTAATTAAGCGACCCTCTAAGTTTCATGTTCCTGTTCTGTGAAATGACAATAAGAACATTTATTTTGAAAGACTGCATTAAATTATGCAAGGTTAAAGGAGGTGATGTGTGGAAGACAGCTATCATAGTATTTCTTGCCTACCTGACGTATGCCAGATGTTCTCTGTATGTCCACAGACTCTTTCTCTACTCACACACACACACATGTGCACCCACACTCACACGTGTGTGCATGGACACCCACACACACACACACACATATACTCCTGCACAGACACATACTTCACCATAATTCTTCATTCTGGAACTACAGACACTCAGGCTCATGAATACAAGATTAAATTATAGAGGACTCAAAATTGCAGAACATTTATGCTAGAAGGGGCCTTAGAAATAACAAAAGTATAGTTTTAAAGATGATAAAATAAAGAAAAATAGTTTTACTATGTGTGTTCCAGAGTCATAAGGCAGTTTAGGGGCAGTGATTATATTAAATCCCAAAGCCCCTGACTAACTTCACTGTTGTATCCATGGAAGACAATGCAGAAATCTGACGTGCCTAGGAATAGTAAAGAGCTTTCCCAACATCCCTCAGAGTCAGTGTTAGGGCTGAGATCAGAGGAAGGTGACGTTCTGCATAACACCCTCTGCCTCTCCAGGTTTTCTTTTCCCAGATGGACAAGATTCTGCATACTGTGTGCTGAAATATTAGTAGACTCACTGAATGCAGCATGCAACAAATCACTCGGACAGGCCCTCTCTCCTTGCCCCCAGACCTCATCAATTACACCTACCCATCAAATTCTGGCTGTACCTTCATAAATCTAATGTCTCCACCCCAATTACTTCTTCTGTTTCAATTGAAAATTTTAATCTAACCCACCTAAATATGAATGTCATAATCTATTCTTTTTCTATTTTCAAAAATTATTCTTAGCTAATGTAGTAGACTGCTTTGCTATTGGAAGAAATAGGTAATCTCTGTGCTTCCTTTTTATCTTCTACAATGCTATCACCATGCAGACATACACAAGGCTCTCAGAAAGTACATATGAGCTATGTGGGACTCTTGCTACTTGGCCTATACATGGATCCAGTCAGTCATTCTCTTCCCAAAGGTAACTTCCACCCAGCCAAAGATCTGCCTGTTTGTATATCACTGTATCCCAGTTCCTCCCAAACTAGTGCTTGGTACAGACTAGGTGCTCAGGTAATAATGAGTAAATAAATGAATAAGCAATTAAACCAAACTTTATTCAATACCTTTTAAGCATTGTGCTTATGTGTGTTCCTGTAATGCTTTGAATTCCTGGCTTCTCCATTTCTCTCTACAAAAGGGTTACTCATCACAAACTTACACAGAAAGATGATTGCTAGGTGATTCTGTAATTACTGAATAACAGAAGGATCTGTAGTACCCTACCTCTCTCCTCCAGACGTACGCTCTGTGCCTAAGGAGAGAGAGCCATATATTTAATTACAGATGTTGGTAAGTTCTTTATACAGATTAATGAAAGGTCTTGGGAAAATACAGAGGCAGATTATTTTCTGAGCCTTTCCTGAGCTTATCCACAGAGAATGTGATTTGTGACTTCCATTAAGCAAAACAGAAAGTTCTGAAACCAAAATACCTAGGAGAGCCAAGAGACTTCTCTGTCTCCCTGGCTGTACTCACCCTCAGCCACATCGTCATCCACGGTTAACTTCAGGCTTTTTCCTCTTCGCACTACCCGAACCGTGTGCCACTCATTGTCGTTGAGCTTTTGCCCCGCATACAGGGTCTCAGGTCCTTTGCCTAAGGGCAGCGGTGAGTGCCAATGTTAGAAGCCATTCTCAAAGCTGTGTACACAGCAGCAGGGTCCTCAAAGCCACACTGGTGCACATGACCCAGAAAAATTTGATGGATGGTACCCCTCTCAACAGTCCTCCTAATCCACCTACCCACCAGGATCTTCCACAATAGTTCCCAGAAGCAAAAGTTTCAGCTCGAACACTGAGGACAATTATAAAGTAATGAAAGAAATCAGTCTCCTGTTTTATCTGTGATATGAGGGTCTAAAACGCCAATGGCACTATGCAAATATATACAGGACTCAGGAGTTGTTTGTTTTTCCAAGTCTTAGACTTCAAATGAATTTCTTGAAGATATAGGAAATTTATCAAACTTATTTTAGAATCATATGATTTTTTTGGACATAATACACCAGTCTGGCTTTTGGAAAGTAGCCAATAATTAGATGAGAAAAGAACTCTACAACATTTGCTGTCTAACATGACATGTCCATCAATTAACCCATAGTCCTATCTTCATTCAGTGACCACAGAAATCACAGTAGTACACACCACAATAGCAATCATGTCAAGGTTGAAACCCCATTATAAACAATGCTCCTGAAGGGAATATGAGGGTCCCCAGACTTATTACTTTTTTATCATCCTCCAAAATGATCCAAAACCTAAAATGTGATATCATGTAAGATTTCAGAATTGGACCTTTTAGGTCAAAGGAATGTTTCATAGAAAGAGCCACTAAGTAAAGGAATTAACCAAGTTGTCTCAAGAAATCTATACTGGAGATGCTCAAGATGAAATTCAAGTGTGTTCTCTGAAGGATCAGGGGCAACAAGGCATTGTGGTACTAAGAAGGAGACACTGAGGCATGAAAACCAGTTACTGAAGGGAGAAAACTGTGAAGACACCTTAGGATAAATGTCACCATGAACTGAGGCGTAAATTTAAAAATAAAGATTGCACAGAATCAAAGGACTTAGACCAAGTTTTCTCTTTCTACGTGGACAGCTGAGCCCTCACAGAAATGCTAATTCAACATTTCTGGAATAATCAATCAATATGTGCAAAACCCTATCTCTAAAAATGACTTAGAAAAAAGAAGAAGTATGTAAGTGTCCTATATATCCATAGGGATATTATGCGTCTGAAATACTTCAGATGAATGCGTATTAGATCCAGCATATACATAGAGCACAGGACCAGCTATGTTCCAGGTATTTTAAATACCTACACAGGTTTTATTTCTCTGGTAATCACTAATTACAATAAAAATATTTTAATCTAAGCAATTTTGGAAGCTTATTTATCTTTCACCAGCTTCCCCCCCCACTATCTCTCTCTCTCTCTCTCTCTCTGTCTCCCTCTCTCTCTCTCTCTCTCTCCTCTATATCAAAGACTGAAGGTGTTATATACTATCTAGGAAAAAGAAATACTATCATCTGGTGATTTTAAACTATACCTTTTAAATTTCAGTATTTAGTATTCATATATCTGCTGATTATAATGAGCTATTGAATTCCAAGGGAATCCTTCTGAGAAGTAAACTTTAATAATAATAATAATGTTTCTTTCAGTTACAATATATACAGCAAAGACTTATATTTAAAATGTACCCAAATCTGAGCATTGAGCACAGAGATTGAAAGCCAACTCAATATATACCCAAACTTGGGGGTACTGATGCCATGAAACCACTCAATAAACTTAGGAAAAAATAATTCTACAATAAACCATTTTATATTCAATTGCAGCTCCACCTTGTGACCATACTTGTCTTTAATATCATGTAAAATGTATATATTATAATGGATTTTTCCCCTACATTTTATCTCATTAGAAAACTGCTCATTATTTCCTCAAACTCTTGTCTCAGATCAGTGTAACGGTTCCTGAACAGCAGCAAACTGAGAGGGCACTGGAAGAAAACAGAAGCACATCATTTGGATATTGTATAACGAGAACAGATGTTCTCAGAACAAACAAATCTGCCTTTGTGTTTTTATGTTTTTATCCTCTTTATTGTACATGCAAATGCCTCAATAAGAAAGAAGAAAGTAAGGACTGATGTAGAGGATATCGGCTGTGGAGGCGGAACTGTTACAGATACAGGCTATTTGAAACATCTCCCATAAGGCGGCATCTGTTCTTAGGCAATTTTTTGCACATCACTTAATTTTTATGGTAGGGGACAAGATAAGAGAGAAAATGAAGAAGACGCAGTCTGTATGGGGACATTGCTACTTAATTGTCATAGTAGCCACAGTGTGGCAAAACAAGCTTTGCCTCAGCCCAGTGCTTCTTCAATGATGTTAGCATTTTACAAATACTTTAGCACTTATGGGATCCAGGAGATGTTCGTGGAGGTCAGGTTTAGATTTCTTTTATTTTTAACAAGGGTCTTGCTATGCAGACAAGCCTGGCCTTGAACTTACTATGTAGCCCCGGTTAGCCCTAAACTTGGAAACCTCTTTCTTCCACCTCCCAAATACTGGGATTATAGGTGAGTACACTCACCTTTAACTGTCCATTTGAATGTAAAACTTTACAGAATGTGAAAAACTAAAAATGTGAGTAACGGAGGCTTCTCATGTCCTACTATGACCTTCATTTGGTACCTCTAGTGCCCTAATTCTCATTACCTTAAGAGGAGAAAATAAGACCCATGCCCATCTGCTTAAAACAGCATGGAACTTTCTTTAATATTCACTTTCAAGCAATAAATAAATAAATCTCTGTGAATTTTGCAAAACTCTCAGCCTCCAAACATGGAGGAGAGTCAATAGTACTTATTCTTAATTAAGCCAAAAGATCAACTTGTCCTACTAGAGAAAAAATGATGCTCAAGTTCAGCTAGAAAACCAGACAAATAAAGAGAAGGAACAAAGCTAATCTGGGACCCAAGCATAAGACTGGATTGACAAGTGATGCAGGATACAGGCTGAATGTTGAAAGAAAAACTGTTGGGTTTTCATAGCAGAAGGATCTAGAGGCAAGATTTCCTCTGGCAGATTCAAGCAAAAAGCCTGCATCCATAAAAGAACGAATACAAAGAGCTCTTGACTATAAGTAAAGGACAGCTCAGACAAGAAGACAAGGAGGAAAACCATTTTTTTTAAGTTGGAAATTAAATTGGAACTGGCAAAATCTTCAAAGAATTTTTAAAGCCATAAATTTTCCAGCACTGTTCTTCTTTTTAATAACTTGTAAAATAACTATCAGCAGTTAGGTACATGCTGGACATGTACAGATATATTTCCTGTTTCTTTTGGTTTAAGTGATAAATATTGATCACATGAAAATCTTTTGATTCTCTTTAGGTTGTTTATGACTACTGGATCAAAATAGAGAAAACTAATAAATTTCCTCACATCCGTTAGTTACACTTCCTAAGTAATGACACTCATGTCTGGAATAAAGATGCAAAATCACAAAAGAAGATTACTGCGATGCAGAAGTTTCAGGAGTAGAATATTAAAGTCCTTAATATTGCAAAATGAAGAGACTACAATGAATCTTTTAAAAATACCCAAATTCCTACTGCATGTAGCCTCCTACAAAACTCACCAAGAACCATCCCTTAAGGGAAGGCTGTGCCTCATGGAAGAGAGTCTAATATTCTAATGAATGGGAACAGAAAACAGAGAATTAAGGACGAAATACACCGACTAAATTGGTCTTTTGATGTGTATCCTACAGTAGCCCTATGGAAGTCCTGTTTAAAAAAAAAAAAAAGAACTAACAATAAAATCAAAATGAAACATTAAGAGAAAAGTTGACTTGGAAAGAAAAATCACTTGTGACTCCTTGGAAGAAGATGACACTCAGATAGTAGCACACTTCTTTCTCTCTTAGTAGATAGGAAATGAGAGTGAATAGTAAAAATCCATGTTGGAACATTACTAAAGGTATACATCTGCACCAGGCAGACTTCAGGTTTTAATTATTTTTAACCTACTTAAGCCTTTTAAAACCAGACTATTCATGTTCTATAAATTTGTCATTCCCCCCAGGAGCAATATAATGAGAAAGACTATAAGTTACCCCCAATACACATTTGTTTGTCAACACATTTCTAAGACCTGACCAAACCAACTAAACCAGATGGTTTTGCTCATATACAGGAAGTAGAAATTCCTTCCACTTGCTACCAAAGGCTGTTTCCAAAATTGAGGGGAGAATATTTGAAAATTTTCTTATTTGGGTGGGGTTAAGGGATAAGAGGGCCATACCTGTATAATAATTACTAGATTTTACCTCAATATCTTTCTATTTATGCCAAAGAAGAGGAGGGATAGTAATTTGATTTCTTGTGGAATCATGTTTCACATGAATCAAAATTCCTACATACATGAAAATGTGGAATTTATTCCCCATTAAGAAGATACAGTGGGAGATGGATAAAATTAAAATTCTAAATAACATGGTAAATAGATGCTCAAATGATGGACTGTGTTAGATTTCAAGAACACCAACAATATTGATAAGCAGAACACTTACCTTCACTTCCTCCAGCATCTTTAGTAGGCTAGCTGGGCTATGATAAGCATTTTACCAAGCCCAAAACACCACAGTCTTTATCGTTACCCTCTACAGAGAGGGAGAATCACACAAGGAATAGCAGGGATGAGGAAGAAGATAGAATGGGGCTAAAGAGCAGGAAAGAGAAAGGCAACTAGGCAAAAAAGCATTTTATTTTCTGCTTGCAAAATTTCAAGTTCGAGTTGTTTCCTTTGCGTTATAATCCAAAAGAGACTGAGGAGGCATCTGGTTTGGTTTGGTTGGTGTAACGTTATAAACATTTTCACTGGACAATTTTAAATCAGGCTATTTTTACAGTCAGTTTGTCAAAATATCTCAACTAGATCATTTCTTTTTCACTGGAATTGAGTCCCAAGAAGAGATGTCATATTCCTAAACAGGAGAAGAAAGGCCAGGGAGCTTCGTACGAGCCTTCTATTAAAATTTCTCCCAGGGAGGTGAGCAAAAAACAAGTGATAAGGCTGTCCAGCCTGAGCACTTGTACCCTCCTGGAGACCCTGATTCAACTTAAGACTCAATAAGTCACTACCATTATTTATTTAGCTTGAATGAGCAAAACCAATGTGGAACCTGTTACATATAATACGCTCCATGGTAGGCTGGCTGTCCACCTCTCAAGGGCTCATCCTCTACTCTGTTTCTCCAGGACTAATAAATAGCATCATCCCTACTCATCCAGCAGCACATCACAGAGAGCACTCCTAGGATGAACAAAAGGTAATTGAGCATCCAGATGGGACCAGGGGCTATGCTGTGTTTGAATTAAATACAAAACCAGGAAATCCTGCCCTTTACAGTCTGGTGCAGAACTATAGAATATGAAAGATAAAGGTTAGGTATGTAGCTCAGCGGCACCAGGCCTGCCTCAAAAGCTCAAGGTACCAAGTTCGATCCCCAGTACACACCAAAAAAAAGAATATGAAAGATAATACACAAAGTAAGGAATACAATATCGTTTTATTGGTTTTTTTTTGTTTTGTTTTGTTTTTGGTACCGGGGATCGAACTCAGGACCTTGTGTTTTCCAGGAGGGCATGTGATGCCACTGAGTTAAATCCCTGGTACGAGGAATACAATATAATTTTAGAGCTGAGTTCTACATGCAAGAGTGGAAAATGAAACAGAATAATTTAATGAAGTTAGAGTAGTTAGGGTGCAAAGCAGAACAGAGCACTGGCTATTTTATAGAAGGGTCTAGAAAGACTTCATTGAGGTGATTTCTCTATTCACAGCCTGAGTGCCGGAACGAGAGGATAGCTATTAAAACGGTGGTCCAAAGAGGCTTCTCTGAGGAAGGATATTTGAGTGAGCCAACCACACAAAAACCCAAGGCCATGGAGACAGCAAGCACAGATACTCTCCCGGAGCTAGGAAAGGTTCTCAAGGAGCTGTTGAAGGAACAGAGCAACCAAAAAAGGCCTTTTGCCGCTGGAGCTTGTGTCTGAAGAAGAGAGTGGTAGGAGAGAAGCTGGTGATGTGAAGATAAGCCAGACCACGAGGCCCTAGTTAGCATGTCACCGACCCTGAAAGCTGCTCTAAACTGCAACAGGGAATCCTTGGAAGTGGAACATATGACCCAATCTAAGTTTTTAAAGTATCTCTGCATCCCATTGGTACACTGGACTGAAAGAGGTTACTAGTTACTGACGGAAATAAGGTAATCTAATAGGAAGCAGCTAAACACAGGAGGTAATGAAAGTAACTTGGACTAAAGAGTGGCAGGATGGACAGCACACAGAGACCACTTTGGGAGGTGGATCGAGAGTGGGAGAGGGAGCAAGAGAGGGAAAGACAGAAATCAGTGCTGATTCCTAGGTTTTAGTCTGAGAACCTGAGGAGATGTAGACAGACTCAGCCAGCAAGGAAAAGATGTCAGGAAAAAAAAATTACGCATGACTGACCCCATCAGTCAGGAGAATTTACTTCTGCTCCTAGCATCAGTAACTGTTCATGATAGCTTCCAGCAACTTCCTACTGCTCAGACGTGTGTTCAGTTCAGTGCTTACCTGAGGTTTTAGTACAGTAGATCACCACTATCGATTGAGGCTGTGTGACTGTAGGATTACTCTTATCTTCCTTCTTTTTTCCTCCCTTCTCTCCCTCCCTTACTTTTGCTCTCCTCCCCTCCACCTCCTTTCCGCTCTCTTTCTCCCTTCTTCCTTCCATCCTCTTTTCTTTGCATGGTTTCAGATATGTACCACAGTCTTTGCCTTGAGACTGGAACCAGAAGTACCCCCTACCAATAGCAAAGCAAACACAGGCAGCTCGTTGTAGAAGATCTCTAGTTTGTGATCACAGGATAAAATGAATCTAGTCATCTCAGCTAGGAAAATGAAGCAACTCAATTGAGAAATGGCATGAATCTGTGAGATATATTTCCGGCAGAATAAAGGACTCTTCAAGAGAGGAAAAGGAATTGTGCCCCCCAATTTACTGCCGAACCTCTACCTTAAGCCATAAATTTACAGTTGCTCAGCAGCAGTGATCTGAGGTCAGTCTCAAGATTTCTTGTGATAATCTCTCTCCACTTCTCAGGAGATGAGAGCAATTTGCTTGGCAATAAACAGAGATCCCTTTGTGGCTATTGCTTTTGCTCCTTGTTTATAAACTAACTTTATGTAATATACTGAAACTTTTCCCACTTTAATGATAGTACGATTAGAATGTAGGACTTTTCAATGATTTCAGATATAACAGTGCTTTAGGATCTTTCTGACGATGTGATCTTTTCTTTTTAGCACTAAAGGTCCAGATTTGAAAGTGAAAGGAGATTGAGCCAAAGAGACTGTAATCAGGACATGCCCTACAGCTTTCCCTCAAAGCCCCTAACAATTTAAGTCTGTTTTCTTGTGAAGTTATTCCATGGTATGAAAAAG